>NW_026691130.1:0-300000 GCF_020826845.1 Diceros bicornis minor | reverse complement strand
ACACATGTTCTGGTTCCTTTCATATCAGATTTTATTCTTCCCTTTACTCACTTATTCTTTCAATAAAAAATGTATCAATATTTACCATGTCTTAATAATGATAGCAACATTTACTGAGCGCTTACTATATGCCTGGTACTGTTACTGCTTTATAGGTATTATTTCATTTAATCCTCACAACAGTGTTATGAGGTAAGTGCTTTTAGTATCCCCCATTTTACAGATGAAGAACAAAACACAGAGAAGTTAAATAATGTGCTTGAGGCCACACAGTCAAGAAATGGTGGCGCTCAAATATGACTCGGGAGTTTGGGCTCCTTCCTTACTGCCAGATGTCAACTGTGTTTCAGCTGCTCTGCTTCCAGGTTTGAGGCTCGTGATGGGGCATAGAGAGAAAGAGAATGCACAGCGGGAGACAGGTGGGTGCCATCCCAACCCAACACAGTAAGTCGGATGGAAGTGGGCACCCAGGTGCCATCGGAGCATGGAGGGGTACTCTCACCCCAGAAGTTGGGGCCACTGAGCTGACTCTTGAATGACAGAAAGTGGAGATGGGGCGATGTAAGTTGGGGAGGAGTCCAAGCAGCAGAAATAACAGAAGAATACCACTGGGAACACCACAGAAGTGTAATGGTTTCAAATTTCAGTGCACACGCTCAGGTGGCAAACCATGCCATTGCCTTTTTTCTTTGGGACCTTAAAGTCTATTAGGATCCCCCATTCTCTAGGTGTCAGAAATAATCTCCTTCAATTCAGAGGCTGAGTCCACCCTGGCCCTGGGACCGTGTCCTCAACTGGGGGCTTCTGTGGGGCCATGGTATGTATCTGCATGGAGGACAAAGGTGGAGAAACCATCGTTACTCATCATCAGTCCACATGTTTCTGCTGACACTGCCCACAAGGGGTCCTTGACACAGAATACCGACTTGCTTAGTAAGCCTGTCTTATCTCCTGCTTCCTTGACCTTCTGGCTTCCTTCAGTGATGGCTCTCTCTCTGCTCTCCTTCACTGACAAGATTCTCCAAAGACTCTCATCACCATGTCTACACTTCTTCCCCTCCCAGTCTTCATTCACTATTCAACACACAGTGATGTGTATTCGGTTCCTACAACACACCCAAAATCTTCTGCTAAGATCGCCATTGGGTTCCACGTTGCTAAATCCAATAGATGCTCTTCTCTTCATCTTAGCTGATTTCCTGGCTATATTCAACTTTCATGACCCGACACTGTCCTACTTTTCTTTCTACAACGTTGACCACCTCCAAAAGTCATCCCTGATTTTTCTCTCATCTCCTTGATTTTACCTCTCCCCAAACATTTAATCTATCAACAAGTTCTATCAATTGTATTGTCAAAAATTACACATCAAGTCTATCAACTTCTCTGCAGTTCTGCTGCTAACACAGTGGCATATGCTACAATTCTCTCTCCCCTGGATGAGTGAAACAGCCTCTTCACTCATCTCTCTGCTTCCACACTTGCCTCCAACAATCCAGTCTCTGCACAGTAGACGTGGCATCCTCAGTTCTGTGCAACATCTCATCATGTCTGGCTCCAGGAAAATTCAGTTCTGTTTTTCTTATGAAAATCTTTGGTTTTGTAAGATATCCTTGATGTTTTCTGGCATATAGTTTTATTTATCTTCATTTTTACTGTCAAAAGACACATATAATCACACACACACACAGAAACTCTCATTAAGGGCCTATTACTTGTAAATCATTAGCTTGATATAGTGAGACATAAAAAGTAACCTCATTCTCTTAAAAAGTAACTTGATAACAGGGACTCTGGCTTAAGGAGTTCATGAATTGGTTGGAGAAAAAAATAAAACAATGAAAATGTAAGCAAAGAGAAAAAGGTGTAAACAACAGCCACCATAAAATATCATCACAAGATGGCACAAGATTACTTGCCAAATTAAATATGAACAAATTATTTGCTACAGAAATTCATAGGAAGGAAAATACTGGAAGCTGGACTGGAAAGAAAAAACTTCAGGGAAGACAGAAAATAAATTTGAATTGGCCCCTGAAGAATGAGTAGGATTTATAAAAGCACAAAGAATTAAAAAGTCATAAAAGCTCAAGTAAACTAGTTTTGCTAAAGAAGAAAGTATGGTTTACTGGGTCATCAGAAAGAAGGCTCACAACAGAATGAGGTCAGCTCAGCGAGGACCACGAATGCCAGGGTGAGAAGTCTGACTGATTTTATAGGCAATGAGAGCCACTTAAGCATTCGATGTAGGGCTTCCCATGATCAATGTGGTACTTCAGGAAGATTATTCTGGCATGGTGTGAGACTGAAGGATGAGAGGAAGCTGTCACTAATCCACTCAGCCTCCCTATAGGGAGCTCTCATTTTTTTTTTACATAAGCTTTGTGAACAGTTATCCTCCAACAACAGTTTCTGGATGAGCATCTCCAGGATGGTCATGGCTGCACATATCTTGTTTAATTGGAAGAGACCACAGATAACTAAATCACAGGCTGACACATTTATGATGAGACTGAAGAAAACAAGTCTTTACTCAGCCTGTGTCCACTGGGAAAGCAAGAGGTGCCCTCCACTCTGCTCCCTCCTCCCTTACATCCAGACAAAACACCAGCATCTCCAGGCCACCTCCCTTTGTTCCAGTCAGGTTCATCTGATGCTGTTCCTTACCTTCTCCTTATATCTGACGTCACTGCTCATGCTATTAGGTCCTAAGACTTTGGGACTTCAGCTCCTTTGGCCTTGCCTTTCTTTGGCTGTGACAGCAATGGTCATCTCTTTACAGCTGAGACAAAGACCAATTATTTGCATCTTGGTCTCTCCTCTTTACCTTTTAGGGCTTCATCCTCTGGGGCAGATGCTACAGAAAGAAGAACGCCAAAATGCTTTTGCTGTGTGATGACAATAAGTTATTTCTACTCTTCAAAGCCCTGTAGATCTATGGGCAGGTCTGTGCATTCCGTAGAACAATATCTTGAGAATGAAGCTCAAAATGCACTCACTCCCATTCTGTGCCAGGCATAAAATATACCCGCCAGCAGAAAACTAGGGGATTGCAACTCCAACACTTCAGTCTCAGACTTACCTTTAGTTTATTAAACACTTTAAAGGATATAACAGTTAATGATGTATCTTCCTGCTCAAATATTATCAATATCTCCTAATATTTCCAAATAAAATCCTTTGGGAGGAAAGAAACTAATACTTTGGGAGATGTCTTAAGTACCAGTCCCTCATCTAAGCAGTTTTCATACATTATTTATTTCATCTTCTAAAGAACACTTTTAGGTGGGTACTATCCCCATTTTACTGATGAGGAAACTAATGTTGAAGAAGGTTAAGTAATTTGGCCAAGGTAACACAGAATGTAATGAGTGGATTCAACCTAGCCCCATCTTCACTGTACCACCCGGCCCACTCTGCCTTCACATGGCATTCAGGCTCCGAAGAGTATGGCCCCAAACTGCCTCTCCAATCTAGTACACATTTTCCCATCTTTTATTTTGTTATATATAAATCACAGTTGTTTGTCCAATCTAATTTCATGATTTCAAAAACATAACATCATAGAAAACCAACCAGCAGCAGTTGCTAAGCTGAAATACACATACTTTACAACCTAGCAATTCTACTCCTAGGTAAATACCAAGAGAAACTTGCACATATGTTCATCAAAGACAGGTACAGTACTCAGAGCAGCACTACTCACACGAGTCAAAAACAAAAACATGGGCATAACCCAAATATCTATCTACAACAGAAGGGACAGATATTTCTACAAGGAAAATACAAATAGCAATGAGAACAAACCGTAGCCATACACACGTATGAATCTCACAAACATAATGCTGTGTGAAAGAAGCCGGGCACGAAAAAGTATATGCTCTATGATTCCATTTATATGAAGTTCAGAAACAGGCAAAACTTATCTGTCCCACTGGAAGCTGGGACAGAGGTCATCTGCCCCCAGGTGGAGGGGAGCAGATATGACTGAAGAGAGATGACGCCTCAGCACAAATCAAGGTGGTTGCACCAAACTATATTAGCGTCATCGTAGTCTTCACAGGCATGACCTCACGCTGGAAGAAAAAAAAAAAAAAGCCAGTTTTACTAAAGAACATTCTTTTTTTGTTGTGAGGAAGATCAGCCCCGGGCTAACATCCGTGCCCATCTTCCTCTGCTTTATATGGGATGCTGCCACAGCATGGCTCGACAAGCAGTGCGTCGGTGCGTGCCAGGATCCAAACTGGCGAACCCCGGGCCGCCGCAGCGGAGCGCGCTCACTTAACGGCTTGCGCCCGGGGCCGGCCCCTAAAGAACGTTCTTGATGGAGCAGTAATATTATTTTTTTTTAAATTTTATTTATTTATTTATTTTTCCCCCAAAGCCCCAGTAGATAGTTGTATGTCATAGATGCACATCCTTCTAGTTGCTGTATGTGGGACGCGGCCTCAGCATGGCCGGAGAAGCGGTGCCTCAGTGCGCGCCCGGGATCTGAACCCGGGCAGCCAGCAGCGGAGCACGCGCACTTAACCGCTATGCTACGGGGCCGGCCCGTATGTTATTAACTTTATTAAATCTTGACCTTGAATATACCTCTTTTTAATATTTTGATATAATACGTAGTATGTGATGAAATGGGAAGTAGGCGGGAAGCACTTCTGTTACGCACTGAAGGACAATGGCTGTCTTGAGGAGAAGCACTTGTGTGACAATCTGAGCTGACCTAGCCACTCTTGATAGAACGTCATTTTTACTTAAAAGAACGACTGACAAACTGAGGTTATTCAGTTTTGGGTATTTGGCACACATTTTCTCAAAAATTACCTCCAAGAGCCTATCACTTCAAGGAAAACAACTGACAGTATTTGTTGACAATGACAAAATTCAAGCTCTCAGCCAAAATTATGGAAAACTTACACTTGATACAAAGAGCTTGAGAGCTTTCCACTATGTAAGACTTTTCTGATAGGTCGGGGGTGGTGTTAAGCACTGTATGGTATTTTGTTTTGTTTTGTTTTCGTATAATGAAATGTGTCAACACTTGGAAGATCTGCAGAACTCAATGAGCAGAGGTCTAGAATAGTAAATCCTTAGAGACGGAACAGTGGTTGCTTGGGGCTGGGTCAAGTGATGGAGCAGGAATGGGGAGAGATGCTAATGTGCTCGGGGTTTCATTTTGCGGTGTTGAAAATGTTCTAAAATTAGACTGTAGTGATGGTTATAAAACTGTAAATATACTAAAAACTACTGCACTGTGTACTTTAAGTGGGTGAATCGTATGGTATGTGACATATATCTCAAAAAAGTTATAAAATAAAAACTCTACCACCGTAATAACATTGTAACATCTGGAGTTTATTTAAAAAAAACAGGTTGTCAACCCAAAGGCCATGGTTTGCTGACCCCTGTTTTATTGTACAATGTACCATCATCTTTGAGTTTATCATTCTAGAACATCTCTGGTGTCCAGTATTTCAAAGTCTATCTTTAATCTACTATTTTTTTATTCTCCCAACATGCCCTCCTTTTATCTGTGCATCAAAAAAATGTTCTTTAAAGTGAGAATTGCCTCTATTAGTAAAACAAGCTTACTTCTAACCAACACTCCACAATCAACACACACAACAACAACAATAAAAGATATCAGCTGAGGCTACAGTCATCTGAAGACTTGATTGAGGCTGAAGGATCTGCTTCTAAAATTACTCATGTGGCTGTTGGCACGAGGCCTCGGTTCTTCACCTCAAGGATTTCTCCATCTGTTGCCTGAGTTTCCTCATGACATGTCAGCTGACTTCCTCCTGAGCAAGAAATCCAAGAGAGAGCAAGGAAGACACCTCAGTGCCTTTTCTGACCCAGTTTCTGAAATGTACAACATCACTTTCACTTTCTTCTGTTAGGAGTGAGTAGTCAAGTTTTGCCCACACTCAAGGAGAGGGGAATTAGGCTCCACCTTTTGAAGGGAAGAATATCAAAGAATTTGTGGACATATCTTCAAACCACCATAGCCACCTTGGCAGTATACAAACAGGCTCTCATCTCCTCTGTGGGAAGGCAGAGAAACTGGGGACCAGGCCCAAGACTCAATGGTCAGAACAGCCAAACTCCAAAGAAGGATAAATTCCCAACAAAGGTAGGTCTGCTGTACCAAGGTCAGGGCCCGGTTGGGAAAAAGATGGATGGAGTTATCTAGATTGATGTCCCTGAAGATCCTGAATCCCCAGATTCCCCTGAACCCTCTGAGCCTCCAAAGGTAGCCCACTCCTTTCCATTATGCGCTGACCTCCTGTCTCCCACTTGCTTGGAGATGATGCAGAGGCTGCTTCCCCACAAGACAATGTTCACCCACCCACTTCCATCTCAGTGGGGTGTGGATATTCAGGATCTGCCCTTCCTGGCCACCAGGACTTTAATCCCTACAACTGTGATTTAATCTCAAAACTAGGATTAAGTCACAACATAACCCAGCTGCTGACACATTGAGGCTGACAAGGGAGCAAAGGGACTATGCCCCAGGGAGCTACAAAACCTACCCAGCATGGACTAGCATAAGTCAGGAGAGCGTGTGTGAGACTGGAGTCTAGGGTGCTTGATCAAGAGGACTGGAACATAAGTTGAATAAGGGAGAGTTGATCCATTTGCAAGCACCTTGAATCCTTTCCTAGGATCCAAGATTCAACACTCATCAAGAAAATGAATAGGCAAGCTACAGATTGGGGAAAATATTCTCAACACATGTATCTGACAAAAGACTTGTGTCAAGAATATATAAAGAACTTCTACAACTCAATAATAAACAGACAATCCAACTTTTTTAAAAGGACAAAAAACTTGAGTAGACAGTGAACAAAGAAGAAATGGCCAGTGAACACATGAAAAAGTTCTCAACATCATAAGTCATCAGTAAAATGCAAATTAACCCCATGAGATACTTCCACACACCCATTAGGATGGTTAAAATGAAAAAGACCGACAACACCAAGTGTTGGTGAAGATGAGAAACAACTGCAACTCTCATATTTTGGTGTGTAAAATGGTACAATCACTTTAAAAACCTGTTAGGCAGTTTCTTAACTGAAACCCAGCAATTCCACTCCTAGGTATACATCCAAGAGCAACAAAAATTTACGTCCACAAAAAGCCTTGTAGAAGAATGCTTGTAGGAGTTTCATTCACAATAGTGCCAAAATTGAAAACAGCTCAGGCGTCCATCAATAGAAGAGATAAACTGTGGTATGGTCATATAACAGAAAACTACTTTGCAATAAAATGGATTGAATTATTAATAATCATAATTTGCCTTTTTATTCATATATCACATAGTGATTAAATCTCAACCTCTTTGAATCCATTCCCTCATCCATAAAATGCAGCACCTTCCTTGCTCACTCTACAGGACTGTCATGAGGACCAAATTGGTTAAAGTTGGTGAAAGCTCTTGAACTATGTGCTTCACCTTGGAAATATGGTACAGTGGTATAGTCCTAGTTCTAGAATGCTTTAGACTTGCAGTCAAGGAGTTGTTATTTGTGCACTTATCTTACAGTCACATGTCATCATGCCTTGAGGGCAGTAACTTTTACAATTGGCTTTCTTTCACTGGTATTTTGCCTTATTTAAAAAAATATCTTCCCAACAATTTATCACAAATGGTCAAGCAGATCGCACACTAAACACCCAAATACCCACCACCCACATTCTACAATTGCTAACATTTTGCTATATTGCTTTCATCACTTATTTATGCAGATATCCTTCCATCAATCACTGCATGATGGGTCAGTTTATTTTTTATGGTATTTCCTTCTCTTCTCCCTTCTTGACCACATCCTTGATTCTTACCTCTTTGAAGCGTTTCTTTGGCAACCTGCCTGAAAGTAAGATTTCCAATCTCTGGGAAATATAGTCATTTTACACTGATTATGTCTGCCATGTATGGTTACTATTTCATGCACTTACATCTTATTTCTCCACATCAGTGTTTCTGAACCAGGGGTGATTTGTACCCGCCAGGGGACATTTGGTAATATCTGGTGATATTTTGGTTTGTCATGACGTCAGGGTGAGGTTCTGGCATCTGGATACCAGGTTTGTTGCTAATCATTTTATAATAGACAAGGCAGTCCCCACAACAAAGAATGAACCAGCCCCAAATATCAATATTGCCAAAGTCAAGAAACCATGCACTAGATAAGTTATAAGTCCTCCAGCTTAGCAGCTGAGGGTGCCCATTGAAATACAAACCTGGAAAATACCCAAAAAGAATGTTGAATATGTGGTTAGACTGAGAGTGACCAGTCGCAATCTTTCCACCCATGATTTCATTATTCTAGGACACAAGTTACTTTATTCAATAACACTCTGTGGAAACTTCATGACTCCTGGCCTGTGTAGGTTCTGAAAGGGTCTTATTTTCATTGTGGTCCATGAATTTTTTTTGCATAGACAACCCATTTTGAAACACATTCATCCAAGCAGATGCCTTGTGAGGAAGAGTGACTGGTGTGGGCTTACCCATAAACTGTGTCTCTACCCTCCGTTTCCGCTCTGTGGTTTGTTTCTGAGCTGCACCGTATGCTGCTGATTGAACACCCTGAAGACGCAGAGTTAGCACCACAGCCGTTTCTTGTTTCCGGCAGTTCCATAGGCAGTAACGTTTGCGAGGAGATCAAAAGAATTAGCTATGCCCTGCCATAAAATATAGAAAATGTCACTAATGAAAATGGAAAGAGGTGCCTGAAAGTGAATATTCTGTGCCCAAGACCTTTCTCTAGAGATTTGGAACTAAAGAAACACCCTCCTTGGGGATGCTTGTCTTCCTACATATCGAGATGATAGGTGCATTGCAACAGAATGCTTGGGAAATCAACGCAATTGTACAAACCTAGTAGGAAGTAACTGTTCTCCTGTTATCGGGTCGCTTCTCGAAAAACTATGGATGAATACAGCTCTGCCTTCCTGTCCCACATTCTGTCCTTTCTGTCATTATTTTTCATGTATGTGTTGCTTTTCTTGTTCACGGTCTCCCTGTTCTGCTGTCTGCCATTCTCTTACCGTAAATATCCATTGTTAACCAATTGAGTAAAACAACAACTATATTAAAAAATAGTAAAATGAATGGAGTTAATCAATATGGTAAAAGAATCTGGTGAAATATCAGAGACTTCATGTATTGGGCCAGAAAAGAACATCTGTTTTCACCTGTTTACCTACTGAATTAAGCCAAATACATATACGTCTGTGGGCTTCTAGACTGAGGAACTTTTAGGGGGTGGGTGGAAGGAGAGAGAAGCATAGTATCCTCAGTGCAGACTCACAGGCCCTCTTTTGGAAATAGTTTTAACTATTAAAATCTCTCCGAACCTCCCATTCTCCTAGCAATTTGGATAATTATTCTGTATGTGCTCCCTTTTCCTTCGAAAATGAACTAGGATTCCAGTGATCTGGCCTGCTAGCCAGATGATTGAGAGGAAACCCTGGGAGCCATTTGTGATGGTTCTCAACCACCCTTGTATATTAGAATCATTTGACAAGTTAAACTATATAGACAATAGGGCTCTAACCTCAGAGATTCTGATTCATCAGATACCCAAGTATAAGTACATTTTGTACAGCCTTCAAAGTGTTTCTAATGTATGGTCAAGTTTGAGAATCACCAAGCATGAAAAGATATTAAAATATTAGAAAGGATGTCAAACCTTTAAAGAGAGTGTTGCATTCCCATTTCCACACCTTTTTGAGAGACTCACTAAGTCAGAGCAAATCCATTTACTGTTATTCTGATAATTTGTGAAATTCAGCTAGTAAAACACACACTAGAATGGCAATTTGGACATTTTCTTTATACCACAGAGATCTGGGCTTCATAGAAATATGTGTATTTAACTTGGGCAGCCAAGACTTTGAGTGGCTGATAGTTCATGTGACCATGATGTTGACTTAAAGCTAATTATGCATTTATAGATGGTTAGTACAATTTGCCAGTAGTTTTCTCAGGACAAGTCAATATGTAAAAGCCAAAATCAGTTATAAGAGATTTAGTATCTGAATTGACCACTTGAGGGAAATTTTCTGACGTTCAACACATTTAGTATTAAAGAAAGGCATGCTCAACTGAGATTCAGAAAAAAAGGAAATTTTTAATGCCATGACCTATGAGTTATTAAAAGATATAAAGCTGCATTAATTAAAAATGTTGTTCCTGTTAGGGAAATAAGAAAATAGGTGAAACGAAGAGAGCAGAGAGTGTAAGAACTAAATTCATGTGTGTGTGGGATGCCCAGCTCCAGGGCTACAATAGGGCTAATGGTCACTTCCCCAACCAATTCACAAAAAAATTGCAAAATAGTACACAGAATTTCTATACACACCTCACCATGTTTTAGTTATCACATTGGATTTTGAAAAGTAGCATTTTAAATTAGCGGGCATCTAACGAATAAATAGAGCTGGTACATTTAGGTTCGTATTTGGAAAAATATCTACCACACAACATACTGAAAAATGTTGCGTGAGTCTTAAGTATATTCTATGTCTGCCCCTTTTCATGCCCAGTCCACAAGATGATGACGGTATGAAACTCACCTGGACTTCACAGTCTCTGGAAAATTTATTTTTGCCAAGTTGAGAAGAATTAGGGTTGATTTCTAAGAATGAAAAATAGAAGAGAAGCTGGAGAGAGTTACTTCCTCAAGGTCAGGAACTATTTGACCTTACAAGATGAAAAAACATCTCCCCATTTTTCTTCTCACATTCCTGTAGCATCAAGTATCTAAACATGAGACAGGATCAAGTTTTCTAAAAAAAAAAAAAATGTTTTGGAGACCCAGGGAAACAGAGTAGCATTAATGAAGAATGTTTACCTTCAAATGTTCCTGAATATTTCTCTCAAACTCCTTATACCATCTCTATAGACTATTCCCTATACTAGCCACGGTCCCTGTTTTATTATATAAAACAGTGTAACCTATCACCAGCATTGGTGGGCAAGAATTCTTGACATGATTTTTATGGCGTGTCCCCTGCCACCTTTTTTGACTACTGTTGTAGGTTGGGCTAAGGCAGTGGTTCTCAAACTCTGGTGTGCATCAGCACTGCCTGGAGGGCTTGTTCAAACACGCTGCTGGGTCCCATCCACACAGATTTCAATTCAGTAGGTCTGGGGTGGGGCCTGAAAATTTGCATTCCTGACAAATTCCCAAACATTCCACTCTCCTGGCTGACACGGATGCTTCTGCTTCTGAAGCAAAGACAACTCTTACCCAACTTCATTAGTCTCTTCTCCTACCTGAAAGTGAAAATATCCAGTTATCAACTTGCACTCATTTCCTGACAGGACCATTTACAGAAGAAACCCTTGCTTCCTTAGCTTTCCTCAAAGCCATGTGGCATAAGGCCAGACACTTCAATAAGCCCCTTCTAGCATCTTCTTACTGAGACACCGAAGCTTCCCAATGGGAGGTGCACTTTGCTGCAGCACATTAATAAACCTAACACTTTGGACGTCATCTGCATTCCTGGTGGTCCGCAGGCACTGGGCTTTATCAATACTTACCCGTGCGTTCTTCCTCTTCACGTGTGAAGTTTGACTTTCCCTTACTTGGAGCCAAACCGGGTTGAGGGGTACGAAGGTAGCTTCCAATTGGATAGGTCCAATAATTTTGGGGTGGTCAGTCAGTGGCATTCATCCTCATCTGTGGAATGGAGCAAACAGTTCATAATCAAACCAGCTGAATGTATACGCTCCAACTATCCATTGGCAGTGGTGCCCAAGACGTTTCTGTGGACTGACAGCATCAGAAATATTTAGAGATAATTGTTGAAAATATAAATCCCAAAGTAAATCTCAGACCCAGTAAAGCGAATTTCAGAGAAGTTGGGACTCAGAATCTGATGTTTTCAGAAAAACGCTGGGTGATTTCATTCAGCATACAGGTTTGGGAGCCACTGATAAGGACAGCTGGACTGAAGAGATAAGAGATTTTCCTAAGATATTAAGAGCTTAAAAATTATCTGAGTGTATGTTCTTTGGGAGAATTCTTAGCAGTAACAGCCTGCTGTGCACAGAGGTAATAATTCTCCAGTATCATAGAGATAATCAAAATGGGAATAGAAGACTAACTTGTTCATACAATGTCCACATCTAGGACAGGGACTGGATAAATGGGAAAAGTCAACTGTTATGCTGTTACGATTCCCATTTGTTTCCTGGGTTTTAATTTGATAATGTGCACAGGCTTCTCTAGCTGCTTAGTAACGTTTCCAACTATGGATGGCCTTGGGCTTTGATTGAAAACCCTGGTCTCTTAGGCTGTTATTGCAGAATGAGTTAAGACTCTAAGGTGTGGACTACTTTCAACATTCACTGTTATTTTTTTAAAGCAACCAATAAAAGAGAAAAATCAATTGTAGGCCTGGGGTCACATTTCGGTTCTATGACCTGTTTTCTTCCTGGCATCTTTGCTCACTTCGGTAGGTTTTCTCTAGAATTTCACGTCATATTCTAAGGAACTGGTTCAATTTTGCTGCAACTACCTCTGTTCTGATTTTCGAAGGCTGTTACTCTATTTGGACTTACCATTGCAATCTTCTGTGCCATTTGTAAAATTTTCCCTTCCAGGACATGATATAAATCCTGTGTCAGTGGTAGATCCATAACCCTTTGTGATGTTATTGCACGTTGCATTTGGGGGACAAGTAGTGGAGACATTTTCACAGGCACAACAACCGTTAGAGTGGAGGAGAGGATAGGAACTCTGTTTAGACCCTGGGCTGCCTCAAGTCAACTTGAGTCTTGGTTACTTGAATCCTTTTATGTGCTGAGTGTGACACTCGGCAAGTGGTACTCACTTTGTAAACATTTGTTCAATGGATGATCAATGAACATGATTGGTGTTGCCAGCTTATGTTATTAGAAAAAAAAATTTTCTTTCAGCAGGGACTCAAACTCTTTTGGAAAACATTGGAGCAATCCTCTTGAACTGTCCTACTCAAGGTGTGGTCTCTGGACCAGCAGCATCAGCATCACCCGGGAGCTTGTTACAAATGCAAATTTCCTGGCTCCATCCAAGCCCTACTGAATCTAAGTCTGGGTCCTGGGCTAGGAATCTGTTTGAACAAGCTCCCCAGGGGATGACGATGATGCTCAGGCTTGAGAACCTCTGCATCTCAGCTGCTTCTAGAATAAAAGAGTTCTCTCATGAAAACCCTAAGAATTTTTAATAAGACTTGATTTAGAATTTCTTGACCTTTATTTCATTCTTTTACATCAACTCAGTGAGGTGTCATGAGTCACCCTGTCACTATTTAAAGCTATAGTTTTCCATCAGCCAAAATTCCCAGGTTCATATTGGACTTCTTAAACCTCAGATTGTTTTCAACACCAGTTCTGTTTCTAGTTCTTCCTTCTTTATCACCTCACCAAACCTATGACTCATTTTCTCTCTCCTCATGAAGCTTTCTCTCTAATCCCCTCCATCTCCTCTCCTTTTCCCAAGATCCAAGTCCCTTTTATATCTTCTTATCCATTGTCCTATCTCACACCCTTTCTCCATCATCTCTGGAAGCAGATGGCTATGATTCAGGGGGCAGATTTATTTGTATAAGATTTAATTTTTAAATTACTTTTAATTTCATTAGTTGTGATATTGAAACTTTTGTATTTAATCCAAATGAGATAAAATTATAAAGAAAGAGATTCATCCTCTAACATATGATAAAGTAAATAAAAATTTTTAAAAATGTGTGCCAAAACATGCATCTAAATTGTTCACCTGGGAGATTATGCACTCATTTAAATAAAATCACTCCATATAATATCTTTTAATTCTTTTCTCTTCCTTTTATTTTACTTTTTATTTTTCTGGTCTTCTTCCTTTTTTCCTCCCTCTTCACACCTATACAATTTGTCCTTGGACTTTATTACTGAGAAAGACAAGAAAATTCACCTCATTTTCACTTTTTCTTCCAAATAGTATTTTTGAAAAGAAATAAAAGACATACCATCTTCAACTGAAGAAGAAACAACACTTTTAATACCATTTTGTATGATTTCTGACATTTCACTTTGACCAACCACCTGGGGAAAGGATGAAATGATCTGAATCCATTGAGCCCCTATGTAAGCCCTGAGTCCTGAACTCACTAATGCATTGCTTCTGCAGGCCTCTGAAGAAGTGTTCTTCATTGCTGGTGTGCAATAGAGAAGTCATCTTATTTCCAACATTATGATCAGTGTTTGAGTCGGAGGAAATAGAAACAACACTTATTGTGCACTTATTCTGGCGAGTACTGAAACAGGCAGTTTACTGGAGTTATCTTACTTAATCATTGAAGCAGGCCTCTTCATACAGTAACTCTTAAAGCCATTTTAGTGACCAGGAAAATGAGGTTCAAAGAAGTGAAGTCACTTGCCCCTGGTCTCCCAGCTGGTAGATTGCAGGACGGATAGAGTCTGGCATACTAGGGAAAAACCTTCATGGAGGCTATTACAGCACCATGTTTCAATGTGCACGCGCATGATTGTGGACACACAACAGCAGTTGTAATGGGGTCTCATTTTAGGTTTTCCCAGGAGAAACTACTGATGGATAATTCTGGTCTTTAGATTCCATGTAATTTTCAAATTATGTACAAATATTTTGCACCCTCTTATCTTCCTCAACAGCTATAAATCCATATCCTTTCTGAATCTAAATCAGCTTCCATTTTAGCGAGTAATGGAATACTCAAATGCAAATACCGTAGATTTACTTTCCAATGAAAACCTATACATGCTCATTTGATTAAGGTGTTATTTTTAGGGAAAAAAAGAAGTATATTCAAGTAGACAAAAGAGCCATATATATTCTGCGAAATATTGCAAAAATGTTACCTATTGTAGCTGCCCCTCTATGGCCGCAGGAAGTGAGGAAACAGTGAGATTCCTCTCTTCTGGTTATAAAGAGTGAGTATCAGAAGCATTTGAAGGGTCATGATTTTTACATAATGGAAACAATGGACAAAATGCCATTTTGCATTATTTTGTAATAAAGTTACTTATTAATAAAGGAGTGAAGCAATGTGCCTTCTCTCATTTTGCCATTAAGAATCTAGTTAAATGAAGCTTTGATTAAAATAACGCCTATCACTACTAAGCGTTTATCACACATAAGGCATCCCACAAAATGACATTCAGGTGTTCTATTTATTTTATTGCATTTCCTCAAAATAGCCATAGCATGTAAATATTATCATTCCCATATCAAGTTGAGGAAGAAGCAACCTAGAGAGGTTCTATATTCTCCCCAGGTCATCTCTTGGTATCTATGGGAGCAGAGGTTCAAACTCACGATTGTCTACCTGTAGATCAAATAGCGTTGGCCTCCATTCTCTGTGTGATATTCTCTTCATTACTTAAGAAGCTCACTTACCATCTCTATGCCACACTTTCTCCATCGGAAACAGGTTGAGGACAAGGTTTGTCTTTCTTACCTCCAAATGGTTGTAGGATAATATAAAATCACACACAGGGACTGTGTTGAAAACCCAATGCTGTAGAACTGCAAGAGGTACTAACCACTTCCTTCACCATCAACAAACCTTGGGTTGAACACTTTTGAATCTCAACGAAAGCAAGAAAGCAGTAGAGTCCTGAGAGAGAACAAAGATAATTTAGGTTAATAGCTGGCATCCACAAATGCCTTCTGGGTCTTGGAGTCGGCCTGGGGCTGACCTTTTTTGCCATCCTGCACATTGCAGAGTTCAGTACTGTTTCTTAGTTTCCGCCAAACCAGGTGCAGAAGTTCAATTAGGGAAATACAGTGTGCCACTGGCATAACTCCAACATTTCCACTCTAGCCAACGGTCTTTCACATTTTTGATCGTGGAGAGACCATTATAAGAGTGGATAATTGGCCCTTGGGAATCAGATTCAATGTTTATTAAGGGACTGTTTCCTAGGAGTTTCATTCTTTAGAAAATAAAGTATTGCCAAAAAAAAGGCAAAACACGAAAGTTGGACAGAAACTCAAGAGTGAAACAGAGTCAACAATTAGAGGTGTATTCTTATTTAGTTGGGATTGTCACCAATGTCACATTTTAATGACACAGGATTTTAAGGTGCATGTCAGATTAAGTCTGGTGGCTAGTACTTGTGAAGTCTCAATTTTATGATGCCATCTTTGCCATTATTATTTCCTTGACCTTTTCCCTCCCCTCACCTTTACCTCGACACAAACACATACACACACACACAACCACCACCACCATCAACAACAGGGGCGCATGGATGACACAGGATGGATAAGGCGATGCTGCAGCTTAGCAGACTAAAAGAAGACGAGATGATAACAGTGATCTGAAGACAACTGTCTTTTAGGTTCAGCAGTTTATCTGCAGGCTTGAACTGCACGTTAGATCATTTTCTGTTTGGAGTGGGAATAAGCTGCTTAAGCCCTTACCCCAGAAAAGCAGCACTCCTCTTGTAGCCAGAGGTTTGAGCGCTGTTTCCTGACAAAAGTCAGAGACACACCTGATCCCTTATTTCTCCCACCTGTTTCATAGAATCTTCAGCGATGATGGTCTAGTCATGTAAAACAATACACAATTTTCCTTATTACCAAAATTGCATGATCATTTTAGCAGAAAATCAGGTAAGCAAAGAGAAAAAAAATGAAAACTGAGTCAACTGTAAGTTCATCTTTCAAAGATATTCCCTATTAATATTTTGGTGCTTTGTCTTCCAGCCAATTTTCCTCTTATGTAGATAAACATAAAAATTTCATTTCACAACGTTGGTATCCTATAATAGCTAAACTTAGTTTTTGCTCAAAAAATAGACTCCGATTTGATTTTTAATGTCTAGAGTACTTAATTTGAATTTATTATAATAGCTTTAACCAGCATCCTATCAACAGACACTTAAGAGTTTGGAAAATTTTCAATATTATAAATCAGCTTACATGGAAGGTCTTCTTTGGTTCATCATGCATTGGACAAGGTCCCATTTTTCTCAGACATCAGTGGGGAAGGGCAAGTCGGACCTGATTCCAATAACCTTGTGACGGCCTTTTCCCCGGTTAAGGACTCTTGAATCACAAATATCTCCAAAATTTCCAGCATAATAGTTAGAGCTCCGCATACCACTATCTCTGTCTCCTCAAACAGCCCAACATCTTCACCAGCTCCTGTGGCCCCAGAAAAACCACAGTGACACCAGGGACCTCTGCTACAGCAACCAGTTTTTCTGGAAACCACTCCAACCTGGAAGGAAGAGAATAAATCCCCCTTTTTCTGCCTCTGTTTTATGTTTCCTGTGTGACACGACCTCTGCCATTTATACTTGTATGACTTTCCAGGGCTGCTGTAACAAAATAGCACAAAGCGGGTGACTTAAAACAAAAGAAATTCAATCTCTCCCAGTTCTGAGGCCTAGAAATCTGATATCAAAGTAGCAGCAGGCCCTTCCTTGACTCCCCCAGCTTGCGGTGGTGGCCGCTAATCATTGGTGTTCATTGGCTGCAGCTGCAACAGTCCAATCTCTGCCTCTGTCATGAAATGCTGTTTCCTCTCCAACCAGTCATATTGGATTAGAGTCCACACTAATGACCTCATCTTAACTTGATCACATCTGCAAAGACCCTCTTTCCAAATAAGGTCACATTCATAGCTTCCAGGGATTAGAACATCAACATATCTTTTGGGAGACACAATTCAACCCATAGCAATAGCCTTGCTCCAAGTCAGGAGAGGTGGGTTTGAGTGTGGGAGACCATAAGTTTATGAGGTGGTTGCAAAACCTAGAAGACTCTGCCTCAGCCAGAGTCTCGTGTGTGTGTGTAGTTGTGCATCTTGCAATTCCCAAGTCAGTAGCCATGTAAGCCTTTCATTTTTTTATCTTAATATATTTTATTTAACCCAACATCTCCCAAGAATTATCATCTCAACATGTAGTTAATATATAATTATCATTGAGGTATTATACATTCATATTTTTATATAAAAGCTTTGAAACCCATTGTGTATTTTACACTTACAGCACATCTCAATTTGGACTAGCCCCATTTTAAATGCTCAATGGTGACATGCAGCTAGAGTCTACCAGATAGGAAAATATGGTTTAAAAAAATAGATTTTATTTCTTATAACGTTTTACAGTTATAGGTTTATCGTTTTAGGTTTACAGAAAAATTAAGTGGAAATTGTAGAGAGTTCCTATATATACCCTAATCCCCCCCAACATAGTTTCCCTATTATTAACATCTCATTAGTAATCTATATAATTTATATAACATTATTACTGTAACATTATTAACTACAAAGTATTAACTTTAGTGTGGTACATTTGTTATAATTCCTGAACCAGTCCAGATACCTTATAATTAATGAAAGTCCATAGTTGGAATTAGGGTCACTCTTTGTGTTGTACATTCTATGGGTTTTGACAAATGCATAGTAATATGTATCCGCCATTACAGAATCATATAGAACTATGGTTTCACTGCCCTAAAATCCCCTTTGCTCCAGGGCCATAGAGGTGTGTAAGTGTGACCTTTGTCTTAGTCATAGATGTTTGGGGTGATGGGGAATACAGGGGCTCCTTCCAGCTAGTATCCTCTGCTTTAGGGTGAGGCAAGGGAGGAATTTCTCACAACAGCATTAATAATGGAGGAAACCAATGTTGAGGGTGCAGAAGTGGATCATCACAACATATTGATCCCGGAATTAACATGGTTAAAAGAACTGAGGAAAAGGAAAGGAGGTCAATTTTTAGAAAATCAAAATGCAACTTTATTTCTGCATTGATCTTGAGTTACTGATTTGGAATCTTATAAATTCAGCATGACTATTGATTCCCCAGGCAGGGACTCATGGGTTTGTGGTGTTTCTGCACTCATGATTGGTGTGCAGCCATGCATGGGTCACACACAGAATGTTCTGTGGCTGCCCTGGGCCCTGGGTGTGTGAGTCTGTCCCTCCCTATCTTGCACTTTGGAGGCATTGATGCTGGATTGTTCTTGTCTGAGCCCTGAGTGGCATGGGCCCTGTCTGTCACCTTCACCTTACACCTGACATCGCCTCCTCTGATGCAGTTCATTTGCATCACTGCAGAGGTTGTTCATGCAAATGGCTTGTTGACTCAGGCTTGGGACCCAATCTAGCCAAGAGCAGATGGTCCCTGGAACCTTGTTATCAATGGACATGGATGAAATCATAGAGTTTAGGGATACCAAATAAAGGAAATGTGCATACCTCACTAAGACTCTATACACTCGTCCTTGGAGATTACATCCTGTGAGAGATGCATAAACACAGTCTCCTCCTTTCTTCCTTTTCAGGCACCTGAGAATGGCATCAAAGTAGACATGGTTTCATGTCTCCCCATCCCACACAGCCAAACCTGTGAAAATTTGTACAGTTCCAGCAGTGTTCCAATCTGGGCAGAAATTGCACATGTTTTTCCAGTAAGGGCTGCTAGAGACTTGCTCTCTCTCCTACAGGTGTAATTTGGGATGTCGTTGCCCAGCCCTGAGAGCCAAGTGAGTGAACTCTCCAGTGTCCTCTGTTCATAGTGCAGGACATTATAGAGATCAACTCCCAAAGATATGTTGGGTAAAAAATGGTGGTTTCTGTTGATTTCCTCAATGGCAAAAACCAAGGCCACAACATACTTATAGTTATTGTACTGAAACCTGCTGAGACGGATGGGGCTCCTTAGGGAAAAGACTCAAACCACAATTATCTTCAAATCCAATGTAATCACTTAATTAAGGAAGAATGCCAAGCCAACTCATTCCATCTGTGGCAACAGCTCTCCTGAAGCCTTAGAATTTATAGCTAAATCAAGTAACATCACCTGGGCTCTGAAACATCCTTAGTGAATTCCACACACGTGGAGAAAAGTGATTAAGTTTATGAGAAAAGTTTAATGAATGGAAAAGCAGATCACATTCAGAGTGCGTTTTGTAAATGGTTCTTTGGTTCAGGATCCAAAATGCTTGTTCATTTGAACACATCATCAAATGCTTCAGAGAACAGCAATAATATCAACATGAGATTGGAGGTAGCCCTGGGGAGGAAGAGTAATAACTGAAGGCTCTGGGACAAGCAGAGAAGCACGGCATCTGTGGGTTGAGAATGGTGCAGCAGAAGGCTGGCAATCAAACTGCCTAACCTTCTGCCCCATGAAACTCGTGTATCTGCCACTGTCAACAACCAGGCAGCTAGGAAGAGCTTCAGAGCTCCCATGAAGAAGGAATCACCGTAAGGCAGGAACATCTGGGAGAAGTTTGAAGGAGTTAAAACTGAAAACACTTAGGAGTCTAAGAGACACAGCCTTGTACAGTTTAAAAATTGAAAATGTGATTACCAAAACTGACTCAAATAGAAAATAAAGAGAGAATATTATACAAATGTGGCCATGTGGTTTCAAGAGAACATTTGAGAAAAAAATTCCAAATATCCACCAGGCCTGGAAGAATTTACATGGGGCATTGCCTGCACACCAACTTGGCCAGGAACAAGGTCTCCTGAGCTGGTGTGAATGGAGAGCAGAGGGCGAAAAGAAAAGCATTCAGCCTCTCATCCTGCAATGTGGAACAAGCTCTCCCTCCAGCATCCAGGTGCCTGAAGCTGCGGGGACACATGAGTTGAGCTTGACTTCTGCCCCCAGGAGACTCACACCAGACCTTCCCTGACAACACACCTGTCATTATAAATAACATGTCAATACATTTGAACATTTAGATGAAATTCACAAATTGCCAGGAAAATGAAAGTTACCAAAACTGTCTCAAGAAGAAATGAGAAATCTGAATAGTCCCATATCTAAAGAAGAAACTGAATCTATAGTTTAAAACATTCCCACATTTCATCGTGGCCAACACCGCTGCTGGCAAATTCCACCAAACATTCAGGAGAGAAATAATACACATTGACTCTAGCTTTTCCACAGAACAGGAAAAATGGGAAAACCTTTTCGATTCATTTTATGAGAATAGCTTAACTTTGCTACAAAAATCTTACAAGGTCATTACAGGAAAGGAAATTTACAAGCCTCTTTTTTTCTGGAACTAAACTCATGTATTCCTAAAAAAAATTAACCTTCCAAATCCAGCTACATATTTGAAGCAGGCCACAACATGACCAAATTTGCTTTAAGCATTGCCATTCAGTGTGCTACTTCCTGAAAAAGGAGAAATCATAATCTGGGTAACTGCGGTTAATATCTATTATATATATCATGTATAATCTACTATAAACAGAACTGGTCATGTTCTGTTTGTTGGCCTGGGTGGTGTTAACACATGTGTACACTTTTTGATAACTTATCAATCTTTACACTTGGGTTTGTGCTCTATTCTGATTGTATGTCATATTTCAACAAATATGTTTATTAAAAAGAGAAAATGAAAGCACAACAACGAATGAAAAACACAACAGTTATCCAATTGAGAAGTGCCCAGAGGACTAACCAGAAAGTTTGGGGAAAACAAACCGAAACAGACCTAACAAGTTAAAATGCAGAGTTATTTAGCGTCAATACAAACCGGAAATTTACCTTATTGAAGGTGAAATTGTAGAGATATACACATATGCATGTGAGTATTCTATCATGTATACATACACGTATATGATATACATAGGTACATGCATTATATATATGTATGAGCGTTTGTGGAGACACACGCACATGTTTCTCTCTATATATAGAACTTATAGGGGTATATATATGTGTGTGTGTGTATCTATACATATACATACGGCTGCTCTGGAGAGGGAGGGAGGGACAGATGTTTACTGACCACCTACAAGGTTTCTCAAACTTAATTTTTCCAACATTTGAAATGTCATTTTTTTAAACTTAATATATGTTTCAATAATACATTTGTATTTTAATGTGTTATACCAGTATAATCCCAGCATTTTTAATTTGTTCACTAATGGCAGAATTCTCCAGCTTGTATGCATTCTCTTGATGCTGTGATGTAATAGGCTGGGCGCTGACAGCCTCCCTTTTGTATTCCAGAGGTTGTGTGAAACCTCGAGTTTGTGGTCTCTCTCTGGCCTGCGGATTTGGACCAAGTTTCTGCACGTGCTCACTAGCTGTCCTCCAAAATTCACTCTAACCACCACTGTTGGGAGCATACACAGGGAAGAAGCCCTAGGGTGGAGGCGTGTGTATGTGAGGCACGCAGAGCACTGGGGGTGCCTAAGGGCCTGCTGGGGAGATCCATGCGTGAGGCATAGCCCACAAGTCGTGGGAGACTTCTTGATGGAGTGCTCAGTGCAGTTACAGGATCCACATCCTTTAAAGCCCTCTAAGAGTACCTATCTGCCAATGCCCCCAAACTCTTCAGCCCATCCACACTCATATTTTTGTGCTCCAACAGAGGGCTGGGACTTCTCTTCTTGAAACCTGGACTTCCACAAAGGCCCTCTCCTGTGTGTCATGATCTAAGACAGTGTTTTCAGGGGTTTCCATGCAGCAGCTGAAAGGAGCTTGAGCTGGTTCACAGGCCACTGTAGGGTCCGGAGCTGGGACCGAGGTCTGTCTGCCTATTACCAGATGCATGGGTGGGTGAGACTCCCTCTGTGTCGCCTGCCATATGGTGCTGGATCCCACTTCTCCCACAAAGGCACTTTTGTCTATGGATGGATGCCAAAGCATTGTTAGTGCAGGAGTAGAAAAACAGGAGGTGTCTTCTTCCACCATGATGCTGATATCACTCTCCTTCTTTGAATTACAGAGATTCCAATTTGACTCAGTTTTTCAGGAGCCTGTTATTTGCCTACAATTCTCTACAACGTCAGACCCTCCCAGGCCCACTCTATGAAGGACATAGAAAGAATGTTCTCAGATCTACTTACAAGGGCCAGGCAAATAAAAGCCAACAAATTGGTTCTGGTCATTCTGCTGGGAACAGAGGGCAGTGGTAGTCTCATACATTCTGGTTTGGAAGAAGGCTTCTTGTTCTCTGTGGATGAATAAACAACAAGAAAAGAGAGCCTGTGGTAGGTAAATACATGCTTGATTCATCTGAAAAGCTCATCTCCTCCCCTTCAACTTGAAGGTTAGTGTAGGGAGAGAGCACGGGTTGTTTCCAATGTTCACCTTCTCCCTTAATATTCAGAACAGAGAATCAGTTTTATTTTGGGTGGCAATTCAACAAACTAAAAGATAAAATTCCTAAGCCCTCTTGCATATAAGAGTGACCAGACCAAATTCAGGCCAATGATGTGTGACAAGAAGTATGGAGTGGGGGTTTGTGGAGGCTGCACAGATGGAACTGACATAGATGGAAGGGCCAGCATTAGACACATGTGACACCAATCCACAGGTGTTGTAGGTATTATCTCATATACACCTGACGATGTTCCTAGAAAGCTGTTTTTAGCACCACCCCCATTGTGCAGGTTGGGAGACTGGGGAGATCTTGAGAGGCACAGTGGCTTTTCCAGGACACAGAACTGGTAGGATAAAAGAGGTGTGACTTCAGCTCTGTCTCCTCAAAGCTGGCCACTGGTTCCCCTCCCAAGGAGCTGTGGGGAGGGTGGTCATGGATATCTGTGTACAGTGATGGAGATGACATGGGCAAGGAGGGAGAGCAGCCAACAGTCTACCGGGGGCTTTGAGTGGGTCTGATTGAAGGAAGGGGCCAAGTAACAGAACCTTGAAGAAGTGACCTCACTTCCTTGGTGACAGCCCCCAACAGAACTTAGAACTCTGGTTACCAGGCACCCACACTGTAACCACAGCCTCCTGTCCAGTTCATTTGAGTGGAGACACTCGACACAGCAGGATGTTCTCGTGTTGTCCCGTGACTTTCCGAGGTTCTGGCCCCCGGAAAGCCAAGAATGAGAGCATGTTAAGTCGCTTTAGACATTGGCTCAGCCCTCACCTCGAATGCCTGTGGCCTTTTAGCAGGAGGAACCATCAGGTAACAGCGTAGCCCAGGGCAGCCCACTCTAGGTCAGGACACAACTGTGATCCCAAATGGACAGCCCCACACCCTTTGACCCTCATTGTGTGTGTGTGTGTGTGTATGTGGGAGGTGGAGTTAGAGAAGGTAGTATGAGGAGGAACCACCCTGAGCAGGAGCAGGTAGCTAAATGGTGGAGATCTGGTTGTATGTCATGTTCATACTGAAGATTTGGCTGCAGGAGAGGATGGTGAGTGCTGGGGACCAAGCTCTTCTACCCACATGTGAATCCCAGGCCGTCGAGGTTTCATCACATTCCTTCCTTGATGGAGACTATGCAGATGCCCCTCTGTGTCTGAACTGTGGTGGGGTTTCCCTCTGTGGCGAAGTCTAGGCAGGCCCCTGATGCCTCCTGGCCTGACTTCTGGGCACTGTCGCTGCAGAGCTGCACCCAAGTGATGGTTGAGGAGCTGGTAGATGGTTTCCAGTTCACCATCTCCCTGGAGAGGACACAGGCGCACCAGCCCATCAATGAAGAGGGCCGGTCTGAGGTGAGTGTGGGTGCAGAGGGGTCTTCATACCCAGGACTCTGAGATGACCAAGGCACTACTAGAATGCAGACTCAAATCTGAGTCTCCCCTGGAACCCCCCAGGGTTTTCTCATTAGAGTGCTCCACAGTCCCACTCCCAAAGGAATCTGGACCTCCACTCCTTCCCACCAGCTACACAGGAGGGTAGAAAGTCACCTCAATCCTCCCGCTGGTTCACCATGATGTCATTGAGTGTATGTACCTCCTCCTCTCCCTCAGTGTGAGGATGAGTACACCGTGAATTTAAATGAGGCCTGCAGGATGCGGGCCCTCCAGACAGGCATGATGAAGAAGCTGACAGAGTCCATCACACCAGCTTTCCTGAGGAGGAACATCTCTAGCTTCACCACCTTCATGGTCAACTACTCGGCCTTAGACACATCCCACCAGGTCCTGGACCAGCTGTTTACTAGGTGAGTGGCCACTCCCTCCTCAGCACAGTGGTGACTCTGCCCCCTGCCAGCTGCGTGTCCTGGGAGTGTCAGCAAATCTCTCTGAGCCTCAGTTTGCTCCTCTGAAAAGTAGGGTGGGAGAGGATAAATTTCATGGGGATCTTGTAGGAACTAATGGGATCAGCCATGGCGGGTGCTTACCTGGTGCCTGGCTCTGCAGAGAGGGCTGTGGACGTGCTGTGGTTGTTCATGGTGTTTATTTCTCTCTTCCCCGTGAAAAGTAGTCTGCCTCAGCCATCTCTGAGATGCGGCCTTTCTGAGTTTGGAAAAGCACATGGAAACCACCCTGTCAAGGAGTTGGAGATTCCATCCAGCTGGTCCTGGTCCTTTTCCTTGGGGTAGCCAGTCAAGGATCTCTGGGGCAGCAGAGAGGCCCTAGGCCCACTCAGGTGTCTGGGATGGTTCTGGGTGGACTACATTCAATAAACCATGTAGATTAAGCATCTACTGCATGCAGGACATTTGGAGGCAGTAAACCCAGTGAATGAAGGAGACACAATGCGTGGCCTCAATTTCCGTCTGAGAGTCAGACATTGACATTAGACATCATTCGCAGGTCTTGTCATCCACCTTCCATCCCAAGGGATGCCCTCATAGCCTCCTTGACATCTGGAGGCATCTCCCCTTATTCCAGCCAGGAGGGCAGAGCGCAGGACCACCTAAAAAAGTGAGTGGTCTTTGGGTGCAGAAGGACGGCCTCCTGTCTCTAAAGAACAAGCTGTGGGGGGAGAGATGGAGGCTGTGGCTGAGGGGAGCCTGGCAGAAGCCGCATCTCACGCATCTTTTGATTCCCATGGGAAGGCAGAGGCCCGGTGGCTTCCACTCCAGGAGGACAGGAGTCAAAGAGCTATGGATGGGTGCCAGGACCCCTGGGAACCAGAGGGGTGGCTGGGCTGAGTTCTCCCCTAGAAACCCATTCCCACCACAGACCCATTTGAATCTGCCTCCCCTTCTCCACATCTACCTCTTCTGACCACCGCCTCCAGGCCCAGAACAGGAGGCGTGTGAGCAACCTGGTCACAAATCTGTCTCAGTGCTCAATCCAGTTGCACAAGTGCATGGAGTGCTGGGGTGGGCTGTGTCCCAGACCTTCAGGAGAAGAGTGTCAGTGGGAAGAGAGTCACAACAGACTCTGTGTCAACCTGCTGGATAAGCAGGCCTGCCACTGCCAGGACAGCCTCACAGGGGTCAGGGCTGCCCTGTGGCTCTCACCTGGATGGAGAGGGGCAGGCATAGGGCCCAGCCCCAAGCCAGGGTGCCTTGGGTGAGAAGTGTGGAGGGAAAGGCCAGGCCTCTGACTCTGTTGCCCAATTGCCTCCCCCAGTGCCATCTCTTCTCTGGTGGGAACCTGCCTGGACCCAGGGCAGGATTTCTGGGAGCCCCTGCACTATCCCTGCTTCAGCATGAAGCTGGCCTCTCTGCATCTCAGCTTGCCTGGCTCGGGGCTGCAGGGCCACGCCTACCTTCTCCAGGTCCAGCTGGAGCATCCACGGCCCATTGAGGCAGAGCTGGAAGGTGAGGCGACTGCAGTCTGGGATGACAATTTGCAGAGTGTTCAGAGGCTTGGTTCACTTCAAGGCAGTGGGGTCTTTCCTGGCTTTGACAGGCACAGGGGAAGTCAGCTACTTGAGTGAAACTGTTTCTTTCTCCTGCTGCAGTACCATCTCCAGAGTTGCCTCCAGCTCCAGAGCCAGAGCAAGGGCCAGCTCCACGGCTAGATCCAGCTCCAGCTCTAGTTCCACCACCTGTGCTAGAGCTGGAGCCAGTGTCACCTCCATCAGTCCCTCCAGGGCCAGAGACACCACCGACGTCAGCTCCAGCCCCAGTGCCAGCTCCTGAGCTGGAGCCAGCTGGACCATTGGCTCCAGGGAGAATCCTCCCTCCACCTGGAGAGATAACAGCAGAGCCAGATCCAGCCCTGGAGCCCACCTGCCCCTCGGACCTGAGCACCAAGAAGCTGCTGAGAGAGGAGAAGCCTGACTTCTTGGAGTTCCCTCCCCGGCTGGTGGCAGAGCAGTTGACACTGATGGATGTGGTGAGCAGCGGGGCTCTCAGGGCAGGTGGGGCCGGCCTTCCCCTGTGCCATCAGCTGCCCCAGACCTGCCATTTCCTGATCTAGAATCCCATGATCTCGGTCCAACCTCTTGCTTTCCCACTTACCCTCATGTGACCTGAGCAGCCTTCTTAACTCTCGAGCCTTTGCTGTCCTCATGTGGACAGGAGAGATGGACACTGAGAGCATCTGCCATGCAGAGTGGCTGTGCAGATGGATGAGGTGGAGCAGAGAGGAAGTTGGGCAGAGTCTGCTCTTTGCTGGGGGTGGGGAGCTCACTGAAGTGCTATCAGGTCCTCGGGTAGAATACTCATTTGCCCGAGAGGCCTCAAGAGCCTCAGCACTTATTAGGCACCTCATATGTCCATGACTACATGGCAGACAATCAAAGCCCGTGGTTGTTGCTGCCTTGGGGGAATGTGCATCTGAAAGAGGAGTCAGACCCCAGGATAATCAGAATGGTTGGAAGATTCCCCTTGAGATGGTCAAGCAGGAGCCGAGTTCTGGTGCTTGGAGGAAGTGAGACTGGGCTGGGAGCAAATGTCACTATCCTGCACCACAGTATCGGGTCCTGGGTCATCCTGTGCTGGGTGCTCTCAGGGGACACAGGCAACACCCAGGGACTCCCACAAGTCTCAGGCCACATTCTCAGCTTCCTGAGCTCCAGCTCTCACCACTGACCCGGCCTGGGACTGGGGGCTGTGGACACTGAGCTGGGATGTGGCAGGGTTGGGTAACACTCCCTGTCCTCCCCAGGAGCTGTTCATGAAATTGATGCCCCGCCACTTCCTGGACTCCATCTGGTCCCAGTGGGACAACAGGGCCAATGAGTTCCTGGCACCCACCATTCGTGCCACCATGACCCACTTTATCAGAGTGGTCAAATGTGTCATCACCACCTGCCTCGGGGACCCGACCATGACAGCCCAGGACAGGGCCAGGTTGGTGGAGCTCTGGATCCAGGTGGCCAAGGTAAGATGTGGGAGGCCCTCTGAGCCCCTCTCTGGAGTCGTGGGAACTGCCCCTTCTCCTTTTCCAGCTGTCAGGATTGAAGTTTGTGGTCTGAGCCTTTGCACAGTCCTTAGGCCCCTCCTGCCAGTGTCTCAATGACCTGACTCCTGGTCCCAGTGGTGGGATGCTCACCCCTTCCTGGGCTCCTTCCTTGGCTTGAGCTAAAATCCTCCTCCCTGGGAGTGTTCCTCATCAGGGTCTAGCTGTGCTCTTCTCAGGTTTCCAGAGCCTCTGTCTCATCCAGGACAGGGGACGTCCATGAGGTGACCAAAGCCAGAGGAAGCAGGGCTCCAGCTCCCCTCACAGCTCATTCCCTTCCCTTCCCCAGGAGTGCAAAGGCCTGAGGAACCTTTCATCACTCCATGCCATCCTCTGGGCCCTGCAGAGCCCCTCCATTCAGCGTTTAAAAAAGACGTGGGGACGGGTGTCCAGGTGCGTAGGCCTCTCTCCATGCGTCACCACCTGGGTGAACCAGACACCCCCCACAGGGCTGCCACTGCCCTTCAGTAAGCTGGGACATCCTGGGAGACAGTGAACCCTGGGGACAGGGTCTGACCTGGTTGGGAGGCTTGGAGTCTTTCTGGAAACTTAGGCCAGTGGTTCTGCTTTAGGAATCAGTTTCCCTAAGTGCCAGACCCTGGCTCGAACTAAATTGAACATTTTCAAGGGTTTGCTTTGCAGCAACAGAACTCTCTGTCCACCTGAAATCAAGACTGTTTAAAACAGATTTGTTCAGTAGATAAGAGAACGAAGGCCCCAGGTGACAACAGGAGAGCTCCCTCCCCAGTCCCAGAGACCTCAGGGCTCAGAGCACACATTGAAAACGCTCATCCAGGCTGTCTGGATAATTCTGGGTTTTCAAACAAAAGGGATTTACCCTTAAACCACCCCACAGTGTTTCTTTCCTTTTTTCCCTCCTCAGGAGGAACTGCCAAAAATTTAAAACCTTGTGCAAAACGGACCAGCGGGAGAGCAGGAAGCTGCTCATGGAGGTGCGTGGAGGCTGGAGATCTGGAAGGAGGGGAGGGGAGGGGGGAGGAGGGACCAGGCAGAGTGTGCTTTGGCTAGTTTTTCACTGAAAGTTTCTCTGAGACATAACGGTCTGTTTTGTCCAGATTGACAGGAAGCAGGTGGTGTGAGCTGCAAGGGCAGGTGGGGACTGTTTGGGGCAGGAGGCCTTGGTCACGGGATAGAGTGGTGTTTTTTGGACTGTTCCAGGAGGTGAGGAGCTGGCAGAATGAGCAGGTCTCTAGCTTCCATGCGGGCCCATCAGCTGGCCCTCATCTTCCTCCAGGCTGGCGGGTGGATGGAGTGGGTGGGGGTTCCTTTCCTCCTAAAGCAGCCCGGTCTGTCCTCAGGAAGCCAGGTCCCTGCTGCTCCTTCTATCTGCACTGCACCTCTCAGGGAAGGGCACTCTGCCTGCCCCAGGGACGGGCACTGTGTGGTCACACAGGCCAGGTGGACACAGGGGCTGCCCAGCCTTGGAACGAATGGTGGATCTGGCACAGAACTGTGTGCTCTCTGGGACTCTGCACTCTATCCCGATAGTGGTTACTGCTGAAAACTCAGTGAGAGTCTCCCCAGGTGACTTGTTGATAAGGATACACCCCAGATGGCAATGAGAATTATCGGGGAACCTACAGATTCTTAATGGACCTTCCTGGCAGGACATTAGAAGGTTCCAAGTAAAAAAGGATGCAAATGTCACCATCACCCAACGCCCTGGTCACCCCCTACACTGTCACTCAGATGTGGCACAAGGGGGTCCCCTTCCTGAGTGAATGAAGGAGGAGTTCTGTGCAGGGACCATCCTGAGGGGATCCTAGGGAGCTGAGGCCTTTGGCATGGCCTCAGGTCCAGCTGGAGTCAGAAAACCCCAGGGGTTGGGACAGGCAGAAGCCAGTTGGATATGCCCCCTGAGACACCTTGTGCCTCCCGATCCATGGCTCAGGCTGACTGAGGGCCTCAACACACCCCGAGAGTCCAGAGGACAGGGCCTTGGTCAGAGGTGTGTCTGGAGGAGGAGTGAAGGCCGGGGGCCAGGGCCTCTGGCTGGGAGGGGGAGTGGTCTCTCCTCTGTGGCCCCTGAGCAAGTCACCACCCCTCTGTGGGCCTCGGTCTCCTCATCTGGGAAATGGAGGGAGATGATCTGTGGTGCAGGCCTCACAGGGGTGATGAGGTACAAGGGGGAGAGGAATGTGCAGCGGCTTTGTGCTCCTCCTCCTCGAGGGGGGAGGGGAGAGCACTGGTGACAGTCAGATGACACAGTCCTCAGGGGACCCTGGGAGGCATGGGAGTCCTCCTCACACTTTCTTGAGGAGGAGAGAGGCTTAGGGGCCTAGGCAGGCCTGAGGGCACAGAGGAGGGAGTGTTGGAGCTGGGAGTGATCTAGAATCAGATCACTCTGGAATGGGAGCCGCCATAGACATCAGATGTCCAGGGTCCAGGATCAGGGGCCTGGGAGACACGGGGAAGGTAGCATGGCCTCCCTGAGCCTGTCCTTGACCCTGCAGGAGGTGAACTCTGTGTGGGCCACCCAAGAGATGGACCCCCAGGGAGCCCAGGAGAGGCAGCAGCAGCAGGTGAGGGGGCCTGAGGGGGAGGGTCCAGGTGTCAGAGGAGGGGGTCTCACCCCTCACGGCTGGAGGCCTCCCCAAGAGAGGGGTCCCTCCTCCTCCAGCCCAGCTCCTGGAGCCCCAGAGCCTGAAATGCCTGCCCTGGAAGTGACCAGGAGGAGGCCTGGAATGGCTGGGCGCAAGATGGATTTGCGGGGGGAGTGGCAGGGACCGCACACCCTGGGATTTGCCAAAAGCCGCCCCTGGTAGCTGACGGGGGACGTTGGGTGGTCCTGGAGGGTGCAACAGGGGGGAGGCTGCTGAGGGTCCTAGGCTGCTCTCTGTGGGAGTCTGCGGTGGGCAGGAGGCTGGGGTGAAGGGATTTGGGGGAGGGTCCATGGGGGCACCTGAGAGCTGGGACTCATCCCCACTCCCACCCTGATTTCACAGGGTGTCGTCCCCTTCCTGGGCACGTTCCTCAATCACCTGAAACTGCTGGACATTGGGATGGAGGATGATCTACAAGTGAGTGAGCCTGGAGGTGGGGCCAGGGAGCAGGATCCTGTGGTTTGGGAGGCGAGAGCCTTGCACTGGGCCCTGAGCTCTCTGTACCTGGCAAACCTCCTCTCATGAGAGCATCATGGCCACCCCTGGGAGCTAGGGAGTCAGAGTCAGGCCCGTCTTAGTGATGCGTGAATGGAGGCTCCGCGTAAGCCCCCTACCAGGCTCTCAGGACTAGTGAAGCTCATAGCTGCCTGCCTGCAAAGCTGCAGGAGGCTGTGTCTGAGCTGGATTCAGCCTCCCCCTTGGGCCCTGCCCCTGGGGGAGTGCCATCAGCCCCTGCAAGTGAGGAAGCACATCTGTGGTCCAGCTGTCCCTTTTTGCCTGAGGCCTCAGTCTTCCCGTCTGTCATCAGAAATGGGTGGGCTGCAAGGTCTCTGGCTTCAGCTCCCCTGTCCCTCCTGCTCTGGAGCCCAGAGCCTGGCCCAGTGTCAAGTTCTCTTTGTGGAAGGTCTGCCCTCTGCTGGGCCCTGACATTCCTGCAGCCTGAGAAGGGGTGGGATGGGGGCTGGTTATGGGCTTAGGGGGCCGTTACTGATGGACATTGGCTGTCTCCCTTCCAGGGAAATCTGGTCAACTTCCAGAAATGGCGTGAGGTCAGCAGCTGTGGGGAGGGTGGGGAAGTGGAAATCACAGACCTCCCGTGGCAAGATGTCACGTGTCCTCATCCCTCGGGTCTTATATTTGTTGGGACAGTTAGATGCTACAAAGCTGGGAATCCCATCACGTTGGCGGGTGCGGGAGGGGCTGGCATCAAGGACACCTTCCTGGATGAGGAACTAATTCAAGCCAACTGTGAGGACAGGCAAGTCCTGAATGGAGTGGGAAGGAAGGAGGGTTCCCGAGTGAGCACAGACCCCAGACCAGATCCTCACTCCGCACAAGTCCCTGGCAGGGTTCCCCACCCGGGACCTGTCTGCATCCTGTCCTTCCTCCCAGAAATACAAAGTCATTAGGAAGATCCAGCTGCTCCAGCAGGCTGCAAGTGAATATGACCTGAATCCCGAGGAGCGATTTGGGGCCTGGTTCCAGGCGATGGAGCCCCTCAGTGTTGATGAGAGGTGAGGGGCACAGGAGTTGGGTGAGGGCAGGCCAGACTCTCTCGGCCGGCCGGCTGCAGAGCGTGGGGCCTGGCTCCCTGATCAGCCCCAGACCTCATTGCGTGGTGACCCATGGGGCACCGGGACTCAGCTGCTGGCAGGCTCTGGGAGGGACACCTGAGGTGCGGCTCCTGGTAGCTCACAGGCCACTCTGTCCTGTAGCTACTGCCTCTCCTGCCGGCTGGAGCCCACACACCAGAAGACGAGCAAAATGCGGCTCTTCAGGAGAAAGAGGAACCGGACATCCTCCAGTTCAGGGCCGAGTGAGTGTCAGGAGCAGCAGCGACTGAATCCAGGGGCTCAGTACAGCTTCGGGCTAAGCATGGGCCTGGATCCCAGCTCCAGTGCTGGCCAGGCCTGGGACAGGCCGCTCCCCTCTCCTCTCTGGGACTCGGTTGCCTCCTCTTAAATGAGTGATGCTAAATGATGCCTCCCCCATCAGGGACAAACGAGGTGCTGTTGATGGACTGAGCACTCGGCACAGGGTTTGGATAAGAGTGTTGTGGGGCAGGGAGGTGTGCCGTGAATCTCAGGAAGGTTCCCCAAAATAGTCTGTTTCTTCTCTTCAGCCACCGTGCCCTTGGCAAGGAGCCATAACCCTCTGGAGACCACAAGTGCAGCTCCTCCTGAGCAGCAGGGCCACTGGGACCCTCGGGGTGCACCGGGTCAGCTCTTCCCCCCCCACCCCAAGTGAAGGAGGACATCTGAAGACTTTCCCTGGTTTCCCCTAAAGCCCCAGGCGGAGGGCACGACCCCCCTCCAAATCCCTGACATCTGCACCCCAGGGACTGTTTATCCATTGAGGAGGAGCATTAGTATATGTTTAAGAGTAAATATCAGATTTGAATGTTGCAGTAAGTTCTGTTTCTGTCACAGCCTGGGTGTTGTGGTGTGGTTCTTTCACTGCTTATGCTCATGTAAATGAGACACAGAATCTCACATTCCGCCTTGAATTAAGAACTCATGTATGGTCAGAGCTTATGGTATGTGGGAGAAGGGAGGACGGCCAGTCCCCTCCCTGGCTACTGAATGACACCCTCAAGTCCCCCTTCCTCAGAGGACAGGTGCATTTCAGTGTGGTTCACCTGGGCCAGGAGCAGAGACAGCCCCTCAGATCTCCCTGGATGTAGAGGTTGGAGGGACTTTCCCAGGCAGAGCAACAACCACTGAAATGTAGATGTCTTTCAAATACCACTTGCCAGGACCATGTCCTTCCCCAGGGCAGCGGCTGTCTTTCTACAGCTTTCCAGGAAGAAGGATGTTTTCTGCTTCTCCCATTGAGGTTTCTTTTGACCAACTATTGGAAGTTACCGTTTTCTAATCAGTCTCTAGATTTGCATCAACACTAAATGAGGAAAAAATGTAAAAAGATAAAAGTTTGCATGTGGAAAAGACAAGGCCAGAGGAAGACCATGTGCTGATGGACTAAGGGCCGACAGGACATCCCCATCAGGCCGCCTCTAGGGCTCCCTGTTCACCCTTCGCCTAGATTGGAATCCTCCTGGGATCCTGGCCCATGCCATGGAAGTCCTTTTCCCACTTGTTTCATATCCAGAGGAAAAGATTCATGAGGCAGCTTTTAAACCTACAATAGGACTTTCTTCCATAAACCTCGCCACTCCCTGTGAACTAGGATTTCCAGCATCCCCGCATTTCCTTATATGATTCTTTTTGGGCAGAAATTCCGTAGAAGGCCCCCAGCCTCTCTGTCAGGTACATCGTGGCCATTCCTCCCTGGCTGGGCCTGATGGATCGGGGTGACCTCTGGTTTGCCAAGATAATAGACCTTAATCCTGGCCACTGAATGACCCACACTGTCCATTGCTGCCTAGGGTGACATCTGGGACCTTGGTGTTCTGAGGTCCATGGTCTCAGACAGTCACTAGTTTACACACTCAGTCGTGTTGTTACTGACTTGTCCCAAAGGGGCAGCTGGGCCTGAGCGCATAGAGCACGTAGCCCCTGGGATGACTGTGTTCTTTTCCCCAGTCTGTGCTGTGGTTATGTGGATGTGTGTTACAGGGATGTGAAACTTGCCTGTTGGGAGTTTTGAAAGATGAGGCACGAGAGGGGCAGGTATAGGAGTGGGTCCAGCAGGGGAATGCAACCCATCTTAGACAACACAGACACAACAGACACAAACTTACCAATTAAAATACTGAAACGCTTCCCACATGGGTGGTAAACAGACACTACTCTGAGCTCACACCCAGAATCCACCCTACGACTAGGAGCTAAAGGGTTACCACCCGGCATTTTGAACATCATGCCCTGGAAACACCCTGTAAGACAAGGGCCATTGTCTTGAATTCCTTGGTACTTCTTCCCCCTCCTTTCTGAAGGCTGCAAGTGTCACCCAGGGACGCCTTTTCAGTTCAGCCAGATGCAGAGTAGAAATCCTGGTTCCCACAGCACAGGCCCTTCCTGCCAGGGCACTGCCATCCAGGAAAGAAAGAATTCACAGCTCGGTGTAGACATGTAAACACACACAGGCATATCCCACCCAAACATCAAGATGCATGAACTAGTAAGAGAGTAAAAGCCACTTCAGAAACACATCAAGCAATTGCGAAAAAAGGGTTTTTTAAAGATCCTGACTCCAATAAAATGCAAAACCAGGAAATCACCTTGAGAAAGCTGGGGGACTTTGGATACTGACCAGATAGTTGATTATAGGAATGACACTTTTATTTTTGTGTGTGATAACATTAGTGTGTTTGTGTTCAAAAAATCCCTCATCTGTAAGAGAAACTGAAAATATTTATAGCTGAAATGATGTGCTCTCAGTCATCTCAGCTGGTTAACTCTAGCGGGGTGGGTGTGAGGATAAACGAAGCCAGATGGTATACGAGTTGATAATTTTTGAAGCAAGTGACAGGTTCACAGAGGTTGATTTTCCTCTACTCTGAGATTTAGAGATTTTTGAAAACTTTCAGAACACAATTTTGATACAAATAGTATACTCGGTGTTCACGTTACAATGTTACAAATTAAAACATTGATTGAAAATATAAAGGAATGCTTCTCCTTCCTGACCTAAGGAAGCTCTCTCTCAGTCTCGTTCTGTGAATGACCTGATGATGCCACCAACTGTTCACTTACCACATGTTTGTGGAGTAATTCCTATGTGCTCTGTGCTGTGTGCAAGGCGAACACATTTCCACGACTCTGGATCTAGTGTGGGAAGGAAGGCAATGAGTCTGCTGCCAAGGTTCTCTACGGGGAAAATAATGCCCCCAGGGGGTATGCTCATTTTTAAGATTCCAAAATCAAAGCTACACAGGTTTGCCAGGTAACAAACAAGAGATACTTAATTCATGATACAGAAATGACCTATGTCTGAATTAACATGTGACAAAGAAGAGAAAGATTGATGGATTTTATGTTAAAATTAGATGCAAAATCATAGTTCTGGCCCCTGGCCTAGTGGTTAAGTTTGGCAAGCTCTGCTTTGGCAGCCCACGTTCTGTTCACAGGTGTGGACCTACAACACTCAGCAGCTATGCTGTGGCGGTGACCCACATACTAAGTAGAGGAAGATTGGCAACAAATGTTAGCTCAGGGTGAATCTCCCTCAGCTAAAAAAAAAAAAAAATTACATGCAAAATCAGAATAATTTATGGAATCAGATTTAATATATATTAAAAGATAAATCTCATTCAAGTAGGTATCATCTCTTCATTGAGTTAACACTCAATGAAAAAACAGATATAAGTTCAAAACACTAATTCCTCAGCATCGATTATCCTATCAATTTTAATATAAAAAGGAAGAAAAATCATGGTAAATAAAAATTGATGTTATCATGAAAGGTAAAGATCACGACGGACGTTACAAAGAGATGCTGTGAGAGTCAAGCCTGTCTCATGGGGAATTTCTCAACCACATCACTCTCTTTTTCTTCAGCACCCATGTTGCTTTTCTCACTGTGTTTTCAGGATGCCTTTCTTGGCTCCTTGCTCTCTCTGCCTCCCGGGCAATCTCGTCTGTCCTCGAGGCCACAGTCACTCCCTCCCATGCTTTTCTTCACTTTCTGTGTCTGTCTCCTGATATCTCCAAAAGATGCTCGTTGCCTGCAGAGGGGCTATGAGAGACCCAGACCCAAACCAGGACTCATCTCTGCCCAATATGGACACTGGCCAGGGGTGGGCTCAGGGCTGGTGTGCAGACCCCTCAGCTCCAGCCACGGCCCAGGGATTCACCTGGACCCCCCAGTGCTACTGTTTTTAAGGTATTTGTGAATCCAAAGGACTTAAGAGTTCTCCTTCACTGCTGCAGGCCTGGAGTCCCTGCAGTCTCCTGTATCCACAGACTTGCTGGGGATTCTCCAAGGTCTCCTCCCATTGACTGCACATGACCTCACTGCCAGGATGGGAAGCGATTCTAGTAACTGACCTCTGGAATATACAGCTGCTCAGCCTTCAGACTGTATAGAACTTCAGTTTTCTACTTGGTTTTAGTTTCATGGTCTCATTGTTTCTACTATGAAGTTAGGACATATTTTTTGAGCTTTCTCTTTAAAAACAGAATAAAATGCAAAATTGGAACAAAGAGGAGGATGAAGACTACCATCCATGGAGAATGTTCGCAGCTCATTTGGATATTGCACCCTCTTTCTCTCCCTGGAGAAATGTGTCTCAAATCATACTGTCCATTACAATCATTGCAGAGTTTTTATAACTCAGATTGCTGGAACTCAACCCAAGTAGGTCTGGGGAGGCAACGGAGAATTTTCATTTCTAAGACGTTCCCAGCTGATGTTGATGCTGCTGATATAGGCATCAGACGTTGAGAACGGGATTCTGGGACACTATCAAGCTGATGTGTCACTATCAGTGCAAATCCAGACCAACTTGCCTCCTCCGTCTTGCTTAAGGATGTTATTCTCTTCCCTTCTCTATCATTGACAACTATACACATGCTGGTACCCTGTAACCTACGTTATTGGGACACAGAGATCCAAGGACTCCATAACTCCTTTGAGTGTCCCATCTCTAATGAAATCACGCACTCTTCCACCCTTAGATACTCACTTCCACACCCAGAGCCTGTTTTCACCCAAAATTCTCCTGCTTGTAAATCAGTAACTCAGAAACACCACATTCTCACCACAAATTTCCACATTTCTAGTTTTTACACAAAGAACTCTACCGTATACAACCATTCTTTAAGAAAATAGATTACTCCAGTTAGAGTATCTTAACAAGGCTCTCTTCCTTCTCTCTTCCTACTCCTCCCTATTAATCTTGGATTCTGTGGTCCATCATTTCAATAACCCACGGACAACGCTCCCTAATTCTTTACTCTCATCATATCTGCCCTGCAAGCCTCTGACTTTGGATGATTCCAAATTCCTGCCATGCCATGTTGACACCTGCACTGAGGATCACCGCTGAAGAGAGAGCACACGAGGAGCCTGGGGGTCCCAACAGAGAATCAGCAGCAACCAATGGGCCTCCATGCATTCTCTAACGCTTCCTGAATGCTCTGTTAATTTCTTTCCATTTCTTGAGTTCCATAAAACTATTTTCTCTTGACCTACTTCATATCTCACAGACAAATTGTTAACCACCACACAAGAACTATTTCACACTCTAGTCATCAGATCTAGAAATTTTCCGCATAAGCAATTCATTTATCACACCATTTCTGTTGTTTTATACAGATATATTTCTTTCTTAGCTAAAACCATTCTGATTTTCATCTCATCTTTCCATTTCAATGACCTCATGCTTTCAATATTCGCAGTACTTTCAATCACCTCCCTACTGGGATCATGCCTCATGTTTCAAATATGCACAAATCTCTACCATTTACAAACCAATCCCTTATCCATTGTTCCTAATGCTCCTCACCCTCGATGTCCTCCCTCTCCCCCTTCTGCCAGGGACTCATTGTGAAAAGTTCACTTACATCCCAATGCCTCTGTTTCCACACTGGCAACCGATCCCATGTCCCCATTCTGTGGATGCTTCTCTTGCTAAGCTCACAGGTCATGGCTCTTACTATTCCAATGTGGCCTTTTCATTATTTGTCTGACATGTCCTGCAGTAGCATGTGACTTTGTGGCCTTCAAGTTCCTTTAGAAAGCTCATTTGTCCTTGGGATCCACCAGTGCTACACTGTCCTTCTCCTGCTCCAAACTTCCTGAGTTACTTCTTGGCTTCTCTTTATAACCAACCCACAATGCCTGATGCTTCCCAGACATCAGCCCTGCTCTGACATCTGCTGTCCACCTGCACCCTCCTACTAGGCAATCATATCCATTTCCCTGGCTTCAAATATCACTAATGAGCTAAAAATGTTCAAAGAATCAGCACAGATCTGACTCTGCCCCCCAGACCCAAGTATGTACCTGCCCACTCAGCCCATCAGTGATGACTCGACTCACAGTGTCCAGGTTCCAAATTGAAAAAAACACTTTCCCAAATAATTCACTTCTCTCTCAGTGTTCCCAAATTCACTTGTTTGTGCTAATATCCTGTCTGTCCCTGTGTGTCATTCTGGACACTCTGCCACCCCACATTCATGTCAATGAACCATCCATCCACCCTCCTGAATCCTCCTACAGATTCTTCACTTTTGAATCATTTCTAATCACCTTTCAGAAATGACACAAAATACCATTCCCACACAGTGAACTCTCCTGCTCTAGCAACCTAAATTACAAAACTCCATTTTTCCTCTTTGTTGATATTTTTTTCTACTTTACTTATATGTGCATCATCTCTTTCTTTCAATATTCAGTTCTCACTAAATGGGATACTCCATATAGACATGACTAATGTAGATTTTCTAGATGTTTCCCTCAACAGTGTTCTCATATGGCTTTGCACACAAAAAGAGCTCATATATTATATCTGTCTATCTACCTACCTACCTACCTACGTAACTACCTACCTACCTATCTAATTCAAATACTAAAAGTTCACTTCCTGAAATATTTTAAACCCATCCACTTAACTACATTTATGCAAAGATATAAAGTTTTTTTGGTATACTGCAATAAATTGGCAATTACAGCTTAAGATTTCCAAATCCTCTCTCCCTGTAATCAGCCAACGAGATTCTAGTTACAGTGATCTGTTTAAAATGTAAAACTGATCAGTTCACCTTACCTTTTAAATCCTCAATTTCTGTCTTCAGCAGATATTTTTCCTGTTGTCCTATCATAATTATTAATACTACCCTTTTCATTCCTCAATATGTTCCAGTTTGGAGAGAAAACTATTTGGTCGTTCTATTTATAGAGCACCTACTACATGCAAAACTCTGGTGTAAAACCTGTGATCTACAAAAAAGCTAAACAGACTCACCGCCCCGTTTGACCTAGTCTTAACGCGAGGAAAGACATAATAAACTGCAAAGAATTTATAACATGCCATGTGGAAATAACCACTGTGATGACCTATAGGGCAGAGAGAGAGAGTTTGAGCTTGAGTACATTTTCAAGGCTAGCTGTGTTTGTGTGTGTGTGCGCGCGTGCATGTGCTGATGCATGCTGCCAGATAGGATGAGTTGCTTTCTCCTGTGGGGTGGGGGAGCCTCCTTTGCTTTGGGAAAGTTCCTCTCTGTGCACCTACTATGGACTTTGTCATCCACGTGTATTAGTCACGGTTGTCTAGAGAAACAGAAATAGAATATATATAAACATAGAGATGTGGAGATGTATTACAGGAATTGGTTCTCGAGGTTATGGAGGCAGAGAAGTCCCACAATCTGGCATCTGCAAGCTGGAGAACCAGAAAAGCTGGTGGTATAACTCAGCTGAAGTCTGAAGGCCTGAGAACCAGCACCTCTAATGTCCAAGGGCAGGAAACAATGGGCGTCCCAGGTCAGGAGGAGAGAGTGAACTCACCCTTTCTTTTCCTTTTTGTTTAAACTAATTCTTGCTCATATAACAGTATTTTTGATGTTTCATATAGGAATCTAGCTTCCTTTCACATTACTCAACTTATTTACCAGTTGTAAACTTTATAAGTTATGTCCCACTCAAATAATAGATTTTCTCTTCTTCTCTAATATTACTTACCTCTTATTCTTTTGATTCTCATTTTTTCATGACTGTGCTCTCCAGTGCCACACTGAATCACAATAATGTTTGCCAGGAGCATTTTCCTCTTCTTAAGTGTAGCGTAAACACCAGATAAATTCCTTGTCAGGGCAGAGCAGGCATCTAAGAGAGAGAAAGTAAAAACGTGCAGGGGAATCACTTCTACCTGGAAGTCAACAGCCTTGCTTCTCTTGGCTGTTTGGAGCTGGAGATGCTATGACAATGTGGCCAGCTGAGAATCAGAGGATCTCTCTCTAGTCCCAGGAATTAGTCCTGGTCAAATCTCTCAACCTCTTTAGACCTCATTTTCTTCACCTGTAACATGAAGAGTTGGATGAGTCTTTTTGAGTTCTGAAATCCAGTGATTCCAAGATACCCTGCATCTAGATACACTTAACAAAGATCAGAGAGAATTTTCAGTTGTCTTCTTCTGCGTCAACATTATTATCCATATCCCCACTTCGAGACATATCAAATGTCTACTTTTGCATGACACTGATAAAACAGGTTCCATACCAAATCGCTGTTCACTGGGATAACAAATCTATAGTTAATTGTTTAGAGGTAAGTATAGAGATGGGCCCTGCTGGAACCAGCAATCAGTGGGCCACAAAGTCTTGCTTTACTTTACAGCAAGGCTGTGGAAACATTCCCTAATACACCAGAATTCTTCTGTACTTTGAAAGTATGAAATAAATGGGAGCCTTGAATCCATGGTTACGAGTTAATAAGGATATGATTTTTAAAATTTTACTAATGATGCCATTTGCCTAGTATGGGGCTGTTCTCTGGTGAGTCAAGAGCAGATGTATTCAAGGCCACTTTCATTCCTTTAATAAATATTTACTCAGCGCCTACCACTTGCTGCAAGATAGCAGTGAATTACCCTAAGAACATTTATATTCTAGTAGGGTGACACAGACCGTAAACAAAGAGAGAATCTTGAGGTGATCAATAAAGTTACATATACATCAAACATTTTTCATTCTGGACTATTTTTCACCCTTTCCCTTCTTTTACTCTTTCCCAGAACTCTAAGCATGGACTTGAAAACCCAGAAAGCATGAGTCCCATGTTTCTTCTCGCAAAACCCCTCTTTCAAAGACATAGTGTTTATCATCTGAGAGTATGTCTCTTTAAGACTAAGTTCCTATGAATCAGCATTATTTCATCACTTTCTTGAGAGGACAGATAATATTATGAAGGGAAAACAAAATATCATGTGGGATTTATACTCGAAATGATGTTTCCACTCTAATTGTGTTATTTAATGTGGTGTGATTTGGGGCAAGTCGGTTACTCCTTCAGTGTCAGAGGTAATAATACCCTGAAAAGCATTCTATAGAGATTAAATGAAACAAAGTATGAGAAACTGCTTTGTAAATTGCAAAGCCATCTATTTCAGCTTATTTTTTCTAATAATATTTTCATTTATCCAATCCTTTTTGACTCTACACAACCTGCCTAGACTGAGTTTTATCATTTATTCAACCATAATAATGGGTCAAAATGGGTGAATATTAGAAATTTCATATGGTTCAACTTAATTAATAGGCCATCACAATATTTAATTTGGTTATAATCACAGTTAAATTTTTCATGTTGCCTTACCATGTGCCAGGCACATTCTAGGCATCTGACATGTATTCACTCATTTAATCCTCACAACAATGCTATGGAGACAATACTATTAACCCCTATTGTATGGATGAGGAATATTAGAGGTTATATAAACGTCCAAGGTCACACAGCTGGTACCCAGGCAGCCTACCTCCAAAGTCTCTTTTAGGGATCCATTAGAGGTTGTGGCGCTTACATTGTAAAAGGATCACCCTGGTTTCTGGTTGGCGAATGGACCAGAGGGGACTAAGCAAGAAAGCACATGACTACTGAAATGATCCGCGCAAGCAATTCTGAATACAGGATTTCTTTCCTTTTTAAGGCTGAATAATATTCCATTGTACAGATGCCCCAGATTTTCTTCATCATTTCACCCACAGATGCACAATTAGGTAGTTTGCATCTCTTGGCTATTGTGAATAATATTGCAGTGCATTTTGTCAAACGTTTTCCTGGCCCTTAGTGAGTTTGAAAAAATTCTCCTTCTACACATTAGTTACTGTAATGAACTACTTTCTAAATGTCTAAAGTTTAAATATTTGTCATTCTACAGAAATACCTTGCCTAATCATGATTTGTGTTGTTATCAGTTCATGAATGATCTTAGATTTTTGTACAAAAAGTTGTTATAATGGCTTTTTTTGCATGTATTCAGGAACCTTGCATAATATGGGTATTCCCTGATACTTGATTTTTAGTAGAGTTTTCTAGTAAGCCTTTAGGATAGGAAGTATCTTCCTAGATGTGAGGCAGAGAGCAGAAAAATAATAAAGTGATTGTCATATTTAATTACATCAAAAGAAAACTGTCGTTTTGCTAAATTGTTTTTACACACCCTTTGCTTATTTGTAAGAATGGCATATATCGTTTTATTAATGAAAAGAAAATTCAATAAACAATTTTAACATAAAACAACATCTATTGAGAAATTATATGAAAATTTTAGCAATATGCTGTCATCAGTTTCCTCATCTGCAAAATGGAGATAGATAATACCATCTTCCTATGGGTTGCTGTGAAAATACTCAAGAGTAATGTATGTAAAATGCTTATCACCATGTCGGTTGGAAAGTGATGCCCCACTCATTTTTCTACCGGGATGATGAGAGCTTTTTTTATGCTTGAAGTTGGTAGTTTTCAAAATATGTTCTACTGTTGTAAAGTGATTCCTTTTTACAAATTATTTGTAGAGTTAGATGATCACTTTGGAATACAAATTCAGGCTTCCGTGTGTGTGTGTGTGTGTGTGTGTGTCTATATGCACATCTCTCAAATAATACTTCAAGCCTTATAATGAAATCTACCTTCCCCACTCTTGACTCTGGTTCCAAAAACAACTTTAATTTTCTGGTTGAAAATCTATATTTCTATATTAGCTACTCATACACTTTTTCATTTTTCATCTTTTGACTATTTATAGTTTCTTTCTTCTCTGAAACAATCAGCATGAAGAGTTCTTACATACATTAAAAACATAATTCCCCTTGCCCAATATAACTATTTAATGAATTAGGATAAATCAAAATTCAATGTCTACTGTTTTATGACATAAGTGTTTACCATTTTATAGCATACGAATCTTATCCAGAGATGTGCTACATGAGATATTATGAACACATTTTCTTTCTCACTTTGTCCTTTGACCTTTTAAATGGTAAAATTCTCTTATTTCTTTGTTGTCTTCCTATGGATTCATCACTGGTTCATCTCCTTCCACCAGAAATTTAAATCTCTTTTCAGTAACTTCTGACACATGAGACAATTCATGGGCTTCAGGTTTTGCTTGGGGACCTCCCTCTTGGGCTTGAACATATACACAGGCCCACATATACACAGTATGTCTGGAAGGATAGAGGAGAAAAGGATGTTTATCTCTGTGCAAAAGGACTGGGAGACAGTGGTAGAGTGAGAATATTTTACTGACTTTGCACCACTATTTGAAGTTTTCCTATACGTGCATCTATGACGTAGTGGCCTCCCTCCCCCCAGATTTTTAAAATTAAAATAGCGTTATATCCTTATCTACTGGCTTGGGACAGCAAGTTGTAGAGAAATGTGAATATATGATCCAATTTTTTAACGAAATTAAGAACAGCAAACACGCACAAAAAATTTGTAATTCTAAATATGGGCACATCATTCTATGAGGCTGTATAAACGTGAGGAAAGGAATGAAGAAAAGTTGTTCAACATCCAGCTACCTGTACAGTCAAGGGTCCACGTAAAGCCCCGCCTCCAGCCCCGCCCCTGGAGCTGATTTCCTCCCACTGTGAAGTCGGCCTGACTTATTCCAGCCCCACCCCCGCCTCTTCCCGCCCCTGGAACTGGTCTCCGCACAAAGCTCGGGCCTGGCTCCGCCCACAGCCTGGTCCCACCCCTTGCCCCGCCCGCACCCTTGTCCCCGCCCACAGCCCCGCCCCTAGAACTGGTTTCCACCCACAGCCCCGCCCCTAGACCTGGTCCCTGTCCCTGGTGCTGACCCAGCCCGAGGCCCGGCCTCACATTAACTCTAGAAACTAGACACCTCCCCCGAGGCTGGGGTGCGCGGCCCCGCCCTGCCCCGCCCCCTGCCCCGCCCCCCACGCCGCCTCAACCCAGAGCCCCCAAACGTCCGTCCTCCCAGAACGCCCGCCCGAGACCGGAAGCGGAAGCGCGGGCGGCGCCGTGGATGGAGCGGGAGGTCTGCGCGGTGTGTCCAGTCTTCTCGGCGCGGACGGGATTCCCGTGGACCTTCGGCCGAAGGGGCGAGGCGCAGTGAGTGGCGGGCGGTCCCGTCTCCGGTCGCGGTCGACGGAGGGGCCTGGGCCGCGGGCAACCCCGTCAGGGCCCGGCGTCCCTCCGTCCCCCCGGAGCCCCGTTTCCCCGGGCTGTTCGCTCAGGGCGCCCGAGGCTGCTGTTCCTCCCGGCTCCGGGCGCCGCCGGCCCCTCCTCAGAGTCCCCGTCACCGTCCTCCGTGTGATTTTGTCCCCAGGGCGCTTATCCGCGTCTGGAGGCGGTGTTTGGGTTGTTACTAATGGGGGCGCTCCTGGCATCTAGAGGGGGAGGCAGGGATGCTGCTCAGCGTCCTCCAGGGCCCAGGACGGCCCGACAGAGAATCATCCCGCCCCAAATGTCAGTGGTGCCGAGGTTGGGAAAGCTGCTCCAGGGCCTGAAAATCTCCCGGGCCCTGAATGAAGTGTGAAAATTGTTTACAAGTCAGCGAGTCACTTACAGGGTCCCTAAAGGACAAGCTTGTTTAAAGGGTCCAGAGTCACCAAAAAGTCTCTGTCCAGCCAAGTGAGTTGAGCGACACAAGTGCACACAGCACGAAGCTGCTTCCTCCCATCTTGGGGAGCAGGTGACTGGATAGGAATCGGGAAAATCCAGTCTCAGCCAACAGTTACAGTTAAATCAGTAAATACAAAAAAGAAAAGTGAATTGGGTGGCCTTTCCATCCAACACCCTATAAAAGGCCTCAAAAGCTTGTTTGCGCTTTTTTCCCCCCCTCAGACACGAAAAGCATCTGTGGAGCTCAAGTTTGAGGTGAAAGCAGGCTCAGAGTCCACCTGTGCTCGCTGATCCATGGATTTCTGTGTGACCAGGTGAGTACCCTGTGGACCTGGTACCAACAGGTTCCGGCAGCCTCCGCTGTGCAGAAGACCTGCTAGTGGGCTTTCCTGGGCTCAGGTTGTCACCACATGGACACTGAGAGTGAGGGTATCTTGAGAAAAATTATTGATGTTGGATGGATTATATTCAAGGGAAAGATGGTAAGCTGTGTGTGGTTCTGTGTGGTAAATATTTCAGTAAGTACAGTTATATGCAAATAAGAACACATAAAACAAATGTAAATAACTGCAAATGTGTACTATAGTAGAAAATATAGATTTACTTGCATTGCATAATACTCAATAGTCAGGATTTATATATAATATATATACAGAAATGTTTTGTGTGTGTATGTAGTATTAGAACACATCCCATGAAATATTAGCAGGGATACTCAGCAACATTCCTTAGACCCATTCAACTTGACTTCTAAAGTCCTATAAATCCTCCACAAAAATTTGAAATATAGGAGCATTCAGGGAAAAAGATGATTGGAACTTCTTTGTATTAATAACAAATTTAACATTGAGTTTGCCAGTAGCCAGATTTATTTTGAACATTTTTTTCTTTATGACATTTCAAATCATTTGGAGGAGTACTAAGCAACGCTGTAGATTGAAGGGCAGGGCACTAGTCTCTAAAAAGACTGTCCTCATCACCTTGCCTTCTAAAGGGAATTAACTTTGTTTCTTGAAACTTTTCTGAAATAACGGTCTGGTGATTCACGTTGCAGAGAATCTTGTTAAGTAATTTTGTATTTAGTTGTTGGCCTCTACTAATTGTGTGTATATGTGTGTGTGCCTTTTTCATTCTAGCTTTCCTGTGAGGTTCTTGAGGGGAATGTGTGCTTGTCATGCAATAGATAGTCTTTGAGTGTATAATTTATGGTGACCCTCCATCCTTGTTTACTCAGGACAGAGGGGTTTTCCAGGACACAGGACGTTTAGTATTCAAACCAGGGCAGTCCTAGACAAACCGGGATGGTTCCTCATCTGATGAGCCAGGCCCTGGGCCACATGCATGGGGACCTGGAGAACCAGAGAGACCTTGTCCCACCTCCGTGGAATTTATATTGTATTTGGGAATTTGGATTTTAGACAGTTAATGATGAGAGTGATGTGGGAGTTTGGCACAAGGGGACTCAACCTGAGGGGGCAGGGAAGCGCTCTTGAGAAGGACTGATATTTAGCTTGAGAGCTAGAGTTGGGACTGGATTTAGCTAGTTGGAGGGTTAGACTGGAGTGAGGGTGTGGGAGTGTGTTCAAGAGAGCGTTTCAGACAGAGGGACCCGCATGAGGACACCCCTGAAGCAGAGAGCCTGGTGTGTCCATGAACTGAGAAGAGGGATGGCTGAGCCGAGTCAACACAGGGGGAGGGGTGTGAGCCACGCCGGCGATGGGGGACAGGCAGGACCAGATCAGGGGTGACTTGGGATTCTGTTCTAAGACCAGTGGGAAGACTCTGGAGAGATGCAAGTAGAAGGATGATGTGATTAGCGTTTGGTCTAAGCACCTTGGTTCAAATGGACTTCATGTTTAAGAATGTAGACTTAAGAGGCAAGATGCAAGGTACTGGGAATAAGATTAGGAATAAGATGATTGTTCCCTAGGCCTGGGTGATGGCTGTGGAGTAGGAAAGAAGTAGAAAGAAAAGACCTTGGAGTGTAGAACCGAGAGAACGTAACGGTACTTTCTTGCCTGCATGTGTCAGATGGCACAGGGCACTGACTGTGCTCCTCGCTGCTGTCCGTGCAGACCTGCAGGCGCCCCCTCACCCAGGTCTGTGTGTTCACCCCTCTTTGTCACTCACAGGCCCCGCTCCACATCCTACAGGAAGTCAGGCCTTACTTGTGAGGGGGTTGTCTCACATGGGAGACACCGAGGAGAGCCTCTCCAGACATCAGAGCAGCCCCTTCAGCCTCTCCCTCAGCCTCCTCCCTTCCACTCTCTCGCTTTCCACACCCAGAAGGACCCCTGCTCAGTATTCCATGTCCCCAGGTTCTCCCTCCCCCAGGCTTGAGAAGGGTGGGGCAGCCACTGGGGTGGACATCATCTGCACCTTCCACTTCAGAGAGGCAACGAGATGGAAGGTGGCTGGTCCAGGGCTGGACAGAGAGTGACTCTACTGGGAGCCGAGCCATGAGACCCAGGGCGTCACCCACCTGGGCTCCCTCACCCTGGACGGGGACAGCCTCTACATCAGTGGTGAGGGGCTGTGCTACAGCCACACTCTATCTCCCAGTCAGAGTTCTGTGTTGCCTCCGTTGCTCTAAAGTGAGCTATGATCCATCTCTCTATGCTCCTGGTCTGGGATCAGTCTTCTCATCACTGTGTGATCACTGGGTCCAGCCACCTTCCATCTCGTTGCCTCCCCCCCTGAACACCACTCCCCTCTTCCCCTCTGCTTTCCCCACCAAGCTCCCTACATCCTCCCTCTCCCTTAATCCTTTATGTTCACCCCAACTCTTGCTCAGCTCCTCTCGCCTTCTCTCCACAGATTACACCTATGGAGCTGCAGCCCCGACTACCACCAGTGAGTATTCCTGGCCCTGACATCCTGGGTCCCGTCCGCATTTGGGGCTGGGGAGCACTTGTTCTCCTTCACCCGCTGTCCTTGGTGAGGGAAGCACCTGGAAGGGCCCTAATTCATCCCTTCTCTCCCTCCCGGGTTCTGGTGGAGAGTCCCAGCCCAGTGTGAGAAAGCCTTAGACACAGACGTGTTCTCCACCACATTCTGACCCCACGTGGTTTTCACTTTAATTCTCCTGAAGCCCCGCCCTTGGTCCTCCTTTTCCAGGTATCCCATCCGTCTGTCCAGTTTTCTACCCGTCCATCTGTCTCTCCTCTGTGTTCAGTGTCTCTTGTTCACCTATCTCTCTCTCTTGGGCTCCTCTCATCCACAGGCTTGCTCATCCCTCTACTCACACAGTCACCCCTCCCCTCACTCTCATGTATGCTTCACCTGTGAATGGTGGTCCTGGCACAGCCACTGCTGGAGCCCGGGTCAGCCTGGGGGCTCCTCCCACTCTGTGCCTCCCTGCTGACAGCCCTCGCCACAGCTCCTGAGCTGGCCACCACATCCCTGCATACTTGATCATCACCTGTGCCACCAGAAGCCACCACAGGTATCTGGGGGTGCCTTTTCCTTCCCAAGAGAAGCTCTCCGGCCCCACTCCTCTACCAGCCGGTTGTGATCCAGGAGCTGGGAAGCCAGGGTGTGAAATTCTGGTTTTAGGGCAATCATGCTGATCACAAAGATTATACCGACGGTTCAGTCTAAGGTCAGCCCTCAGAGAGCCCCTAGTCTTATGAAATTAACACACCATTATAGTACAATGTGGGAGGTTTCGGGGAGAGGCACCTGGCATCATTTGGAGGGGAAGAGCTTGCTAGAGAAAGTTTCACCTGAATGGAGTCTTTAAGAATGACTAGGAGGGACCCTGGCAAATAGAGGATGAAGAGTTTTCCTGGCAGAGGGGATTCCATGAGCAAAGGCTCTAGCCAGAAACAACATGGCATATGGGGATAATTGAAACGAATTTGGGTTGCATGAAGCATGAAGTTTAACCCGCAGTAGATGGATAAAATGAGAGTGAAAGTTCATCAGGAGCCAGATTGAGTAGAGTCTTGAGTGCCAGGTCAAGAAGGTTGAACTAACACTGAAGGCCATAGGGAGCCACGGGTGGTACTAGAGCAGTGGTGGTCCTAGTGAGGTATTCATTTCAGAAAGATCCTTCTAGTAGTCCATGTAGAACATCCTTTAGACAGAGCATCCAGTGAGCCTGCTGGGGTGTTGGTCCGTGTGAAGGAAGTTAAGACCTGAGCTGGGACAGGGATGGAGTGTATGTGAGGACCAGTGTGCAAGTGGAATTGGTGTTACTGGGAGGGAGGAGGAGCTGAGCAGATATGCTGGTTCTGACTTGGGTGACCACACAGGTGGGTGGTGGTGCCACTGGGAGAGAAGACGACGGATGATAATGAGTGCAGGACTCTGGTGTGGTCTCAGGCCAGCTCTCAGTGATGGCCGTTGCTCTCCCTCTCGTTTTGCAGCTCTGGGGCACAACCTGAAGACCCTCATAGTCACCTTCCCCATCTCCACCCTCTGGTATTCATCAGACAGGAGCAATGGCTCAGCCACGTTCCACTCCACTGAGAGGGTCCTGCAGAGCCTGGGGAGACCCTGGTCCCAGCAGCTCCTGGTGGGTTAAATCCCAACCAGCCCCTCCCCCAACCCCTGTCCCTCCTGCTCATCCTCCTCCTCCTTCCTCCCCAGCTGGATCCTTGTTCAAGAAGAGCAGCCTGGGCCTCTTCTCCTTGAGTTGCAGACTGTTCTCCCTCAGGTAAGACCCTCCCCTGAGCATTTGCCCCTAATGACCACTTTTGTGACCACCCCTCTCTGTCTCCCCCCTGTCCTCCCATTTCCTCCTTCCTGTTCTGGCCCCCACCCCAGAGGTTTCAGGACCTCTCTCTAGAGTCCCCACGTCCCTCTCTCCCCAGGCCTGAGAAGGATGGGGAAGCCACCGGTGTGGACGCTGTCTGCACCCACCACCCTGACCCCGTGGGCCTCCATGCCTCTGTGCTGGGAGCTGAGAGTCTCCACGTGTCTGCTCTTTCTCTCGGTGGCTCCAGGCTCTGCACCCTGTAATTTATGCATGCGGAGAGAACACCAGCTGCATTTCCGCAGCATCAGCTGGAACCTCAGCAACCCGGAGCCCACATCCTCGGAGTACGCCGCCCTGCTGAGGGACACCCAGGACCAGGTGGGGTCTCCCCTGTCCCGTCTCTCCTTGCCCTGAAGGCACCCTCATTCCTCCGCCTGACTTACGTCTGTTACCTGGTTGTTTCAATCCTTCACTTTCCCTGCGTGTCTGGGTTCTCTCAGTTTCCAGAGGTGATGTCCTAGCTGCCTTCCCCATTTCTCACATGGGTAAACTGAAGCTCAGAAAGGGGAGTATTGTGCCTAAGATCACACAATGTGTTAGGGGCAGAGCCAGGATTTGAAGTCAGGTCTCCCTTGCCCCAAGATCTGTGATCTTTCACTGGCTCCAGTGGCCCCCTGCATCCCCAGGAGACCTCCATCTCACCCACTCTCCCTCGCGTTTGTTCTAGGTCACCAAGCTCTACAGATGCAGCCAGCTGTGAGACATATTCCACTCCTGCCTGGTCACTCACGTGGTGTAGGTTGAGGAGATTGGAAGCATTGGCTGAGTTGGTGGCTGATGGCTCTGAGCTCCCGTGACATATCCTTGATCTGGAAGTCACTGACATGGTGCCCAGTCTCCCCCACATCCCTGTCAGCTAATCCTACCATCTCCTTCCATAGGTTTTCGGGAGTTGAGAAAAGCATTAACATTTGGGGCCACCAACCTCCAGCATCCTCCTCCTCCTCCTCTTCTGGAGACTTTCAACAAATATCAGCAGTCTAACTGTGCTCTCCAATAGTGGAGCCACTAACCACATGGGGCAATTTAAATTATTTATACACCTGTTGGGATACGATTCACATATTGTGTGTGTGTCGGGGGGTGTATTTTTTAGGTTTTTCTATATACAATATCTTCTCCTGTGCAAAACAAATAGTTTTACCTCTTCCCTTCCAATCTGGGTTTCTTTTATTCCTTTTTCTTGCCTAATTGCCCTCATCAGAACCTCTAGTACCTGTGATTAACATATCAGATGAGGGAAGACATCAATGTCTTGTCCCTGGTCTTAGGGGGAAATTTTCAGTCTTTCACCATTGAATATGGTGTTAACCGTGGGTTTTTCATCGATGCTATTTATAGGTTGAGAAAGTTTCTTTCTATTCCTAATTTGTTGAGTGTTTTGTTTTTTAGGCATGAAAGGTGTTGTATTCTGTGAAATTCTTTTCTATGTATATGGCCGAGATTACGTGGTATTGGCGGTTATTCTATTAATATGGTGTATTACATAATCAGTTTTCAGATATTAAGTCACCCCTCCAACTAGAGGTGAGAGATTCAGACGTTCTCAAGTCTGTCCTGGGCGTGCCACATCCCTGAGCCCTTGTGGCCTTCTAGAGGGCCACAAATACACTGGAGCTTTTCAAAGCCCCCTGTGGACATCTCATTCCCCCAATTTTTCTTCTAAGTTGTTGGCTCACCTCTTGCCTGCCTCTCCTGGTATCACTCCCTCAGGCAACTACAATAGAAAACAATTAGCCCTGATTGTTTTTAGCAAGTGCCTTGGGGACAGACTTTCCATCCTGGGCAAGCTCTGACTCAAGTAACGACAAGCCCTGAACATGGGGCGTTTTTGGGGAGCTGCCAGGCAGGTCAGCTAGTTGCAGTTGGGTGGGGAGGGGTCTTTTCAGAGCTCCACACCCACTATGGCTGCTGTGCTGCGGGTTGTCTCAGCCACCATGGTTCTGAGACTGACGGTTTTCACAGTCATGGAGGATGTTGTGAGAGCAGGATGGGAATAGTGCAAGTTATAGTGCCACAAAGTTTGCTCCCTGTATCAAGATTCCACCGTGTGTCTTCACTAAACCCTCCTCAGATTCTTACAAGCCTTTGATTAATTTCTAGACTTCTGAAAAGATGATTTTGACCATTTTTACCAGTGTTCTCATTGTTTTTATGCATTTGCAGAAGTCCTTACTCCAAAGTTTCAAAAATGTTCTCCCTATAGTTATTTATTTATAAATTAATTACTTGAAATGAAATTACATGAGAAATTCAGTTCCTCACTCACACGCACTAGCCACATTTTAAGTGCTCGATAACAACATGAGGCTAATAATGAGTGTATTTGGTAGTGCAGACAAATGTTGACATTATTGCAGAAAGTTCTCTTGGACAGGACCCAGAAGCAGGGAATCTAGATTCAGGGTAGAATTCCAGACACCCTTGATTATCCTTTGTGCCCTTCCAGGTCTGTCCCCCACAGTAACCACACTGGAGTGGACTCCCTGTGTACCTTGCCGCCTTGGCACAGAGACTGGACAGAGTTGCCATCTATGAGGAATTCCTGTGGCTGACCCAGAATGGTACCCAGCTGCAGAACTTGACCCTGGACAGGAAGAGTGTCCTTGGGGATGGTAAGGCTCCCTGCTCATTGGGAAAGGAAGTGAGGCCTTTCTGGGGACTCTGGAGGCCTGGGGCTGAGAGAACATTGAACTTGCTCAGGCTGGCAGGAGGTGGCATAGTCCCCCAGTCTTTAGCCACCATTGAGAGAGAGAAAAGGACACCAGTGTAGTATGGGAGGCCCTCACCTTCTCCTAGACAGCTCTGTGACCTCAAACTAGTCACCTCCTCTTTCTGGACTTTTGTTTCCTCATCTCTGCACTGAGAGCCACTGGCCGGATGGTCAGTGAGGGCCTCCAGCTGTGTGTGAAGCAGACTTACAGGTTTGGGGGTGGATGTGGTTTCTGGTCCACAGGCTATAGTTTGGCAAGTCCCGCTCTAGATGAGCAGCAATGCGCTAGAACTTTCTGCAGTGGTGGAATGTTCTATCTGTGCTGTCCAGTGCATAGCTGCATGTGGCTGTTGAGTGCTTGAAGGATGGTATTGTGACTGGTCTTTATTGTTACTGATTTTTAATGTTACTGAGGTACTAGAATTTTTCTTTTATTTAACTAAAATTAATTTTAATTCAAAAAGAGACTTGTTGCTGCTCCATATCAGACAGCACTCCTCTAAGAGGTTGTCTGGGTAGAGGTACAAGTAGGGGGACCTGCACCCCTCCTCCCATGCCCATTGGGTGCTGCGTGTCCTACCCTCCTGGAGTTTATGTTGTAGCTGGCAATAACAAGAATAGAAAATTGAAAATTATCAATTATTTGATGTGAACAAACTCATACTTGCAGGTGGAAATCAGAGAAGACTTCCTGCAGGATATTACATTGTAGGTTAATCCTAGAAAATGAATATTAAGCAGATAGATAAAGGAGAAGGGGATGAATGTGTTTCTAGGCACGGAAGAACAATTTTGAGTGGGAATTTACAAATTTAGAGAGATCCCATAGGCTTGCCAACTGTGATGACCCATTCTCCCCCCGGCCGTCATAAGATAGTCCACCCCAAATTCAGTCCTCTGTGCCCAGAGGTATGAATTTGGTTTAATTTATTAAACTTTTGTTCTGTGATAATGGTCTTGGATTTTGTAGCAAAGTGTGCTCACTTTTTAGAGATGGAAAGTAAAATGGGGTGAAACATGATGATGTTTACTTGACTTTAATATTTCATTGAAAACATGGGATGAATCAAGGGTGGCAAGTGTTAATAATTTATACATTGATGAAATATTGTTTTAATTGGATGGAATATACATGGTTAAATTAGATGATGGATGTTTGTGAGACTCTCCCTTTATTTTTCTGTGTCTAAAAAGTTTTATTAAAAAGAGTGAAACACATTCACATGCATTCTCCATTTCATTCACTTCCAGAATATTCTGCCAACAGAGATGACACCTCGACTGAGAAGCCTAGTAAACCTGCAGGAAGCCCCAGCCCATGGTAGGGGGCGAGTATCTTGATGCTGTGCCTCATCGAAGAGAACCATGCGCACAGGGTTTTGGATGATGAGGAAAGTTGGCCAACCCTTGTCAAGGACGGTTGAGGCACAGTGGGGTCAGCAGGAGCCCTGGGGCGATGACAGGAGGTGGCTCACCCCAGCACTTGTCTCCCCAGACCTCCCCTTCTGGGCCCTCATCCTCATCTGCTTGGCGGGAATCCTGGTGCTCATCACAGGCCTGATCTGCTGTCTGCTGGTAAGCCATGACGTGTTGATTGTCTTCTTACTATTGGGTTGTAAGAGCTCTTTATATATTATAAGTACACGTCCTTTTCTAGGGATATGTTTTGCAGATGTTTTCTCCCAGTCTGTGTGTGGCTTGCCTTCTCCTTCACAACATGAGTCATTGGGGAAATGTAAGTGACAGTCATCATGAGATTCCACCATACTTGAGAATGGCTAAAATTAAAAAGACTGACTATAGCAAGTGTTGTTGAAGATGTCAATTCACTGAAACTCTCATCGAGTGCTGGTGAAAAATAGCTTGGATGCGTCTTTAATAATTACGTACGTCTACCCAGCCATTCCTCCCCTAGGAATCCATCCAAGGGAAATAAACCCGAATGTCTATACACAGACTTGTACACACATGTTGATAACAACCAATTTATAGTAGACAAAAACGGAAAACAACCCAAATGTCCATCTACTGGTGAACGGATACACAAATTGTGGTATATCCCCACAATTGAATACTATTCAACCATAAAAAAGAATGAATTATTTTTTTTCATTATTTTATTGAAATTATAAAGGGTGTTAACATTGTGTAATTTCAGGTGTTCATTATTATTTGTGAATTTCTGTATAGACTGCATCGTGCTCACCACAAGTAGTCTGACTTTTATCCATCACCATGCATATGTGCCCCTTTAACTCTTTCACTCAACCCCCAGCCCCCATCCCCTCTGGTAACCACTAATCTGTTCTCTTTATCCCTGTGTATGTTTATCTTCTGCGTATGAGTGAAATCATGCATATTTGTCTTTGTCTGGCTTATTTCATTTAACATCATACCCTCAAGGTCCATCCAGGTTGTTGCAAACAGGATGATCTTGTCTTTTGTTTTTTCTGGCTGAGTAGTATTCCATTGTATATAATACATACCACATCTTCTTTACCCATTCATCTGTAGCAGGGCACTTGGGTTGCTTCCATGTCTTGGCTATTGTGAATAATGCCACAGTGAACACAGGGGTGCATAAATCTCTTTGAATTGTTGATTTCAATTTCTCTGGATAAATACCCAGTAGTTGGATAGCTGAAAGGTATGGTATTTCTATTTTTAATTATTTGAGAAATCGCCATACTATTTTCCCTGGTGGCTGCACCAGTTTGCATTCCCACCAGCAGTGTGTGAGGGTGCCCTTTTCTCCTTATCCTCTCCAACATTTGTTATTTTTTGTCTTGGGAATTATAGCCATTCTGACAGGTGTAAGGTGATCTGTCATTGTAGTTTTGATTTGAATATCCCTAATAATTAGTGATGTTATACATCTTTTCATGTGTCTGTTGGCCTTCTGTATATCTTCTTTGGAAAAATGTCTGTTCATATCCTCTGCCCATTTTTAGATTGGATTATCTGTTTTTTTTGTTGTTGGGTTGTTTGAGTTGTTTATATATTTTGGAGAATAACCCCTTGTCAGCTATATGATTTGCAAATATTTTCTCCCAGTTGGTGGGTTGTCTTTTCATTTTTTTTTGTTTTTGTGAGGAAGATCAGCCCTGAGCTAACATCCGTGCTAATCCTCCTCTTTTTTTCTGAGGAAGACCGGCTCTGAACTAACATCTATTGCCAATTCTCCTCCTTTTTCTTTTCCCCAAAGTCCCAGTTGATGGTCGTATGTCATAGTTGCAGATCCTTCTAGTTGCTGTATGTGGGACGCGGCCTCAGCATGGCCGGACAAGAGGTGCGTCTATGTGCGTCTGGGAACCGAACCTGGGCCGCCAGTAGCAGAGAGCGCGCACTTAACCACTAAGCCACGGGGCCGGCCCTATCTTTTCGTTTTATTCATCGTTTCCTTTGCCTTGCAGAATCCTTTTAGTCTCATGTAGTCCCATTTGTATATTTTTTCTTTTCTTTCCCTTGCCTGAGTAGACACGGTATTGGAAAAGATGCTGCTAAGACCAATGTCAAATCCTGTACTGCGTATATTTTCTTCTAGGAGTTTTATGTTTCAAGTGTTAGATTCAAGTCTTTTATCCAATTCGTTTTAATTTTGGTGTATGGTGGAAGATAATGATCTACTTTCATTCTTTTGCATGTGGCTGTCCAGTTTTCCCAACAGCATTTATTGAAGAGACTTTCCTGTCTCCATTGTATGATCTTGGCTCCTTTGGCAGAGATTAACTGACCACAGATGTGTGGTTTTCTTTCTGGGCTTTCAGTTCTGTTCCATTGATCTATGAGTCTGCTTGTGTGCCAGTACCATGCCATTTTGATTACTATAGCTATGTAATATATTTTCAAGTTAGGATTGTGATGCCTCCAGCTTTGTTCTTTCTTCTCAGGATTGCTTTGGCTATTCGAGGTCTTTTGTTATTCCACACATATTTTAGGATTCTGTGTTCTATTACTATGAAGAATGTCATTGGGATTTTGATTGGGATTGCATTGAATCTGTAGATTACTTTAGGTAATATGGACATTTTAACTGTGTTTATTCTTCCAATCCATGTGCATGGAATATCTTCCCATTACTTCAGGTCATCATTGATTTCTTTTAATAATGTCTTATAGTTTTCATTGTATAGGTCTTTTACCTCTTTGGTTAAATTTATCCCTAGACACTTTTTTCTTTTTGTTGCAGTTGTAAATGGGACTGTATTCTTGAGTTCTCTATCTGTTAGTTCATTATTAGAGTATAGACTTGCAACTGATTGGGGTGAGTTGATTTTGTACGCTGCAACTTTGCTGTAGTTGTTGATTATTTCTAATAGTTTTCTGATGGATTCTTTAGGGTTTTCTATATTTACAATCATGTCATCTGCAAACAGCAAGAGTTTCATTTCTTCCTTTCCAATTTGGATTCCTTTTATTTCTTTTTCCAGCCTTATTGCTCTGGCCAAAACCTCCAGTACTATGTTGAATGCGAGTGGCGAGAGTGGGCACCTTTGTCTTCTTCCTGTTCTCAGAGGAATGGCTTTAAATTTTTCACCATTAAGTATGATGTTGGCTGTGGGTTTGTAATATATGGCCTTTACTGTGTTGAGGTACGTTCCTTCTATACCCATTTTATTGAGAGTTTTTATCATAAATGGATGTTGGATCTTGTCAAATCCTTTCTCTGCATCTGTGGAGAGGATCATGTGATTTTTATTCCTCATTTTCTTAATGTGGTGTGTCACATTGATTGATTTGTGGATGTTGAACCATCCCGGTATCCCTGGTATAATTTCCACTTGATCATGGTATATGATCCTTTTAATATATTGCTGTGTTCGATTTGCTGATATTTAGTTGAGGATTTTTGCATCTGTGTTCATCAGTGATTTTGGCCTGTAATATTCCTTCTTTGTGCTGTCCTTGCCTGCTTTTGCTGTCAGGGTGATGTTGGCCTCATAGAATGAATTAGGAAGTGTTCCATCTTCTTCAACTGTTTGGAATAGTTTGAGAAGCATAGGTATTAAATCTTGTTTGAATATTTGGTAGAATTCTCCAGAGAAGCCATCTGGTCCTGGACTTTTGTTTTTTGGGAGGTTTTTGATGACCATTTTGATCTCTTTACTTGTGATTGGTCTGTTCATTTTCTCTATTTCTTCTTGATTCAGTTTTGGGAGGTTGTATGAATCAAAGAATTTATCTATTTCTTTTAGGTTATTGAAATTGGTGGCATGTAAGTTGTTCAGTGTATTCTCTGATTGTCCTTTGGATTTCTGTGGTATCTGTTGTAATTTCTCCTCTTTCATTTCTAATTTTATGTCTTTGAGCCTTCTCTCTTTTTTTCTTAGTGAGTCTGGCTAAGGGTCTGTCAATTTTGTTTCAATCTTCTCAAAGAACCAGCTCTTTGTTTCATTGATCCTTTCTACTGTTTTTTTTAGTCTCTATTTCATTTATTTCTGCTCTAATTTTTATTATTTCCCTCATTCTGCTGACTTTGGTCTTCACTTGTTCTTCATTTTCTGGTTCTATTAGGTGTAGTTTAAGGTTACTTATTTGGTATTTTTCTTGTTTGTTGAGGTGCGCTTGTATTGCTATGAATTTCCTTCTTAGAACTGCTTTTGCTGCATCCCATAAGAGTTGTTTTGTTGTCTTTTCATTTTCATTTGTCTTCAGGTATTTTTTGATTTCTCCTTTGATTTGTTCATTGATCCAATGGTTCTTCAGTCGTGTGTTCTTTAGTCTCCACATATTTGTGACTTCCCCATCTTTTTTCTTGTAGTTGATTTCTAGTGTCATAGCATTGTGGTCAGAAAAGAAGCTTGATATGATTTCCATCTTAAATTTATTCAGGCTTGCCTTGTTTCACAACATATGGTCTATCTTTGAGAATGTTCCATGTGCACTGAAGAAGAATGTGTATTCTGCTGTTTTGGGAGGGTATGCTTTATATATATCGATTAAGTTCATCTGATCATATGTTTCACTTAATTCCACTATTTACTTGTTGTCTTTCTCTGCATGATTTATCCATGGATGTAAGTGGGTTGTTCAGGTCCCCTGCTATTATTGTGTTGCTGTTAATTTCTCCCTTTAGGTCTATTAATAGTTGCTATATATTCTTTTGTGCTGCTGTGTTAGGTGCATATATCTTTATAAGTGTTATGTCCTCTTGGTGGAAAGTCCCCTTTATCATTATATGTCGCCCCTCTTTGTATCTCATAGACTTTTTTATCTTGAAGTCAGCTTTGTCTGATATAAGTATGGCAACACATACTTTCTTTTATTTGCCATTTGCTTGGAGTATTGTCTCTCATCCCTTCATTCTGAGCCTGTTTGTTTTTAGAGCTGAGATGTGTTTCCTGGAGGCAGCATATTGTTGGGTCTTGTTTTCTAATCCACCCCACAACTCTGTGTCTGTTGATTGGAGAATTCAATCGATTTACATTTAGAGTGATTATTGATACATGAGGACTTAATCCCACCTAATCTATATTTCCATTGTTTCTCTTCCTTTGTGTTTCTGACTGCCATTTCATTTTGGGGGTTGTCTGTGGAGGTTTTCTCTTTTTTTATGATGTATGGCTCTGCTCTGATTTTTTGTTTGATGGTTACTGTGAGGTTTGTATGAAGATCTCATAGATGAGATAGTCCATCTTCTGATAGCCTCTTGTCTCCATTAGTCTAAGCAGGTTCCATCCCTTTCCTCTTCTCCTTCTGAGTTATTGTTGTCACAAGTTATTCATTTTTGTGTTGTGCGTTTGTGACTAAGCTGAAGTGTTTATAGTTACTTTTGATGCTTCCCTTCCCTTCTTCTTTTAAGTTATAATTAAGTATTTGCTACCCTATTGTGAAACAGAGCTGTAGCTTTCTGATTTTGTCTGTCTATTTATCTCTTTGCTCAAAGCTTTGTAGACATTTGCCTTCTTTTTGTTTCAGGTATGAGGGCGTTCTTGATCATTGCTTGTAGAGGAGATCTAGTGGCGATGAACTCCCTCAGACTTTGTTTATCTGGGAAAACTTTTATTTCTCCATTGTATCATAAGGATCGTTTCACTGGATAGAGTATTCTAGGATGAAAGTTTCTGTCTTTCACTATTTTTAATATATCATTCCATTCTTTCCTTGCCTGTAAAGTTTCTGCCAAGAAATATACTGAAAGCCTGATAGGGGTTCCTTTGTAGGTTATTTTCTTCTGTCTCGCTTCCCTTAATATTTTTTCTTTGTCATTGGCTTTTGCCAATTTTACTATTATATGCCTTGGAGAAGGTCTTTTAGCATTGATGTAATTAGGCATTCTGTTGGCTTCATGTATTTATAACTCCGGTTCTTGCCCAGGTTTGGGAAGTTCTCAGCTATTATTTCTTTGAACAAGCTCTCTGCTCCTTTCTCCCTCTTTTCTCCCTCCAGAATACGTATAATTCTTATGTTGCTTTTATAATTGAGTCATATATTTCTCCAAGAATTCCTTCATTTTTAAAAAATCTGACTTCTCTCTCCTTGTCCACTGGAAGCATTTCTATATTTCTATCCTCTAAATCACTAATTCTTTCATCCATAATATCAGATCTATTTTTTAAGGATTCTAGATTCTTTTTTATCTCACTAATTATGTTCTTCATATCCAGAATTTCTGCTTGTTTTTTTTTAATAGTTTTAGTCTCTTTGATGAAGTATTCCTTTTCCTCATTAATTTTATTTCTGAGTTCATCGAACTGTCTGAACATTCCTGTAACTTGGTGAGTTTCTTTATGACAGTTATTTTGAATTCTCTGTCATTTAGATTGTAAATTTCTGTGACTTCAAGGTTGGTTTCTGGAGATTTGTCATTTCCTTCTGCTCTGAATTGTTACTGTAGTTTCTTATGGTGTTTGATGAAGTAATCTTTTGCCTGAGTATTTGTGGTAGTATCAGGTCGCAGATTCCACCTGCTACTGCTGTGGGGGAAGCATGAGCTGTGTTTCTGATCCCCCCCATATGCTGGAAGTTGTGTGGGTACAGTGGGTGTTCCAGCCAGCTGGGAAAGCATTCACACTGGGCTCAGAGCTCCCGCCACACGGAGGCAAGTACCCAGTTGTGAGAGCGCAGCACTGCTATGGGTGTGTGTGCATCTGGGAAAGCATCTGCATGTGCGCGTGTATCTGCTGCTGCCTTTTCTTATGCTCATGGCAGCCTCTGTGCTTGGTGGGTGGGGCTTCTTCACGGGTCTGAGCATTGGCCGATCATTGGGACTCCAGTGGCACGGTGGGCTTTCCAGCCATCCAGGAAAGCATTCATGTGCGGGTCCAGGGCTGCCGCCAACCCCTCCCAGAGTTGCACCAAGGTGCATTCCTACTTTTGGGGATGCAGCAGTACTATTGGATCTCACGCCAACCTAGAAAGTGCTCGGGCTTGTGTACAGTGCTGCCAGGGAAGGGTTGGGGATAGGAATGAATTCATAGTACATGCAATGACAAGCATGAATCTCAGAAAAATTATGCTGAGTGAATGAAGCCGGTAAAAACTGAGTACATAGTATATGATCCCATTTATAAAAATTCTTGGAAAATACAGGAAAATCTATAGGGACATATACGGGATCACTGGTTGCCTGGGAATGAGAATGTGTTTGCAAACGGCAGGGAAGGAGGAATTAAAATGAGCATGAGGAAATTTGGGGAGGATGGGCGTTCCTTTTCTTGATTGTGGTGATGATTCAATAAGTTATAATCAAAATGTATCAAATTGTTCACTTTAAATATATGCAGTTTACTGTATGTCGTTAATACCTCAATTAAGCTAGAACATGTAGGGGAAAGAGAGGGAGAGAGAGCCGAAAGAGGGAAAAGGGAAGGAAAAGAAGGACGGAGGGTGAAACTTAAGTGGACAAAAGGAAGAGAGAGACACAGGAGGCTTCGGGTCTCTGTGGCTTTGGCATCTCCTTCCCCTGGAGTCTCCCATACTGGGCAGCTGACTGGACCATTCTGATGCGCCCTCATCACCTCACAAGTCACTTGTCTGCCGGCAGAAGAAGGAGGGCAACTATGAGGTCCAGTGATGACGCCTGGGCTATTACCTGCCTCTTGGCGACCTACGGAAGCTGCGATGACTAGATCTGACTAGATCTGAGGTCCCATTTCCCAGATGGGGTCCGGAGCAGCTTGACTGGAACAGAACGAAACCACATTGGACGGACACAGGCTCCGAGCCTTTCTAGACTTGGGCCCTGACTGGCTCACAGGGGACTAAGCTGAAAGGTTTCAACTTCCTTAAGTCCTGAAAGTGACCGTAACTTCTGTCCTGTGGTGTCACACCAGTTTATCCCTCAGGGACACCAGAATTGGTGAAACCAGCACAGACATTGCCATCATGTAAAATCGAACCCCCCACTTCAGTGCAAGTTTTCCCTATTAGGAAACTTTGGAACATCCCTCCCTCCCCTTGACTCTGTGCAGCCATCACACCCCTCTCGGTTCCTCCATATTCCTCCCCCACTGAAGCACTGGCAGTCTCACGTTCCCCTTTTCTGCTTCATTCTCTGAAGCTCAGATTCACCAGGACTTCCAGATCAATCTCCCTCGATGGCTCCTCTCCCCACTCATGGGTCCTCCATGACGGGAAACAGGCCAAGATGAGAGGAATGGGTGAGACATGACTCTGCAGTCACCTTGGGCCTTGGGAGCTGAAATGACTAGGTGTCTGGAGACCCTGAATCCCAGAGTAACACCAAGGCTCTGGGAAGAGAGTATCTGCTCTGGATGTAAAAGTGAATAAAACTCGGGGGGGGCGGGGAGGAAATCTGAGGGAAAAGAAAGAGTCTTTTTTCATCTTTCTCTGTACAGAGTCCAACTAGCCTCACAGCATTGGCCCCGACAACAAGCAGCCCAGAGCATCCAGGCATGAGGCAGGCTGCGCTGTTCTGCCGTGGGTCTGTGGGAACAGATTACATTATCTGTGCACACTGTGCAGACGACCACAGCTGAACATACCCAAGGGCTGAGAATTAAATTCACAGTCATGCCACTCTCTCAGACTTTTTGTGTGTGAGCTTCACATTCTCAGTCTTAAGCAGTGATTCTCTGAGAATGCACACTCTGAAGATTATCATGATTAATAATATTAATATATTATTATTATACATTGCATACATTATACGTTATACACTGTACATTATAGTTATAAATTAATGTATAATAATTATACATTAAATATATTATTATGATATATTACATTATTATAATAATATCATTCTAATGATTAATAATAGTTACCGTTATTGACTATTTAATTTCTGCTAAGCAACATGACTGGCAAGCTCTGCGTGTATTATCTCAGTTACAGTCACCATTTTTAGGGTTTTATTCCCATTTTAAGCTAAAGATATGGAGGCTCAGAAATATTAAATAACTTGACAAAGAAGGAAAAAAATTACTCCAAAGCTAAATTAAACACCTATTCAAACTATGTGTCAAAGAAAGAAAGACGTTATCTGACCTACAAACAGACTCAAAGTTGACCTCCCACAGGCCTGCAGTGAAAGAACCGGTAAAGAATGTGCATCAGGAAGAAGAAATGTGAACCCAGGGAAACAAAACAGGAGTCACGAGGAAAGGAAAAAACAGTCTGTCTAATTTAGTATTAGTTTTAAAACAAGACATTAAAAACACATTCGAACCAAAATTCCAGATGATTACCCATGGAAGAATAGAGGAGAGAAGATTTACCTAAAAAATAACTCATTTTTAGGGAAGATATAAATACTAAGATACTCTATTATTGTTTAACACATTGCTCTCAGAAACTGATAAATCTGTGGGGTAAAAGTAAGTAATGATAAAGAGGATTTGAAGAGTGCAACATGCTCGATCAGGCAAATAGACAAATCCCAACACACTGCCTAATTGTGAGACTTGTGATGCTGAAAACAGTCGTTCTCCTGACAGCATGATACGGCAATGGGACATCAATTTTCATGAATCAAATTTCCAATGCATATAAATCTAAAAACAGGGAAAATCCAGTATTTCATTATATGGAACTGTGATTCAACATGCAACAAATACCAGAAAAATAGAGACCCAGAAGTAGGTGTCTTTTTTGAGAAGACAGATATAACAGCTCTTTAGTGAAATACTATGTTGGAATCTGTTGCAATATTACGCAAAAAGGACAATCCATTTGGACTAGGTATGCTTTCTCTGTGACTGTGAGGGCAAAACTCTAAAGAATCCCCTGACTGTGATAACTCTCTGTTGATCTTAAAATACAAGTACATGACACTCAGGAAAGGAAAATGAGAGAACAAAGTGAGAAGGAAAGATCTCCTTTCTCTCTTCACTTAAACCCAATCTCTCACCTCCGAAGGATCACTGTCTGTATCTTCTCTGTCATGCAAAGGAATCAAAGAAAAGAAAACTATTGGTATATATTAAAGTTTCAAGAGCTTAAAGCAAGAAGACATCAGGACCCCTGCAGAGGCATTAATGTAGTGTGAGCTGCATGTCATCTGCGCCGTCTTCTCTTTTCTTCATCGTGTTTGTCGGGACGTCCTTCTTGGCCCCTCACTCTCCCTGCCTCGCTAGCGAGTCTGTCTGCATCAGTGCTACCGCCAGTGTGTCTCTTGCCATCTTCACTTTCCCTTCCTGTGTCCTGATATCCTCCTCAGTCACCAGAAGTTGTTTGCAAAGGAGCTGTGGGATGTACAGACCAGCTCCTGGGATCATCTCTGCCGAATCTGAAGACTAGGCAGGGGTGGGCATGGGACTGGAGTTCAGACCACCTGTGAGCACACCTGGCAGGGATGCACCTGTGCAACTAGGTGCAAGTTTCGGCAGGGCTTTGGCAAGGTCCAAAGGACTTAACAGTTCTCCTGTACTCTGCAGGCCTGGAGACCTTGCAGTCTCTTCTGCCAGCAGAGTTGTTGGGGCTGCTCCAAGGTTTCCTCCCATTGATGGCATCTGATCTCATTGGCAGGATAGGATGTGATTCTAGTAACTGGCCTCTTGAATATGTAACTGGACATCCTCAAAGGGATGGAGATGCTCAAACCAGGCTTTGGTTTGGATTGGTTTCCACAATCATGTCACTTTCTCTGTGATGATTTGACCATCATACTTCTTTTCCTCTTACCCTATAAAAATAAATTGTGAAAGTGGATCAGAGTTATAGTCTGGCAGGGAAACCTGCCTTCCCAGGACAATTATGTCAGATGCCTTGTGCTTCTACACTCCCTCTCTCCCTGTGGGGATTAATCTGACCTGTGTCCTGGGACATCATTAAAGAGATTTGGGTCCAGAACAGAAAGCTTGAGGTCAAAACTCAGGACTACGGCAGGTCATTTCTTCTCCCCTATGTTGTCAGACACTTATGAGTATGACTTTATTCTCTTCTTGTCCTTGTCACTCTCAACAACAAAATCCCTGGTGCCCCCTGTCAGGACACACGGTCCCCAGTCTTTTTCTAAATCCCAAATCATACCAGTCTTCTGTACTATATGACTATTCATTTGATTAACCCATTGACCAGTTGGTGTTCATAGCTCCATTAGAGCTTAAATCAGTAGTGAAATTATCATCCACCCCACTCCTAGTGACGCTTATTTGACAACTGTGAACATTAAATCTCAGTACAGAGAACGTATGTCTGAAAAAACTCAACTTACAAATGGAGATTGTGCTGTAAGTGGGAAGTACACACTGGATTTATGAAACCCAGGAAAAAAATGTAAACTCTCTCATTATTAGTTTTGTATAGACTGCACCCACATTGATGATATCTTGGTTATAGTGGGTTAAAATATACCATTAAAATTAGTTTCACCTGTTCGCTTTCCTTTTTTAAAATGTGGCTACTAAAAAAAATATTTAAATTCTATAATAGAGTGTGCTTAATGTTGCTATTGGACAGTGCCGATGAAGCCATCAGTGAAAATAAAGTCCAGAGAAAGTGGTTCGGGAAATTTTTTCCCTAGAAATGGAGTCTACACTGGCCCACACTGCAAGATGCAGCAAAAACTGTCATACACACACACACACACACACACACACACACACACAGACACACTGATAGAATGAAACAAACCTCTTCCTAGAGTCCCACCACTTCTCACATGGCATGAGGTTGCACTCCTACTTAGTCCTTAGTGGACTAATCTCAAGAAAGAAGGCAGAAGTCAAGGTAATTTACCAGTTAGGAAGATCTAAAACCAGAGACTAAAGCTCAAGATATGTGGTGAATTTCCTGTCATGGCTTCTGTTATTAATTCAATATGTTAGGGAGACTTTTCCAAGGAGGGTTGTTTTAAAACTCACTTTTTCTTTACTATGTAAAAATAGACAGGCTATGTAAAGAATAATTACTCTAGCCAATCAATGAAAAGGAGATGATAGAACACAAATACCCTTATTATAAGTCACTACTGGATTAGAGAGTCAGGGAACAGCTGACATTGGGTTAATTTCCCCTAAATTAGGCTGATTCTGATTTCATGACCGTCATATTGATTGTATTATGCTAGAACCTACGAAACTTCCCAGCCCTCCCTACTATTTAACCACCGAGGCCCACCAACCAGACCAGTCCTTGCTGACACATCCCCTGCCTCCATCCCTGCTGACAACACCTGGAGGATTTTCCCCAAATCCCACTCTGTCCCTGCGCTCTTCTACCTACCCCAGGGTCAGGGAAACATTTTCTCCAAGGCTCAGGCTCTGCGTGTGCCCAGCTCTGGGGATGGCACTTCTCCCTCGAGTGAAGACAAGGATCAGAGTGCAGACCCTGTGAGCTGCAGCAATTGGACAAAGACTGGACTTTGCTGACAGAAAAGAACCTTTAGTGGGCATGGTTACCAGGGTCCAAGAAGCCCCAGTGATTCCTCCAGGGAATGTGATGCAGGACAGAGCAGGAATGTCTGCGTGTGGTTCGGCTTGGGAATGCCTGTAGGGTGACATAGGTGACATTGGTAATGCATTTGCCAATGTTGTTCACTCATTTATTCATCGTATGTCATGGAGTGCTTTCTACATACATCCAGGCAACAGTCTCACCCTCTGGGGCTCACAGGCAGTGTCAGAAGAATTTCTAAATTTTATTTCTAATATATAGGTACAGCACTGGGAATACACTAGGTGTTCCAAGCATTTTTCAAACATTAACTCCTTTAATACTCTCCATAAACCTACAAAGTAGGTATGCTGATCATTATTGCCAACTGAGAAATGAAGAAACTGAGGCACCAATAAGGCAAATAACTCTGTCAATACAAATATCTAGTAAGGGATTGAGCTGGAATTTGGACGTGAGGAGTTAGCTCCATAGTCTGTGCTCCTAAGCATGACATTTACTCTCTAAAGACTTCACATCATGAAAAAATGTGATCAGTTATCCATTTTCTTGGTGCATTGAGTAGCCACACTATTTTATCTGTGTCTGAAAAGTAGAATACCTGCGTAGAAACTACTGCACATACACACTCAAATTACATCTACCAATGTCCCCAGTCCCTGAACATTAATACAGAGAACATTTCAGAATGTTTCTTGCCCAAGTTGGGAGGACTCTGAGGAAATCTCAGTGTTACTGTAAGAAGCTGAGGACAGGCTGGGAGTGGGTCTCAGGGGAAAGGTGTCCTCAGGAGTCACCATTGAATGACAACATTGATGGGAGTGTCTCAGCAGTGACTGAATTCAGGATCTGGTGGTGTTTTAACCTGGTGCTTATGTTCTGGGTGTGGGTTTATGGTGATGCAGCACAGGGAGAGGGGATGGTTCACTGTGTTCTTGGGGAAACCAGACCCATGAAAGAGAGGGAATGTTGGTTTCCTTAAACAATGGACTCGTGGTGGGAAAAATTCGGCCTGGAAGAGACAGTCGTGTTCCTGGTATAACCAGAAGGAGTTGCCTCTGCTTCAGCCAAAGCAGACAGCCCTTCCTCATGTACTCATTTTATCTCAATGGGAGGAAGGAGGAGGAAAAAAATTCAATGGGGTGTGGCTGCCTCTCAAATTTTAACAAGTTTATAACAATTCACTTTGGGCAACTGGGAAAGAATCTGCTCTCCATCCCTCTCTACTCTGCTCTGTGCACTGGTAGGTTGTCCTGTATGGATTGTATTATCAGCCCACTCTTGTGCTCTTTCTTCCAAATGAGTTTGAAAATGGTAGCCGTGGAAGGAGAGAAGAGGGCTAGAGAAGAGAGAGATGAAGAAACTCCCCCTTCCCTGCAGAGACTGCACATTTGGGCAGTGGTTCAATTCTTCTGTCACAGGCTAAGCCCCTTTCCAGGTTCCTGTAACTGCTCCATCCCCTTGGATCAAAGGGTATCTCCTTTAATCCAAGGAATGATAAGCGATCCCTCATATTGCTACTCCCAGGGTGTCCCACCATCCTCTGTTGGTTTCTCTTAGCCCTGCTGTGATGTTGTGATTTATAATAAAAAATATGTATTTGGTCTTCATCCTGTTTCTGGCACAAAGATCCTAAGACCCTTGGAATTTCCTGAGCAATAGGAGCCATGGGAGCATCTTTTGTTGTATTTGGTCTCTCCTCCTCAGTTCCTGAGCCATAAAGGTGAAATGGGTGACCTGTTATTCATAACAAGCCCCATTCCAGCATAAGTGGGTTTATGCTAATGAGGTGACTTTTGGAGAGCACCTAAGGGGGGCTGGTTGCCAGTGGAGCCAGCCAAGAGATTAGAGATTTGGAATTTTCAGTCCCACCCCCTGATATCCAGGGAGGGGAGAGGGGATGGAGATTGAGTTCAATCACCAATGGCAAATAATTTAATCAATCCAATCAATCAATGCTTATGCAAGGAAGCCTCTAGAAAAATACAAAAAGGTGGGTTCGGAGAGCTTCCAGGTTGGTGAAGACATGGAAATTTGGGAAGTGGCACACCTGGAGAGGGCATGGAAGCTCCAAGCCCCGTCTCCATACCTTACCCTATGCATCTCTTCCATCTGGCTATTCCTGAGTTACATCCTTTCATAATAAACCAGTAATCTAGTAAGTAAAATGTTTCTCTGAGTTCCATGAGCCACCCTAGCAAATTAATGGGACTTGAGGAGGGGGTCATGGGAACCTCCAATCTATAGCCGGTCAGTCAGAAGCACAAGTGACAATCTAGGCTTTCGACTGGCTTCTGAAGTAGGAGGGGAGGCAGTCTTGTGGGACTGAGCCATTAACCTATGGGATCTGACGCTATCTCTGGGTAGATAGTGTCACAATTGAGATGCATTGTAGAACACACAGATGGTGTCAGAGAATTGCTTGAATGTGTGGGGAAACCCCCCCACCTCATGCTGTGGCATTGGATTCAGAACCTATTCTACCTGCGCACACTTATATAAATTGTATCTTCTTTAAACCCTCTTCATTTAATCCGTTTGGCTGGGCAGGCGCTTCTCGACAAGTTGCCAGCTAACGTACACCCTGGCACTATAAGGGCTCTACTCATTCTAACCAGAAGCCAAATCTTTCTTATTCACTGTCACAGAAGAGGAAGCCACATTTCAAGAAAAGAAGGAAACGTCACCCTTTGCCAATATATGAGTTTGAAGCACAAAACACAAAAGCCACTTCCTCCTTTGCCTATCGTTTGAACACAATTGTTTCTCAGCAAACTTCCCACGCCTTGAAGCAGTGATATTTGGTTAGGAGGATTGGCTGGAAATAAGGTGAAGGTGTTCTGCCCTGCAAAGAACAGGACACAAGTATCAAGTAGAGCCCAGTATTTCTGCCCCATCAGAACGGCAGCCTAGACTTGATGCCAACGTAGTCCTGGTTAGTGGCTCATACAAACGTTCTTTCTCACCCGGCTCACTGGAAATCAACTGAATCTTGCCCTTAGAATATACTGTCACTTTTGTTTCAAAGAAACCTCTCATGCCAAGTGTGCTTGGTACCTGAGATGCTTTAAAACATGGCCCCACAGGGTGATGGTTGCACAACATTTTGTGTGTTCTAAAAGCCACTGGATATTAATTTAAAATGGCTAAAATGGTGAATTTTATGTTATGTGACTTTTATTAAAAAATAACAAATAAATTACTGGTCCCATACGGGTTTAAACAGGGAACCTAGTTGATCAGTTTGGGTTTTGGCAAAATCATATCCGTTACCCAGGGATTTTGATGAACATTATTTTTCATAAAATCCAGACAACATTGGCTTTTTTTTTTTATCTCTGTGGCGATCATGCAAAATGCTGGTGGGGAGGGCACAACATGATGTAATTCATACAAAAAGTATGGATGTTAATTCTGCAAATGTCCTAACTGAAGCTTTCTAAGCTTTCTTTTTATTCTATGTGGAAATAAAATCACAGGATAGGCTGAAGATGTTTAGGAACTGCATGTAATGCTATTAAGACAATATCAGAATGGACAAGGATAAGAAATTGTAATTGATAAGATTTGGTGCACCACATCTTGGAGCTGTGGTCTTCATTCAAGGGACAGACAGCTCATGGTGACTCACAGGGAAGGAGCTAAGAGAATAAATACTCTGACCTCTCTCTCCTCCATTTTTCTGATATCCTATTGGTGTTTCCCACTGGCCAAAACCAACTGAAAGGCAGAGGTCAAGAAAGTCCATTGTCATACTCCAAAGATGTTAGCATTCCAGGCAGACAACTGGATGGATTTGGAGGGGTCAATGGAAGACATCCAGCTCACTTTAATATCTATTTACTTGTTTATTGAGTCTCCCCCCACCATTAGAATGTAAGTTCCATGAAAGGAAAGACAATGTATGTCTTGTTTAGTATCATAGCCCCAGTTTCTAGACAATAGATACTTCATAAATATTCAGAGGATGAATAAATGACATCGTGACAATTCCTTAACATCTCCAAGCCTCCTGGGTTTTCTCAGCTGTCTGTCACAGGGTGTTTGGGCTGGACCAGAGGTAGAATTTAGATGCTTCTGGAAGTGATTGAGATACACCCTTATAACGCCTCCAAAACACCTGCCTGCATGAGTCGATATGCATGGAGGTTTTGAGAAGATTCCACTGGAAGGAAAAGAGAGAGAAGACAGAAGGGTGGAGAATGTCCATGTGTCCAGCAGACCTAAGTGGTTATTTGGTGGCCCCTCAAGTGAAGGGATAGAATGAGAGATGGTGCCATGGTGTTTATGAGTCAAAAGTGATTCCATGCCCAAGGGCAGCTGCTTTCAAGCTCGGGAGACAATGGCAGCCCCAAGCTGGGGAGAGAACCTGCTTCTTCCGGCACAGGTCAGGATGACTCTCGGCACTCTGTGGGCTTGACCTGGCCACAAGCAAATATCGCTGTGCTGAGCTGGGCAGAAACTTGGGGAAGGCATATGAGGGACTTTGACAAGGAGGTCAGAGTAGAGGAAGATGGGGAGCAGAGACCAGATGCTACTTCAGCAAAACCCACAAACTCCCAAAGAGGGATTTTTATGAGAAATAGGGAAGAGGAAGGAAGACAGTCTGAGATCCCATGGTCAAAAGCTAGACAAGCAAATTGAGCCAGCCGATATCTGTAGCACTGGCAGACGCAGCTTGAGAGTTTCAAATTGCACACACAGTGGATACTTTTATTAAAGCTGGGAATTACCCATGAAGTAGGGTCACAGAAGTGGGACATGACAAAGATTAAATATCGATAATAAAGCGATATAATGTTCAGGGAGTAATGGCAAGTACTATTGGGTGTTGTACATTATAGGATTTCAAATAGAAAGTATGCCCCCTCCCAAGATAAGAATTAGAAATGTCTCTTTCTGACACTTTTCATATTTTTTAAAGATGGAAGTACTTTATTAGAGGTATATTTGGAAATATAAAAACCATTGCATTCTAGACTCAATAAAGCCAAATGGTAACAGTAAATAATCTTTAAGATCTTTAGTAAGAGGAAGGTTTTACTGGAAGGCCTAAGAAGTTTGCAGCATCACTTGAAACAAGTTGTTTTAATGCAGTTCGAAATCTCATTACAATGAGCTTCAAGCAAGTATCTGAATTATTGATACAACTGACTTTTTCATATTTGGTGGTCACGAGGATGGGGCGAAATAGTCAATATTGTTGGTGGCTCTCCCTAGTCCCCTTTTTGGGCCAGCTGTCCCCTTCTCCAGAAAATTGGCCTCAGCCAAAGGGGAGCTGTTATACATCTTCCCACCACCATGGGGGCAGCACGCAGCCAATAATTAACTGACACAGGGACAAAACAGGCTGGTCCCTGTGCCTCAAAATGGGACCAACGCTGAGGTACAATTCATGCCCCAGGGCTCACAGTGAGGTCAGGCTGCAAGTAGGTTCCAGCTGAGACCACAGCCTTGCTCTGCTCCTTCTTCTTCCCGTACTTTCTCTCTTCTCAGAGCACTCCCTCAAAGATCATGGGCACCAAAATCCCTGTCTCAGGCTCTGCTTTTAGGGAAGCTGACCTAAGTTGCTTATTGTCGTTTTAGAAATAGCAGTGTTCATAATGGAATTAGCACAGACATATTGTTATTGGAAACTTAAACAAAAGGGTCTTGGGCCGGCCCTGTGGCTTAGTGGTTAAGTGCTCGTGCTCCGCTGCTGGTGGCCCGGGTTCGGACCCCGGGCGTGCACCGCTTCTCCGGCCATGCTGAGGCCACGCCCCACATACAGCAACTAGAAGGATGTGCAGCTATGACATACAACTATCTACTGGGGCTGTGGGGGAAAAATAAATAAATAGATAAAATTAAGGCATATTAAAAAAAAGGGTCTTTGGGTGACTCTGCAAGAGCATGACATTATCTGTAAAATCGGGTGTCCTTCAGGAGGCAGAATAGAGAACAGTGTCCTGTTGCTGTGTGGTAGATTGACACACTCTTTCCTTGATGCATTCATTAAACAAACATTATTGATCCAATCCGTGAACCTAATCTTCTGTTGGGTCATAAGCGTGCAGAGATAAATGACAAGGAACTCATAGGATAGAGGGGCACAAAAACACATGAGCATCTGATTATAATCCAACATGCTGAGTATCACAAATAAAAGATTGATAACTTTAGGCACAACAGAACAGAAATGTTAAGGCAGGGAGGCAACCAGATGACTTAGAACTGAGGATGGAAAGATTTTCTATGAGTAGAGCTTAAGTAAACTTCAAATTACTATATTTCTAATGATTTACTTTTGGACAGTTTGTGAAAGTTTGATAGATGTGTGCAGTTACTAATGTTTTTCTTCAACCAGACATTAAGGAAGACATAAGCTTCCTCTCACTGATAACCTACTACTAATTTTAAAAGCATTTAACTAGAAGAGTGCTCAAAATTTAGCTCAAAGATGTTTATTACAGTATAGTTTATAGTACTAAAAAGTTGGAAATGATGCAAACACAGGCTAAATACATTATGACGCATGTATACCATGCAGCTCTCGAGGAAAAAAATGAAGTTCTAAGAGGTTCAATGAGTTGAAAAGATGTTCACAATACGACAAGTGGGAAAAATAAAGGTTTTAAAATAACATGGGCATACTTGTTCTATGTCACCCTGAAGATAACTTTCTGTGTAGCCATGAGACATCTGGCACTATGTTATGGTTTTCTCTTTCCATGTAGACAGGTGTGACTAATACAGCATTATTAATACTCAAGTGTTTTTAAGCAAGGGGTGCCAAGGATGTTGTCCCACTTCCTGAAAAACCAGTATGAATCTGCCCCCCAAAAATCCTGACCAGGGCCCGCCCCAGTGGCCTAGTGGTTAAGTTCCGCATGCTCTGTTTCGGTGGCCTTGGTTCGGTTCCTGGGTACAGACCTACACCACTCGTCTGTCAGTGGTCATGCTGTGGTGGCAGCTCACATACAAAACAAGGAAGATTGGCAGCAGTTGCTAGCTCAGGGAGAATCTTCCTCAGTAAAACAAAAGATCACGATCAGGGCCAGCACTGGGGTGAGGGGAGGGAAGCACTCGTCTCAGGCACAAAATTTAAGTGTGCATCAAAAAAACTAAGTAATCAAGATAAATACCATGTAAATGCAATTTTTAAAAATATCAAAATCAATGCAAGAAAAATCCATGATAAGCAAAATATCCAAATCCAAGATCTGACAGTGCTATGCTGGGGTCATAATGGAACCTGATACAAAAGGAAAAATGTGAGCCCCTACATATACTTTTTCAATGTACTTTTAATGGTTAATTTTTTAGAAATTGATTTTGAAAAATTATTGATGAGTTTTCTTCCATTAAAATCACGAAAGTCAAATTTTAATAAATTCTGGTTTGGGGAAAAATAAAATATTTAAATTTAAAATAATATTTTATGTTCTAATATCCTTGCTTTTCAATTTTTTAATTTTTTTTCAATGATGTTTAATGGTTTAGGAAGGAAAAGTACATTTTAGGTGGTCAATAAATATTTCTTGAATGAATGGATTCTGTCTTTTTTTGGACACCATAAATTATTTGGATTATAAGAGGACAGAGTTATTTCACTTTATATTTATGGGATTTGAGAACCATGCAGTTTTTATTGTAAGTGTCTTTTCTGTCTCTAAGGGAGGCATATGAGGCCATGGGGGTAAAGGAACGTACCAAGCATAGCTTGATGTTTATAGTAAGAAAGATCCTTATTGTGGAGGTTACAGCTTTCACTTACCTTAGAAACATAGAGTTCCTTAACACGATTGCATTTTAAACCAACATGTAACACTGTAATAGAGATAGACAATGCCTTGTGCAAGTCTTCTGTCAGAAAGAACTTTATTCAAGCATTATAGATTTATAGACCTTGATAGCTAAGAGGAAATATAGATGCAAATCCTCCTCTTTGTATATTCCAAATTGTTGCAATCAAATGCAAAATGTTGACAATCCATTGGCTGCTGTATCAGTTAGCAATTGCCACAAATAACACTTCATAACAAACCACTCCTGAAACTCAGTGCCCTAAAATAATGATACCTGATTGTTGCTCCTGAGTTGATGGGTTGGGTGGGCAGGTCTGCTGATCTTGACTTGGCTCACTGATGCGACTGCAGTCAGCTACAAGTTGGTTAGGTGGCTGATTAAGGACAGCCTCAGCTGGTGTAACGGGATGACTTAACTCTCCTCCATATGTTTCTCACATCCCTCCAGCGGGTTAGACTGGGCACGTTCTTATGGCGGAGGCAGGGGTGCAAGAGCGAGCAAGACAAATCATGCAAAGGGCAAGAAGGGATGCACACCCAATTTTGAAACCTCTGAGTCATGCTTGCTAACATTCCGTTGGCCAAATAAACTCTCAAGGCCAAGCCAGAGTCAGAGAAGGAAGGGTTACAAAGTTACAGGGAAGGGGTGTGGAGGCATGGAAACCATTCTTGAAGGCATTGATGCAATTAACCTGCCACAATTGGCAATGAGTAAAAATCATGCCTTCTCTTGCTTCAATATCCCTTAGAATTGTCACCTCTATATTGAACCCTCTGCACAAGCCAGGCATTGAAGACCAACCTATCATAAATGAACTCTTGTTTGTAAACATGTGTCAGCCCCCCTCCCAAATTGTGGCTGCCACAAATAACAAAGACTGAGCCTCCATCAATCAAGTTTAATGTTGTGATCAAATTGTTCAACACAGGATCATTACCGAGCGAACTGAATCCTAAATGATAAGTTGACTCAAAGTAAATAGTCTTTTCTCTGTATCCCCAAACTAAGAATTCCTAGGGTCAAAGAAAGAGAAGGAGAAGGACTAGTGGCCTGGAAGAGGAGCTCTCTGGTCAAGAGTTCAAAGCCCAGCTCAGCCCGCTACAGCTGTGTAATGATGGGAAAGTTACTTAACCTCTCTGAGCCTCAGTTTCCTCATCTTCAAAATGGAGAGTAACCATTCAGTCACGCTTTCATTCAAAATATTTATGAAGAATCCACTGACTATACTTCCCTGCACTTATGGAGCTCAGAATCTAATTGGAGACACTCAAGAAGAAAAGAAATTATAATACAGAGCTAGAAAGCATGAAGCCTTAGAGGACACGCAGAGGTGACATCTAATCCTACTTGAAGAGATCTAAAGAGTGCTTCCTGGTGGAAGTGACGACTAAGCTGAGACTCAAAGAGAGGGTAGAAATTAGTCCAATTTTGAGGAAAGGTGTCCTAGGAAGAGAGAATGGCAGATGCAAAGTCCTAAAGCCAAGAATATGTTTTCCTTTCTAGTTTTAAAAACAAGCTCTGGTATAAGCATGGAAAACAGAAGAATATTCTAGAGCATTCACTCACGCACAACAAAAACCTCCCGGGGATCTCATTAAACCTCAGGTTCTGGTTCAGCAGATCTGGGCTGGGGCCTGAGATCCTGTTTATCTAACAAAGGGATGCTGATGCTTCTGGTCCACGGACACTTTGAGGAGGCAGGCTGGAGAGTGGCCATGGAAGGGAGGATATGTACATTTTAAATTTTCCTTCTTCTCTCCTTGGCACTCAACACTTTATGGGGGACGAAGAGCAAGGCAGGATGGTGATAACTTTGCGAGCAGTGTGAATCCTAGCCAAGTCACAAAACAGTTCCAGGAAGGAAAGGAGACGTTGGTTCCCGGAAAGTTTCCAGGAAACCAAAATATTTCCAAAGGCTTTGTCATCAAGTCCTTCAACTCTCTGTGAAACGCTGGAATTCTGCTCCATCGACCGCTCCTGCTTACCAACATAACTCTTTTAAGTGTTTGTGCCAAAGTGGCGTCCATGTCAGTGAGCTTTGTTTATCCCCTGGGGCTCTCGTTACAGTCTTACTGGCCATTTCTTTACAGGCAGGAGGAGTCTTTGTTAAAGGGTAAGCCAGTCGGTCAGAAGACAAGCCATTTCCTGAAGCCGTTTCCATACTCTGTGACAGGCGCTGGAGAGGCAGGCTTGCAGCCACACGCCAAAGAACTTAGGAGAAAACAAAACGGTAGCCAGATGTTCTTGGTCATGCCATTGCACTAGGATCTATTATTTCCTCAACACTCTGGAAATTCAAAGGGCTGCAGAACATAGAAGATAAAATCTTAATCTGGAACAGAAAGTCTTGTTTCTCACCAGCGCATGGAACGTGGGAAGAACGCCCCACCCATCAGTGCTCTGAATCACCCAGAGAGTCCTGGGGCTGGTGAGATCTGCAATTCCACATTAAGCCATGAAGAGAAGATTTCAGCGTCAGCTCCTGCCGGCACCTGCTGTCCTCAAATGTTGCTTCATAGCGTATTTGAAAGCAAGAAAGAGCTTTAACCCTGTGAGAGAGAAATCAGAACTGGAATCAGTACCAAGATTAGTACAAACATGATCCCAGGGGTCATATCTATAGGGGCATGGGTCTTATAAATACAGAGAGAGAGAAATATGGCAACACAGACTAGAAGGATAAACCTTAAAATGTTAACAGTGATTATCTCTAGCATGGCAGGCACTGCAGGCAAACTCCAAAGCCATTCTTAACCTCTTCACCACTGATAGCTCTCGCTCTAGAAGCTAGAAAGCCAAATACTTGTTTTATCAAATTCTTTTGTAACTAGGAGTGGTCATGTGACACAGTTCTGACCAAATAGGTGAGAGGGAAATCTGCTGAGGGGTTTCTGGGAAAAGCTTCTGTTTCCTGTTAAAGGGAGAGGCATGAAAGGAGAGGCTGCTGTTTCTGCCCCATCCCTCTTCTTTCTGCCTTGAACATGGTCGTGATGTCTGAAGCTATGGCACCCACCTTGCAACCATAAAAAACATTTTGATGAAAAGCCAACATGCTGCTAGCAGATTGGAAAACCGGGAAGAGCCTAAATCCTTTACAATACCACTGAGCAATAGAACCAATACCAGCAACACCTAACTCTGGGCTTCTATTCTTGCAAAAAAAATAATTCCCTATTTAATTAAGCCACTGGATCTTAGTTAATTGAGTTTGGAATATGTCAGTGAAAAAATAAGACATTCTAGTGTGAGATGGAAGACCATAAATAAATAAGGAAGTTATAGCATGTTAGGAAGTGGTAAGCGCTATGAAAAGAAAATCAGGATTAGGGGCAAGAGAAGCATGAATGTCAGGGTAGGAGAAAAGGAGGCAGTACGAAATCGAGTTGCCAGAGGAAATACTATTGATAACAAATGATTGGAACAAAGATTTGAAGGAGGTGAGGGAGTTGGCCATGTGGGTATCAGGACAAGAACATTCAAGGCAGAGTGAGCATCCAGGTCAAGATTCCTAAAGAGGAAGTGAGCTTGGCGTGTCTGAAGAATCCTGAGCAGGCCAGCATGGGTGGAGCAGAGGGAAGTGAGATTAACAGAAGATGAGGTCAAGGAGGAAAAGAGGGTCAGATCGTACAGGGCCTTGTGGGCCATCAGGTGACTTTGGCTTTTACTGAGTAAGGTGGGAGCCATAGAGGTTTGTAGGCAGAGAAGGAATGTGACCCGACTCAGGAGTTCACAGGCGCCCTCTGGCTGCTGCAAGGAGAACAGACCAAAGGTGGGGCAGGGAAAAGGCAAGAGGGGAAGCAGAAAGACCCTTTATGAGGCTATTTCCATAATCCTGGCTACACACAATAGGACTTGGAACAGAATAGAAGCAACAAAGGAACAGACAGGCGATCAGATTCTGGATACATTCTGAGGAAGTGTCAACAGGATTTGCTGACAGATCGGAGATGAAGGGTAAGAAGAAAGGCAGAGTCAAGGATAACTCCACGGCCTTGTGCTGAGCAATAGAAGGATAGGGGACCCTCCATGGAAATGAGAGGCGGGGGGATCAGAAGCTCAGTTTGGAACACGTTACATTTGTGACATCTATTAGACATCTCAGTGGGGGCACTAGGTAGGTGGTTGGTTATATGAGTCTAGAATTCAGGAAGGGGGCTGGACTGCACATTGTTTAGTATTTTGGGGTCATTGCTAATAAATGGTGTTTATGGCTGTGAGACTGGATGAGATCTATGGTGTAGAGAAAAATGAGTACTTCCATGGAAAACGATGTATTGTCAGAGCACACATCTCCAGGTTACCCAGTTCTGATCTATGTGGGAGATATTTTACAATTCAGTAAATTTTAAATAAATGACAGAGATGCAAAATAATTCCATGGAAAAAACAGTTTTGTGTCCATTTGCACGTTCATTTCAATATTCCTGAAATTATATATATGTATTATAATTCATAGGTATTATAATGCATATATATGTAATATGTCTATAACATATAGGTATATGAAATTTTATATGTATTTTATAATATTAATAATTATATGTATAATTATACAATATATAAACATTATATTATATATATCTTGGGTTAACACAGCTAGGAAGTGACAGAGATGGACTTGAAACTCGGCTGGTCTTGCTCTGGATCCAGGTCTCTCAAGTCCTAAGCCCCATATTCCTCTAACTAGCAGTTAGGGCCTCCCTGGCAGAGAATTCACCTCAGATCTTGCATGAGAGGTAAGGAAACTCACCACAGCACTAATGAGGATGTCTTTCCTCTCTCCCAAATCTGCCTGCTCACCAAGGCTCACTTTGTTCTTCATTTCTTCCCTGATCTGTCACCAGATCTCACTGAAACACCTCTGAATTCCTACAGCGCAACCTCTTGCACCATTTGTATGGTTCAGTGGAAAGAGACTTCTGGAGCCAGACTGTCCTGGAATAGAATCCCACCTTCCAATTACTAGAAGGCTGCTGAGCCTCAGTCTCTTATCCTGTGCAATGGATCTAAAAACACTTAAAATAAAGGGTCCAGAACAAGATAAGTGCTCAGTAAATGGGATCTGTGATTTTTACTGTGCCTGCACCTGTTTAGGGTCATTCCTCATCTGACATATGAGGGTCATGGCTTCCCAACAAGACCATGAATTCTCCAAGGGCAGAGGTATGGCACACACCCCTTCTGTGCCCCCATGACTCCTCCCACAACACACAAGGCCATGAGAGGCACACCATGCATGTTTAGTCAATATTTTCCCATTGGATTTGGGGAGCAAGAAACAGAGCATCAGTACTGACCGTGAGCTCCCCAGAAGCCATGATGATGGCCAGGTTCGCCATTCGATTACAGCTGCAGACAGTATGCGTCTCGGAAGCTTCAAGGATCACGCAGCCAGATGGCGTCCACCTGCCACCCTTTGCATCCATTCTCCAGGAAACGCAGTTGGGGCTCTCAGACTTCTGCTTTGGCTGAAAAAATCAAAGTCCCTGGTCACCTGAGAATCCTTCTTGAATGGATGCAGTGTGGCCAACCTGAAGTCATCTGGGGCAAGAAGATGCAGGTATGCTCTATAGGGGATGGAGGAAAACACTGCCATTTCATTGTGCAGTCATGAGAAGAAATGTCTTGGATGTCAGATCTGTCTCTCCCACTGACTTGGTCATAGCTAATGTAACTAAAGTCTCTGTAAATATTCCTGCATCAGTGTTACTTAACCTAACCTAAATCTTGCCTGCTGATGAATGGAAGAACGCCACATAGAAATAGGAAAGTTTACTCCTCTAGAGGTGGGTTTTGAGGATTGGCTTAAGTTGCTAGAAATTGTGGAAGCTTGCCACCTTAATGGGTCCCCATTAAAAATGAGAGTTAAGCTATTCCACTGCCAGGTATTTATCCAAAGTACGTGAAAACATGAATGTGTAAAGATACTTGCACCCCTATGTTCATTGCAGCATTATTAACAATAGCCAAGACTTGGAAACAACCTAAGTGCCCATCAATGGACAAATGGATAAAGGAGATGTGGTATATATACACAATGGAATACTACTCAGCCATAAAAAAGATGAAATCTTTCCATTTGCAACAACATGGATGGTCCTTGAGGGTATTATGCTAAAAGAAATGTCAGAGAGAGAAAGTCAAATACCGTATGATCTCCCTCATAAATAGAAGATAAAGACAACAACAACAACAATAAACAAACACATAGATACAGAGATTAGACTAGTGGTTACCAGAGTGGAAAGGGGGAGGGAGGAGGGCAGAAGGGGTGACAGGGTACCTGTGTGTGGTGATGGACAGTAATTAGTCTTTGGGTGGTGAACATGACATAGTCTACACAGAAATCAAAATATAATGAGGTACACCTGAAATTTATATAATATTCTAAACCAACGTTACCTCAATAAACAAAAATAAGAGTTAAGCCCACTAGGGGATGGGGAGTTCTCAACGGGTAGATGGGGGCTCAGTGGAGACCTCTTCACAAACCTTGATGTTCTCCAGAGTGTAGATGATTGGGTCGGAGAAGCCATCTTTCTTCTTCCCGGTCATGATGCCCCCAGCGATGCGAGAATTCATCTTCAGCTTCCTCTTGGAGTTGCCCAAGAAGGTCCGAGGGTCTTGGAAGAAGCTCTCATCCAAAACAGACTCCATACCCGCAAAGGAGACAAATGCCACCCCAGTGGTCCCTGCGATTTGCCCCAAATGCAAAAAAAAAAAAAAAAAGGGAATCATTTGCTCAGTATTTATTAGTATATGCACTGTAATATCCCATGCATTCCTGCACCTTCACTGGCCTGCTCTGAGGATTAAAACATGGGTGGGCTTCTGGTTGGTGACCCTCATAGAACCATAGAAAAAAATCCTGAGGTGCTATCACCTGGAGAAATCTTGGCTATACTTAAAAACAAATTTGAATTTGTGTTTTTAAAGGACGATTCAACTCAGCAGTGGAAAATAAGTTCCCCTCCCACGTTTGTGGTCATTCTTGTTTAATCTCTTTGGTGGGCTTCCCCTTTCAACGTTGGGGGTCTCCCAGGATGTGTCCTAGGTCTGTGCCCTCCAGAGAGCATGTAGATCAGGGGTGGTGGACAATGTACAGGCTTATCTGGCCATTGCCTGTGTTTTGTAAATAAAAGTTCTATTGCAACGCAGCCACACCCGTTCATTTACATATTGCCTGTGAATGCTTTTGCCCCACAACAGTAGAGTCGCATGGTTGCAACACAAATTGTATTGCCCTCAATGCCTAAAATATTTACTAACCTGCCCTCTACAGGAAAAGTTTGCCAACCCTTGATACAGATTAGTGCCGTCTGCTAGAAACATAGTATGAGCCACATATGCAATTTTAAATTTTCTAGTAGCCACATTTCAGAAAAGTAGAAAACGGGTAAAATTCATTTTAATAATATATTAACTCAATACATGCAAAATATTATCATTTCAACACATGATCAGTAGCAAAAATTATTATTATATTTTTGTGTGTGAGGAAGATCAGCCCTGTGCTAACATCTGCCAATCCTCCTCTTATTTTTACTGGGGAAGTCTGGCCCTGGGCTAATATCCGTGCCCATCTTCCTCCACTTTATGTGGGACGCCGCCGCAGCGTGGCTTCCCAAGCAGTGCGTCAGTGCGCGCCTGGGATCCGAACCGGCGAACCCTGGGCCGCCGCAGCGGAGCACGTGCACTTAACCACTTGCGCCATCGGGCCGGCCCCTAGAAAAATTATTAATGAGATGTTTTACATCCTCTGTTTTTTGTACCAAGCCTTTGAAATTTGGTATGTATTCTATGCTCACAATCTAGCCACATTTCAAGCGCTCAATAACAAAGTGTGGCCAGTGGCTGCTGTATTGGACAGGGAAGGTTTCAGTACTCCGGTATTGTGAGATTATTTATTTAATGTCTGCCTTCCCTAGCAGATGGAAAACTCCCTGAGGGCATGGGCTATTTCTGCCTCTGCCATCAGAGATTCCCTCACCACCTGGCACAGGACTTGGGACCTAGAAGGTGATGGATAAACATTTGCTGATTGAATATACCACAACCACCCTCCTTGATTCTCAGGAGCGGGTCTGTACCTGTGGATTCAGATTCTTCAATTGTGGAGCACCAAATCTTCATCTCATCGCCTTTGGCTTTCAAGTTAAAGATGGTGTTCTCCTCAGCGCATTCTTTGTTGATAACTTGGGCCTTAATATCTAGAAGGAGAAAGGGAGAGTTTGCATGAGGTCACCCAGAGAGTGGGTCCTGAATTCAGTTTCTGTCCAAGAAGGGTACGCATCCATAGTCGCAAGCAAAGGAGAGGACAGAAAGGCCAATTCATCACGGGAAACCTCTTGAGCCCCTGATGATTGGTAGGAGGATGGTAGCACCAAACATATGAGAGACTCGGGTGGAGCCATAGGCGTGAGCCCTCACATCATAGGGGGTGCATGGGGAAAAGATGGGATTGAAGTCGACAGTGATGGAAGGCGACAGAGTTGTGACTCTGGCTACTCCAAATTTAGGCAATTTTCCAAAGCCAAAGGAATAGAAAGGGACCGGGGCAAGCCCAGTATGGTGGATGAGGGCTTGGGTTCTGCAGTCAGATGGAGTCCAGCCCTGCTACTCACCAGCTGTGCAAATTTGAGCAACGACTTAACCTCTCTGAGCCTCAGATTTCCCACCTGCAGCATGGCAATGATTAAAGGACTCTTATTGAAAACAAAATAGATAATTCTACCAGAGGTACCCTCGAAAAATATCAGCCAGATAATGCCATGCATTTTCTCAAACTCTCCAATCCCACCCCCCATCTTACCTCAAATAAAATCCTGAGTCCCTACCTTCGTCTACAAAATCTGCACTCCCTTTCTGTTCTGACCCCTTCTGCTGCAGCTTTCACCGGCCTGCTCATTGTTCCTTGAACTCACCAAGTGTTCCAAGGAACACACTTGCTCTGTCTCCCAATATTTACACGGCTCCCTTCCCTCAGGTCTCTGCCCCAGTGAGACTTCCCCTAACCGCACTATATACAATAGCAACGCTCCCACTAATCTTGACCCTCTCGAGCCTCCTTAGCGTGCTGTATTTTTCTCAGTAGCACTAGCTCTATCTGGTATGCCATAGGTCTATCACTAAAATATAAAATTCACGAGGCTAGTTTTGTTCAATTCTGGTGGCAGTTCACCAAACACTCTATTTCCACCTCTCGGCCTCCTGGGAACCCATGAGGATGGAACTACCCGGGATTATGTGACTGATACTGGAGCTACACCAGGAGTGGGGTGCTGCCGTTAAGGCATACAGTACCCGAAATTCCCACGCAGTCACCCACCAAGCACGTTCAGGGTGGTAAATCCATAGCTGTATCAGTCAGGAGAGGATTGGGCATGCAGCAGTAACACACAACCCCAAATCTTAGTGGGTTATAAATAATTATTGATTTCTCATTCATGCTTTGTGTCCATCGTGAATTGACTTGGGGCTGTGCTCTGTGTTCTCCTTGCCCTGGGACCCACACAGATGGAGACATTGTGATCTGAAACACTGCCTGTCCCTAGAGTAGAGGGAAAGAAGGCTCTGGAAGGTCTCACACCAGCAACTATTCCATTCACAATTCACTGGCTTAAACTCATCACAAAATTCCACCTAACCCCAAGCCAGGGAGTACAATCCTAACGTGGGCCCAGAAGAAAGAGCTCGAAATATTTGAACACAGCAAACGACTATCATATCTTAACACCTGGCACACAGTAGGCAGTCAACGAGTATTTGTTGAATGAATTAACGACGCCCTCCAAACAGTGCCTGGCCACAAACTCTTAACACAATGCCTGATGCTCAATAAATGAGAGATGTCATTACTATAATAGGCTTGCTTTGTGTGAGTTCAGAGGTTAGAAACAGTCAGGGGAAACGGTATATGGAAAAGACATGGAGAATCACATTGCTGAAGTCACCCTTCAAAATCAGCGCCCAGGTGTGAGCTTGCCGTGGAGGATATAGCCTACCTAGGCGTTCCGTCTGAATAGACTGACTGACATTCTCTGAGGATTTCAGGAACGCTGCCAACGTGGTGCTCTCCACGGTCTCCAGTAAGACTGTGGCCAGGGTGGACGTTTCTTCTTTGGTGAAGGTGGACCACGTGGACGTTTGCTTAAGCACAGAGGTAACACTCTCAGGCGTATTCTGCAAAGAAAGGTGTATTTGCTCTCTCTCTCTCATCAATGAAATAGCAGCTGTCCTCTCTCATCAAGAGAATGGGTTGCAGTCAAGGGAAGGATGAGGTGTGTCTGCTTAACGGGTAGGGAATTTCCTTTTGGGGTGATGAAAATGTTCTGGAACTAGATAGTGGTGATGGTTAGACAACATTGTAAATGTACTAAATATCATTAATGGTTACCAGAAAAAAAGGAATGGGACTATTGATAAACACAACATTGATGAATCTCGAAGGCATTATGCTGAGTGAAAGAAGCCAGACTCAAAAGGCCATGTGATTCCATTTATATCACATTCTTGAAAAGACAAAGCTATAATGACAGAGAACAGATCAGGGATTTACAGGGGCTAGTGGTGGAGGGAGTATCTGATTGTAAAGAGAAAACCCAAGAGAGTTCTTGGGGGAGATGGAACTGTTCTGTATTCTGATTGTGGTGGTGGTTACACAAATCTACTCAGGTGATAAAACTCATAGGATTGTAAAGAAAAGGGCAATTTTACTGCGTGTTAATTTTTAAAAACTTACAACTGTAATAAATTAAATATTAACTCACAGTCTATTAATTATAAAGAGGACTTTCTGCTCCCAAAGTGTCCCACAAGATGCTCGGAACTGGAAACACAATTACAAAGACTTCCTCGTTACCTTCAGAGAAACGACGGTGGCTTTGTTCTCACAGGCATCGTCCAGGATGCTGAAGGTGGTGTTCATTAGTGCACAAAAGGAAACCTGTGCCCCCGAGGGAAAAGCATTCGTGAGCATTGATCAGTCTATCCCCCAAGCATGTAAGGTACAAATTGGGCCATGAAGCCCACCATACAGGGTGGTCCCAAATTCCTGAGGTCTCGTGAGTCTCTCGAATTCTCGGAGAAATAAAAACTCACTATTTGATCAGAATTGGAACCACAGCTCCTTTCTCTTCCATGAACAACAAAAGAAACATAGACAGCAAAACCATTTAGTGGGGTAAAAAGATGAGGAAATGTGTGAAAAAACAGTGGTCCAAATGAAATAGTACTCAGCCGTAAAAAGGAATGAAGCATTGACACATGCTGCAACATGGATGAACCTTGAAAACATGTTGCTCAGTGAAAGGAGCCAGACACAAAAGACCACATAGCGCATGATTCCATTTATATGAAATGTCCAGAATAGACGCATCTGTGGAGACAGAAAGTAGACGAGTGTTTACCAGGGGTTGGGGTGGGGGGAATGGGCAGTGACTGCTAGTGGGTACAGGGTTTCCTTTGGGAGTGATGAAAATGTTTTAGAGATAGATAGAGGTGGTGGTTACACATCATTGTGAGTACTAAATAACACTGAATTGTATAATTTACAATGGTGATTTTTTAGGTGTATTTCACCACAATGAAAAAAAGACATGGCAATCGTCCAAAGTGCATGGCAATTCCAAAGCTAGTTTATAAGCTGATATTTAAAATAGTTACACCAATTCCTGAAGATGCTCATGGAGCCTTTACTCACTGGAGTGACTCCATTAGAGAATCAGATGTCCAGATTCCTCTTTGCCTGGCCTGGGGGCTATGTATCACATATGCATCCCATATCACACAGATGCAGCACCAACAGCTTCACTAGTAATGAGACTCCAACATCCTTTCTTCTTTTAGTAAGAGAATTCCCAAGTTTTAGATGAGCAAATGTCCTCCCTTCCCAGCTTTCCTTGTAGCTAGGTGTGACCACATGACTAATTTCTGGCCAATGAGGTATAAGCAGAAGTGATACTGGGTCATACTCTTGAAGGGAAGGACAGTGCCTGTCACCTCCCCTTCTCCCTTGCCCACAAGCTGAAATGCAGATGTGATGGCAGGGGCTGGAGCAGCCATGTTCGACCACAACAAGGGAGTCTTGTGTTCATGATGACAGAGCATTATGGAGCCATCACATCAGCTCTCAGCAGCTTACACTCAGACTGTTACAAAGAGAGAAATAAACTGTTATCTGGTTTAGGCCATTGTATATTTTTGTCTTCGTTAAAACTGCAAAGCAACATCCTACCTAAGTGGCTTCTAGGACAACTTCAAGAGCTAGGAACCTTCAAAAATACTTACATATTCAGGCTCCACCGCTGCTCCCTCTTGGCATAGCTGGACCTGCTCATTGTTGGGTAACATATCTTCTTTACACTTGAAGGGAACCACTAGGACGAAAACAAAAGCAAGCAAATCAAATGTCAACCACAGAAAGATATTATTATTTACACAATCATACCCCATGCTGTAAATGCATCCATTGCCATGTTATACAACAGTGGAAATGAACAAGCTACAGCTACACGCTACAACATCAGGGGCTTTGGGAAGTGTGATTATTGAGTGAAAAAGAGCAACTCTGGAAAATATCATATGATCTCACTTATATGTGGAATATTAAAAAAAAAAAAAAAGCCAAGCTCATAGATAAGAGAACAGATTGGTGGTTGCCAGAGGTGGGGGTGGAGGGTGGGCAAAATGGATGACGGTCGTCAGGAGGAACAAACTTCCAGTTATAAAATAAATAAGTCCTGGGGATGTAATATACAGCATGGGGACAATAGTGAATAATACTGTATTGCATATTTGAAAGTTGCTAAGAGAGTAGATCTTAAAAGTTCTCATCACAAGCAAAAGAAATTTTGTAACTATGTAGGGTGACGAATGTTAACTAGACTTATTGTGATTATTTTGCAATAGATCCAAATATCAATCATTATGTTGTACACCTGAAACTAATAGAATGTTATATGTCAATTATATCTCAATAAAAAAAGATCATATGTGGTATGATACCATTTTTGTAAAGCTCCAAAGCAAACAAAACTAAGCAAGATATTGTTTAGGGATACGTAAATGGCAGGGTTTTTTTTAAGTAGGGGAATTATAAACACAAAATTCCGAGTGGTTCCCTCTGGGGAGAAGACAAGGATATACGGAGTGGAGAAGAAGCATGCAGAAAATGCAATGGCATTGATGATATTCTGGTTCTTATGTTGGCAAGGGCCTCGGATATATCCATTTTATTATTATACTTCATTGCCTCCATATAAATTACTTATATTTTTAATGTATCAAATAATCCATAATTTTAAAAACATAAACCTTTCACGGTTCCCCACTGTTCTCAGCAGAAAGACTAAAGTTCTTCACACAGCACACAAGGTCCTGCAGAATCTGACCTCTGCCCACCTGCTCAGATGCAGCTAATGCCATTCTCTTTGTCCTCAGTCTTTGTTAGCCTCAGGGCCTTTGCACATGCTATAACCTGTCACGCTGTGATCTCCACTCTTCATCTGCATAATCCCTACTCTTCCTTCAAGCTTCAGCTTAAATGTCACTTGCCTGGAGCATATTATATATCTCACTAATGGGGTATATAATATGCCAAAGGGCGTGACAGTTTTTCAATTATTAAATAATTATGTGTGTGCTCTCTACTTCCTTCCCTAGACTATAAGCTACATGAGGGCAAATATCATGTCCATCACATCCAGGATTGAATCCCCAGTACCTAGTGCAGGGGCCTGTTTGACTAATTAGTTAATTAATTAATGCTTCAAAAATAATTTATCAAATTAATGTATTAGTGAAAGAATATAAAAAGGGAGAATGAATGAAAGTAAGAAGAGGATCCAGAGCTTGGGTAGAGTGAGGATTTTACAACCAAAGAAAGACACAGATTCCATTGCCAAGACACATAAGGAGAGGATTACTTTTGCAGCTGAAGTTGCCATGTTTCCAGGAGCCTTCTGGATTGGGATGGAAGCCCACAACGCAGCTACAGCTGTAGGAGCCTGGGGCGTTGGTGCAGACAGAATCGGGACCACACCGTGATGGATCTTGGGAGCACTCATCAATATCTGCAAAGAACTCAAAAAGATCAAAAAACCCAGAGGAACAGGGATAGCCTTCTTTCCAGGGTTGACCAGCAAACCCTCTGCTCTCCTCTGCATCCCACTGCTTGGTCTGTGAAGTTCAGCTGTCCATTGCTTGGTGCAAAGCCATGGTGGCAGGTACAAAAGTAGCTCCTGGTGCGTGTTGGTGCACGTTGCATTGAAAAGGCACTTTTCACTGCCTTTGGCCGAAAGGTTACATATCAAGGCACTCATCAATATCTGTGGAGTGAGGCAGAGTTGGCCAACAATCCAACAAAGTCATGCTTCCCCTTCCAAAGCATAGCCTTGTCACTGAAAAATGGCGGCACAACAAGGGACTACATTTCCCAGAGCCCCCTGCATCTAGGCGGGGCCATGTGGTTAGCTTTCACTCATAGAATGGAAGAGGGTATGGCATATCACTCCTGGGCCCACGTGGTTAAGAAGTGAGTGTGTCTTCTCCCTCTTTCCCTGCCACTGGCTGAAACCAAGGATTCCAAGTTCCTAACCATAGGAAAACCAGAGATGCAAGAGGACTGGATCCCTGTATCACCTTGTGGAGGAAAGCTGCCTATTGACCAAGGATATCCATACTGGATGGTTAAGGGAGTAAGAAATTTCTATTTCGTTAAGCTAGTGGTTCTCAACTGAGGGCAATTTGCCCCTCCAGGGGACGTTGGGCAATGTCTGGAGACATTTTTCGTGGTCGCTGGGATCTGGGGGTAGATGCCAAGCATACTGCCAATCCACTAATGCACAGAATAGCCCTACACACAACAAAGAACTATCCAGCCCAAAATGTTAATAGTGCAAAAGTTGAGAAACCCCAGCTTAACCAATACAGGGTGATGTATGGTCACTGTGGCAACAAGAGGTTACTTCTCCCTCTGAAGGTTTCTGATCCACAGAGGATATATGGAATAGAATGTCTCAGAAAAAAATAAATAGGAGGGGTCTGGCCCTGTGGTGTAAGTTCACACACTCTGCTTCAGCAGCCCAGGGCTCGTGGGTTCAGATCCCAGGCGTGGACCTACACGCCGCTCATCAAGCCATGCTAGGTCAGCATCCCACATATAAAGTAGAGGAAGATGGGCATAAATGTTAGCTCAGGGCCACTCTTCCTCCAGCAAAACGAGGAAGATTGGCAACAGACGTTAGCTCTGAGCCAATCTTCCTCACCAAAAAAAAAATAAAGAAATAAAAGTAATAAAAAAATGAATAGGAGGGAGGTAAGGACAAAACCTTTCATATTTCTATGTCATCTCAAAAAACATGAGGGATAAATAGGCACTGTCCACACTAGGGGCTTACACAAGTATATGGTATATTGCACCAGGCAATACAGTGGAGAGTTGGTACGAGAAGTCTTTGTGATAGGAACGTAGACTAATTTGGAGGTCTCAAACGACATGGTTGGAAGGCATGGGGAAGTGGTTTTTTTCTTGGTATCACAGAAAACATCTCTAACCAAGGAGTGGGTTTCTTTTCACCGCAGGCTGCCCACTTCCAGAAATATTTAAGCATCGACTAAGTGAGCTCTTGTCAGACATACCACAGGTGCAATTTATATTTTGCATATAGAGCTGGACTAGGGGCATGGCTTTCAAAACTTTTTGGCCCAAGAAACCTTCCTTCTTGTGAAGTGAAACCCGAATAGGTAAGACAAATAAAAGAGGTGATAATTTGACTGAAAGGAGAGTGGAAGACCATGGCCTTGTTTTCTGGCCCTAGATGGGGATTCTGAAAGGTTCCTAGAGCCCTTAGAGCTGTGTTAATCTCTCTAAGATCCCTTTCCTCTTTATGCCTCTATTGTTCTGCTTCTAACAATGTCAGCAGCTAGTAAAGATCAACGAATGAGAAGAAATATAATATTTCTAATGAAAAGAAGCATGCATTTCCCCGGGGATTGAAGACTATAAAATGTGTTCTGCTGTATGGTAGACCCTCCGAAGATGGAGCCATCAGTTCTTCCATTTCCTGTATGCACATGTTGCTGTCCCAGTGAGATGGAGAGTTTATTTCCCCTCCTTTTGGATCTAGGCTGGCCCTGTGACTGTGACCAATAGAATGTGGTAGAAGTAACACTTGGGGACTTCCAAGCCCAGGCCTTATGAGAACTGGCAGTTTCTGCTTTCTTCTTCTTGGAACTTTCCTTCTTGGAAACCAACTGCCATGCTCTGAGGAAGCCCAAGAAGCCATGTGGAAAGGCCCACTGAGGGCCCTGCCAGAGATCAGCACCAACTACCAGTCACGTAAGCGAGCCTACTTTGGACCGGCCAGCCATCTTAGTGCCCCAGAAAAACCATGTGGTCAACCCATGGAATCATGAGCAAGAACAGATGGTTGTTGTTATAAGCTGCTGCATTTCAGAGTAGTTTGACATGCATTGAGAAGTCCTCAGCATGGCTGGGAGAATGACTGGTACATTTGAAAGCCTCTGGTTTCTCAGGGGTCCAAACATCAGGCAAAAAGAACCCAGGCAGGCAGGAGCAACTGTGTTCTTTCGGGATATTGGTGCAGGTGGAATTGGGACCACAAAGAGTCAAGCTCCTGGAACATTCATCCATATCTAAGCAGAAAACTGGTCTAAGTCAAAAGGGTGAAGGATGCTGAGGCTGCAGCTGCAGTGCACAGCCCCACCACTGACTGAAGCCAATGGGTTTCCCTGGCTCTGGTCCCACCTTCTTAAACACATTTTTGTCGTTACAGAAAGGAAGCATTTAGAGGCAAGTTTATGACCCAGGCAAATCTTCTGATGAGGGTCCTCGCAGCTCAGGATAAAATCCAAACTCCTCATTAGAACAGGCAAGACCCTGAGAGTTTGTTCTCACCTACGCTCATCTTTTGCCTCTAAACCCTTCATAATTCACGATCCAGATTCATTGATTACCTGTGAATTCATGAAGGCTCATTATCTCCTCACATGAAGAAGAATGGTTGAGACCCAAAGAACTGACCAGCAGAACCCAACCTAAACCACCAATGCATGAAATCAAGAGCTAAATGAATGGTGATAGTTTTTACCCATTGACTTTCAGAGTGATTTGTTACTCAGCAATAGCTAACTGCTACAAATGGACCAGAAAAATCAGAGATGACTTCGAATATCTCTGACTCCAAGCCAAGGGAATGTGATAAGGGCTTGATCACTCCATGCCCTGCTGAATGAAGTCATCCTCCCTATAAATGAAAGAGGAAAACAATAGAACCACCCTAGACTCAGGAAGATGGAGCCATGGTGTCTTTGTGAGAATATCCTGGCTGCAGTGTGGAGGATGGATTTGAGAGGGGAAGACTGGAGAAAGGGAGAGACCAATGAGGATGCTGTTACAGTACGGATGCAGCCTGAATAAAGGATGGAGAAGAGTGGAGAGATTCAAGACATATCTAGCAGTTAGATTCTCTGAGACTTGATGACCGATTTAATATGGAAGGGGAGGGAGGATGAGGGTAACTCTCAGGTCTTAATTCAAATACCTTTTAGGAAAAAGTGCTGAGGTTTGAGTCTGAGCTCTCCCTATAACACAGTATCTCTACCTCAGCATTACTGGCATTTGGGACTGGATCACATTTGGTCGTGGGGAGGCTGTTCTGTGCATTGTAAGATGGTTAACAACATCTCTGGCCTCTACCCACTAGAGGACAGTAGCACACACAATCCAATAACAACAGCTGTGGCAATCAAAAATGTCTCTAGACATTGCCAATGTCCACTGGAGAGAAAATCGCTATAGAGATGGAGCCCCCGCATTATTCGCAGGAACTGCCTGACCCACTGCTTAAGTCACAGTAGGCCCTCAACGGGAGTTCAAATCATGATTCTTCCACCGAATAGCTGTGCATCCCTTGGCAAGTCACTTCACCTCTCTGAGCCTCTGTGGTCTCATTCCTAAAATAAGGATCATGATCACTACCTAATAGGATCATGAAATGAGGTGATTCTTAATTAAGTAGGTAAATAAAGAAGGGCAGGCCCTCTGTGCCTTCACAGGTGGAGTTGTTAGAGAAGAACCCATCTCGACAGCTGCACCTATAGCTTCCTAAGGAGTAGGAACACTCAGAACGCTCTGCGAAGATCCCACTGGAGAGGCATTCATTGATGTCTAGGAGCAGTGGAGGAGAGTGAGCAGACAAAAGATTGGGTGTCTACAGTGAGAAACACGTACCCAACTCAATGATAGCTTTCCACCAAAGACCATGCCTGAGAGCCTGAGAGCATTACGTGTACAGGCAAAATGACCTGGATTTCCCAGGTTCCAGTTGGTTCCAGTAGGAGAAGAGAAACCGCGCAAACAGCTGCACTTGTACCTCCCTGGCAGGTTTTGGCAGATTGAGTTAAGACCACATTGTCGCGGGTTTTGAGAACACTCATCTATATCTGGATAGAGAAAGAGTCAGAGTTACAAAGTTGCCTCATCTTGTGAAGCCCATTGTATTTTCCAAAGATGGTTGAAACAATGTTTCCCTCCCATATGTCCTTCATTCAGTGAGACCTTGGTACTCCACCCATCAAGTAGTGGGGTCTATATTCCCTCCCCTGGAATCTGAGCATGCTTGTGACTATGGTGGAAGTGACACCAGGTCATAAAAATACCATGCTTAGTCAGAAGAATGTCATGATAGGTCGTAGAAATATAATGTAATTCCTTCTTCTCTTGAGATGCTCATTCTTGGAAATCAGCTGCCATACTTTGAGGAAGCCCAACCAGCCATGAAAATGCAGCTCAATGGGGAAGAACTAAGACATCCAGCCCGCAGCCCTGGGGGAGCAGCCAGTCAAACAGCCAGCACCACCTTGCCAGCCTTGTGAGTAGACCCTTTTCAAAGTGGATCCTCTAGCCTCCAGTTGAGCCAACTCAACTGACACTGTGTGGAATAGGGACAAGCCATCCTCTCCAAACTCAGCCCTAATAGCAGATTCATTCATGAGCATAATGAATGATTACTATTTGCAACTAAATTTGCAGGTGGTCTGTTACCCAGCAACAGATAACTCGGACACTTGCAAAGCAAATTCTAGGAATTTACTCATTGAAGGACCCATGGAATCGTGCAGTCATGGAACCATGGGGTGGCTCTCCACAAATCTATTTCAACCCTGCTCTGACAAGTTACTCGAAATAAACCCTTGCTAGGTACTTGTTATAGAAGCACAACTTCAAGGCAAGTCTCCTATAGCTCCCTCCCAGATCACAGGGATGCTCATTCAGCTTTCTTTCAAGTTGTAAAACATTAGAAAAACCTAAGTGCCTGCCAATAGAAGGATGACTCAATTTGGAGTTGACATAAAGAATAAGGTACATATTCCTTCATTCAACAAATACATATTAAATACTCACAATGTATCAGTCACCATACTGGGGGTCAAAGACATAGAGTAGACAAAATAGTTGCTGTAGTATCCATCATTTTCTATATGGTTAATATTGATTTCACCCCAAATTTAAACACCAGGGTTCATCAGCACTACTGAGCTGACTGAATAACCCATGAACTGTAGGCCAAAGATAAAGAACGATGTTTGGGGATCCCTGGAAACTAACTGCAAAAGTGATAGAAATGCATCATCTTCTTCAGAGCTCAGCAAACTACATCCCATGGGTCAAATCCAGCCCACCATCTGTTTGTGTACATAAAGCTTTATTGGCACACAGACACATCCATTCATTTTTGTATCATCTCTGGCTGTGTTTGCACCACCACTGAGTGGTCATGACAGAGATCGTACGACTTGCAACTTCCAGAATGTTTATTATGTGGCCCCTTACAGAAAAATTGCCAACCTATGGTCTTATTCAGAGGAATAATCAGATTTTTACTGTCAAGAAGAGAACTGGGGTTTAAATATAAGGAATGCTGACAGAGAACTTAGCTCCTTCTGGGAATTATGTTACTTTATATTATTTATGTTAATATAGCTCTTAATACTGCACATGTGCCTAGCACACTGCATACATTATTGCATTTAATCTTCCCAACTATCCTTGGAGTTGGATACTCTTATACGCCCGTTTTACAAATGGAACCATTGAGGCTTATAGAGATGAAATATATTTCACCAACATCTCTTAACTAGAGTGTGGCAGCTAAGTAACATGGTTGAGACACCCTCAGTAGAGTCAGAAAGACCTGGGTTTGAATCCCAGTTCAACTGCATGACCCTAAAAAAGTCATTTCAGCTCTCCAAGCCTCAGTTTTCTCATCTGGACAATGGAGATCATCAAAATGCCTATAGTCCGTTTAATGTGACATTGCACATAAAGCACTTCACACAGGACCTGGCACTCTATAAATGTTGGAAATTCTAACTATCTCCATGGAAAGGCGGCCAAACAGTGGGCCCTCACAATGAAATCAGTGGGTATTTCTGGATATTGACAGGGAGAATGATTTTAATTTTAATTTTCTTCCTAATGCTAGTCTATAATCATTGGAAATTTTAGTGGCCAGGAATAATTCTCATGATGAAAGAAATAGAAAGTAAGAGCGAGAGAGAGAGAAAGGAAGAATGCAAAGAAGAAAGAAAGAAAGGAAGGGAGGAGGGAGGGAGGGAGGAAGGAAGGAAGGAAGGAAGGAAGGAAGGAAAGAAAGGAAGAGAGGAAGGAAGGAAGAAAGAAGAGAAAGAAAGAAAGAAAAGAAAGGGAAAGAGAGAGAGAGAAAGAAAGAAAGAGAGAGAAGGGAGGGAGGAAGGAAGGAAGGAGGAAGGAAAGCAGGAAGGAAGGAAGGAAATAAATAAATAATTAATATTTGGGGCAAAAACAAAAAGCATCTGTATCTGCTACCCAGCTAGATTCCACCTGCTTTTCCGACCACCTTTGAGGGGATGTGAACTCACCCTTGCATTCCACTCCTGGGCCCACGAACTGTGTCTGTCCGGTGCTGGACAGGAAGCCTTGTTCACAAGTGCAGTAGTAACTGTCCAAAGTGTTGGTGCAGGTTGCATGAGCTGGGCAGATGGTGGAACTCGCACACTCATTCACATCTAGGCAGCGTAGAAGGAAAAGGTTGCGTTAGCGCCCCAGAGCAGGGCTGCAAGGGAAGGCAGCATTTGAGAGTGAAGGAGACCACTGTGGGTTGAATTGTGTCCTCCAAAAAGAAATGTTGAGTTCCTAAACCTGGTCCCTTAGAATGTGACCTTATTTGGAAATAGGGTCCTTGTAGATGCAATTAAGATGCAAGTTAATGTGGGATCATGCTGGAGAAGGATGGTCCCTTAATCTGATATAATTGGTGTCCATATAAGAAGAGGACAAGAGGCACAGAGACAGGCTTGGGGAGAACACCATGTGATGACAGAGGCAGAGATGGGAGTGATGCATTTACAAGTCAAGGAACACCTAAGATTGCAGGCAACACCAGAAGCTAGGAGAGAGAGACAGAGCAGATTCTCTCCCAGAGCCTTCAGAGAAAGCACGGCCCTGCTGACACCTTGATTCCAGACCTCTGGCCTCCAGAATGTGGGACAATAATTCTCTGTTATTTAAGGCCGCCAGTCTACAATATTCTGTTATGCAGCCCGAGCTTCCTAACACAATGGACAAGAGAATTCATCTCTGTGTGTCTCAATTTCCCCATCTGTCAGACGAGGATAATAATACCCACCCCACAAGGTCATTCAGAGGATTAAATAAGGTGACCTCTGGAAAGCGCTCACCACAGAGCCTGGAACACAGTAAGTACTAGGCAAGCAAATCTTAACTGAAATAAAAATTAACCACTAACATGTCGAGCTTTCTTTGTGGCAGGTATTGCCATAGATCCCTTACATGTGTTAGCTCCATGAATGCTCATAGCAGCCCTATGAGCTATAAACTAATATTTCCACTTTTCAGAGGAGGAAACTGAAACTCAAAAATTGTGCAACGTCGCATAGATTGTGAAAGGCACGAGGATTGGAATCCGGGTTCTGTCTGGCTCTGGAATATTTGCATGACAGCTTCTCAGGCTGTCTTGAGTGCCAGAGTCTGGAAATTTGGTGATTAAATCAATGTCTGTCCTACGCAAGCCCTCCTTGAGCTGCCAGAGGTTGCAGCCTCATTTGGAGGCAGAATGTCATGGTGGTTGTGAGCATGGGGTGTGAAGTCACTCTTGGGCACACTCAGATCCTGACTCTCCTACCTCCTATCTATTTGGCCTTGGGAGGGTGATTCCACCACAGTGGAGGCTCACAGTCCTTGTCTGTGAAATGGGTGTAGAATATGACCAATACCGTCAGGTTGTTGGGAGGACTGAATGAGCACATGAAACAGAGAGCTTAGTGCCTTGACTGGGATCCTGCCTCCAGCCTTTTGTACCTGGTGTTCCCTCCTCCTGGAACATCCTTCCCCAGATACCCAATCTCTCACTCCCTCACTTCCTTTAGATATTGTCTCAAATATCAACTTCTCAGCACGGCCTCTTCTTACCACCGTGTTAAAATTAGAAACCCACCTCCGGAACTTTATATCTACATTTCCTGCCTTATTTGTCTTCATCTCCTTTAGGTATCCCTAACACACAATATGTTCGTGCTTCTATTTTTTATCTATCTCCCTGCAAACAAGATGATAATTTCCAGGGGGACAAATATTATTGCCTGTGTTATTCACTGCTGTATTCACCATTCCTAGAATAGAAGCTGCTGTATTGTAGATGCTCAAGTAGTATTGGTCGAAAGGTGCAGGAATGAATGAATCAATGAGTGAATGTATGAATGAATGATTATTAGCATCAGCTTTGCAGAAAAGTCTTTGAACTCAGCCGAGACATGCCCCTACTCATCACCCACCACTGCTGAATTTGCAAACAGAATTGGACCTGATTCCCCAACAGATCCCTCCACCTACTTTCACACGTCTCTCCTGGACCGTGGAATCTCATGTTTCCACTGCTAGAAACAAATCCTGGGTTGCAGACACAATAGTAGCTTCCAGGACTGTTGTGGCAAGTCGCATGCTCTGGGCAGGCTCTGGAATCCACACATTCATCCACATCTAGAGAGTGAAAGAGAAAACCCGGGTTGAGGCAGACGAGGAAATGAGAGCAGGAGACTGCAAGTGCAGACTTGCTCTACATGTTCTTATCTTGTGGCACACAGCACTGAGGCTCCCCACTACCCACATTCTCCCCTTCTCCCTAACCTCCCTTGCTGTTAGGTGGGACCATGAGAATAAATTCTGGCCAATAATATGTAAGGAAAAGGGTGATGAATAATTTCAAAACGTAATGATCACAGATTGCACAAATGGCCGTAGTCTTTTTTTCTTGGCATAGAGAAAAAAGATATGTTGAAGTGCGAAACCAGGTCTCTGAGAATGTGACCTTATTTGGAAACAGGGTCTTTCTAGTTGCAATTAAGATGTAAGTTAACATGGGATCATGCTGGAGTAGGATGGTTAATCTTAATCTTATCTGATTGGTGTCTTTATAAGTAGAGGAGAAGGGGCACAGAGGCAGGCTTGGGGAGAACACCATGTGATGACAAAGGCAGAGATTGGAGTGATGCGTCTACAGCTCAAGGAATCCCAAGGATTGACGGCAACACCAGGTGCTGGGAGAGAGACACAGAGCAGATTCTCTCCTAGAGCCTTCAGAGAAACCACGGCCCTGCTGACATCTCGATTTCAGACCTCTGACCTCCAGAGATGTGAGAAAATAAATCTCTGCTGTTTAAGGCCGCCAGTCTATAATACTTGGTGATGCAGCCCAAGCTGCCTAACACAATGTGCAAGACAATTCATCTCTGTGTGTCTCAGTTTCCCCATCTGTCAGATGAGGATAATAGTACCCACCCCATAGGGTCATTCAGAGGACTAAATAAGGTGACCTCTGTAAAACACCTACCACAAAGCCTGGAGCACAGTAAGTACTATGCAAGCAAACATTACTAAAATAAAAATTAACTACTAATATGTTGAGCTTTCTTTGTGGCAGGCATTGACAGAGATCTCTTACATGCATTAGCTCCACGAATCCTCCTAGCACCCCTATGAGCTATAAACTAATATTTCCACTTTTCAGAGGAGGAAACTGGGGCTTCACAATTCTGCACTGTCACATAGTTTGTGAAAGGCACAACGAGGATTGGAATCCAGGTTCTGTCTTGCTCTGGAATGTTTGCATGACAGCTTCCCAGGCTGTCTTGAGTCTCAGAGTCTGTGAACTTGGGGATTAAATCAATGTGTGTCCTACGCAAGCCCACCTTGATCTGCCAGAGGTTGCAGCCTCATTTGGAGGCAGAAGGGCATGGTGGTTGGGAGCATGGGGTGTGAAGTCACATCTAGGCACACTCAGATCCTGACTTTCCTACATCCTCTCTATTTGGCCTTGGGATGGTTATTCCACCACAGTGGAGGCTCAGTTTCCTCGTCTGTGAAATTGGTGTAGAGTACAACCAATACCATCAGGTTGCTGGGAAGACTGAATGAGCACATGTATGAGAGAGCTTAACGCATTAGCTGGGATCCTGCCTCCAGGCCTTTGTACCTGCTGTTCCCTCCTCCTGGAACATCCTTCCCCAGACACCCAATCTCTCACTCCCTCACTCCTTCAATCTTATCTCAAATATCAACTTCTCAGCACGGCCTTTCCTTACCACTCTGTTAAAAGTGGTAGAATCTCATCCCTAGAACCCTTTATCTGCCTTTCCTGCCTTATTTGTCTTCATCTCCTTTAACTATTCCTAACACACAAGATGTTCATGCATCTATTTTTTGTTATCTATCTCCCTCCACACTAGATGATAAGTTCCAGGAGAACAAATATTATTGCCTGTGTTAGTCACTGCTGTGTCCGCCATCCCTAGAATAGAACCTGGTGTATTGTGGATGCTCAAGAAGTGTTGGTCAAAGGGTGCATCAATGAATGAATGTATGAATGAATGATTCAGCCAAGACCTCCCCCGACTCCTCTCCCACCACTGCTGTCTTTGCAAACAGAATTGGACCTGATTCCCCAACAGATCCCTCCACCTACCTTCACATGTCCCTCCAGGACCGAGGAATCTCGTGTTTCCACTTCTAGAAACAAATCCTGGGTTGCAGAAACAATAGTAGCTTCCAGGGCTGTTGTGGCAAGTCGCATGCTCTGGGCAGGCTCTGGGATCCACACATTCATCCACATCTAGAGAGTGGAAGAGAAAACCCAGATCAAGGCAGAGGAGGAAATGAAGACAGGAGACTGCAAGTGGAGATTCGCTCTACGTGTTCTTAGCTCGTGGCACGCAGTGCTGAGGCTCCCCAGTACCCACATTCTCCCCTTCTTCCTAACCTCCCTTGCAGGTAGGTGTCGTGGTTAAAATAAATTCTGGCCAGTGGTATGTAAGCAAAAGGATGACAATAATGTCAAACATAATGATCATAGCTTGCAGAAAGGCTGTAGTCTTTCTTTTTTAGCATAGACAAAAAAAGTACACTGTTTATTTCTTTGTTGTTGTTCATTTGTTTGTGTCATACATCCATCCATCCACCCATCCATCCATCCATCCATCCATCCATCCATCCATCCATCCATCCTTCCATCCATCCATCCAGCCAGCCAGCCAGCCAGCCAGCCATCCAGCCAGCCAGCCAGCCAGCCAGCCAGCCAGCCAGCCATCCATCCATCCAGCCAGCCAGCCATCTATCCAAGCAGCTGTCCACCTATCTATGCATCCAGCTTTCCATCTTTTCATCCATCTTTCTATCCATCTGTTCATCCGTCTATTCATCCATCTATTCATCCATCCATCCATCCATCCATCCACCCATCCATCCATCTATCCAAGCAGCTATCCATCTATCTATGCATCCAGCTTTCCATCTATTCATCCATCCAAAAGATATCTGCCACGAGTGTGATACTTCAATGGCCCGGTATATACCCCTGTATCCACACCTCAGGATGCAGGTTATGCAGTATGACGTAACTTTGACACTCCTCTCTTTAAATGTGGAGTTTGTTTCCCACCGCTGAATCCACCTGGCCCTATGACTTCCATTGGCCAATTGAATGCAGCAGAAGTGATGTGGCGCAGTTCCTAACTTTGACCTCTAGAGGCTTCTTTGCTTCTGTTCATGCTTTGGGCCTCCTGATTCTGCCACATGAACAAGCCCTAAACTAGCCTAGTGAAGGATGGAAGACATGGATCATCCCATATGAGCCCCAGTCATGTGCGACAGCCCAGCCCAACCACAGCTGACCACAGACACACGAAGAATGTTTGAGACCCAAAGAACTGACCAGCAGAGCCCAACCTAAACCACCAATGCATGGAATCAAGAGCTAAATAAATGTTAGGTTTTTTCAGCCATTGTCATTCAGGGTGATTTGTTACTCAGCAATAGCTAACTGCTAAAAATGGACTAGACAAATCAGAGATGACTTCAAATATCTGTGACTCCAAGTCAAGGGGATGTGATGAGGGCTGGATCACTCCATGCCCTGCTGGATGGAGTCACCCTTCCTATAAATGAATGTGGAGAACAATAGAACCACACTAGACTCCGGAAGATGGAGCCTTGATGTCTTGGTGAGAACATTCTGGCTGCAGTGTGGAGGATAGATAGAGGTGACAAGACTGCAGAAAGGGAGAGACCAGAGGGGATGCTGCTGCAATACGGATGAATCCTGATCCAAGGATGGAGAAGAGTGGAGAGATTCAAGACATGTTTAGCAGGTAGATACCCCAAGACATGATGACTGATTTAATATGGAAGGGGAAGGGGGGTGAGGGTAACTCTCAGGTCTTAATTCACATATCTTTTAGGAAAAAGTGATGAGGTTTGGATCTGAGCTCTCCCTAGGACAGAGTTTCTCTACCTCAGCACTACTAAAATTTGGGACTGGATCATTTTCATTTGCCGGGAGGCTGTTCTGTGCATTGTAGAGTATTTAACAGCATCTCTGGCTTCTACCCACTAGATGACAATAGCACACACAACCCCAACACCACCAGCAGCTGCAACAATCAAAAATGTCTCTAGATATTGCCAGTGTCCCCTGAGGATAAAATCGCTATAGGGACAGAGCCCCCTATTACTATCAAGTACTGCCTGACCCACTGCTTAAGTCACAGTAGCGCCTCAACAGGAGTTCAAACCCTGGTTCTTCCACTTAACAGCTGTGCATCCTTGGGCAAGTCACTTCACCTCTCTGAGCCTCAATTTTCTCATTCCTAAAGTGAGGATCATGATCCCTGCCTCAAAGGACCATCAAATGAGGTGATTCTTAAAGTAGGTAAATAAAGAAGGGCAGGCCCTCAGTGCCTTCACAGGCGGAGTTGTTAGAGAAGAGCCCAGCACGACAGCTGCACCTGTAGCTTCCCAAGGAGTTGGAACACTCAGAATGCTCTGGGCAGATTCCACTGGAGAGGCATTCATTGATGTCTGAGGAGCAGTGGAGGAGAGTGAGCAGACAAAAGATTGGGTGTCTACAGTGAGAAACACATGTACCCAACTCAGTGATAGCTTTCCACCAAAGACCATGCCTGAGATCCTGAGAGCATTACCTGTACAGGCGAAACGACCTGGCTTTCCAGGGTTCCAGTTGTTTCCAGTAGGAGAAGAAAAACCGCGCAAACAGCTGCACTTGTACCTCCCTGGCAGGTTTTTGCAGATTGAGTTGTGACCACATTGTAGGGGATTTTGAGAACACTCATCTATATCTGGATAGAGAAAGAGTCAGAGTTACAAAGTTGCTTCATCTTGTGCTACCGATTGTATTTTCCAAAGATGGTTGAAACAATGTTTCCCTCCCATAAGCCCTTCTTTCAGTGAGACCTTGGTACTCCATCCATAAGCAGTGGGGTCTATATTCCCTCCCCTTGAATCTGAGCATGCTTGTGACTATGGTGGAAGTGACACCAGGTCATAAAAATACCATGCTGAGTCAGAAGAATGTCATGATAGGTCGTAGAAATATAATGTAATTCCTTCTTCTCTTGAGATGCTCATTCTTGGAAATCAGCTGCCATACTTTGAGGAAGCCCAACCAGCCATGAAAATGCAGCTCAATGGGGAAGAACTAAGACATCCAGCCCACAGCCCTGGGGGAGCAGCCAGTCAACAGCCAGCACCACCTCGCCAGCCTTGTGAGTAGACCCTCTTCAAAGTGGATCCTCTAGCCTCCAGTTGAGGCTCAACTGACACTGTATGGAAGAGAGACAAGCCATCCTCTCCAAACTCAGCCCTAATAGCAGATTCATTCATGAGCAAAATAAATGATTGTTGTTTGCAACTAAGTTTGCCGGTGGTCTGTTACCCAACAATACATAGGTTCAACACCTTGCAAAGCCAATTCTAGGAATTTACTTCCTGAAGCACTCACAGAATTGTGCAGTCATGGTACCATCGTGGGGGGCCCTCCCCTAATTTCCTTCAGCCCTGCTCTGCCAAGTCACCCCAAATAAACACTTGCTATGTACTTGTCATGCAAGCACACCTTCAAGACAAGTCTCCTATAGCTCGCTCCCCATCATTGCACCTCTCCTAGAGAGATATCTGGAGCTGCCACTGTACATCAACATAAGATCACAGGGACGTTCATTCAGCTTCGTTTCAAGTTGTAAAACATTAGAAAAACCTAAGTGCCTGTCAATAGAAGGATGATTGGAGTTGACTAAAGATTAAAGTTCGTGTTCCTTCATTCAACAAATATCTATTTAACTCACAATGTATCAGGTACCATGCTGGAGGTCAAAGACATACAGTGGACAAAATCCTTGCTATAGTATCCATCACTTTCTAGATGGGGAACATTGATTTCACACCAAATTTAAACACCAGGGCCCACCAGCACTACTGAGCTGACTGAATAACCCATGAACTGTAGCTCAAAGATAAAGAAGGACATTTGGGGCTCCCTGGAAACCACAGTGATAGAAATGCATTCTCTTCTTCAGAGCTCAGCAAACTACATCCCATAGGTCAAATCCGGCCCATCACTTGTTCGTGTAAATAAAGTTTTATTGGCACACAGCCACATCCATTCATTTTTGTATCATCTATGGCTGCTTTTGCACCACAACTGGAGCACTGAGTAGTCATGACAGAGATCATAAGCCTTGCAGTCTCCAAAATATTTACTTTCTGTTCCCTTACAGAAAATTTTGCCAACGTCTGGTCTTATTCAGAGGCATAATCAGATCTTTACTATCAAGAGAATAAGGGTCTAAATATAAGGAATGCAGACAAAGAACTTAGCTCTTTCTGGGAATTATGTCAGTTTATATTATTTACGTTAATATAGCCCTGATACTGCACATGTGCCTAGCACACTGCATACATTGTTGCATTTAGTCTTCCCAACTATCCTGTGAGATACATACTTTTATACACCCGTTTTACAGATGGAAACATTGAGGTTTAGAGTGATTAAACATGCTTCCCCAACACCCCTTAACTAGAGTGTGGCAACTAAGCCACGTGTTTGAGAGACCCTCAGTAAAGTCAGAAAGACCTGGGTTTGAATCCTAGTTCAACTGCATGACCCTAAACAAATCACTTCAGCTCTCCAAGCCTCAGATTTCTCATCTGGACATTGGAGATCATCACAATGCTTACAGTCAATTTTATGTGACGATGCACATAAAGCCTTTCTCACGCAGGCTGGCACTCAATAAATGTTAAAAATTCTTATTATCTACTGGAGAGGTGACTGAAGGCACACCCCAAAAATGAAATTGATTATTTCTGGATGTTGACAGATAGTAGGATTTTTATTTTCATTTTCATCCTAGTGCTAGCCTCTAACCATTGGAAATTTTTGTGTCCAGGAATAATTCTCATGATGAAAGAAAGAAAGAAAAAGAGAGAGAGAGAGAGAGAAATGAAGAATGAAAAGAAAGAAAGAAAGAGAGAGAGAGAGGGAGAGGGGAGGGAGGGAGGGAGGGAGGAAGGAAGGAAGGAAGGAAAGAAGGAAGGAAGAGAGAGAGGCAGGGAGGGATGGAGGAAATCATATTTGGGGAAAAAACAAAAAGTACCCACATCTACTACCCAGCTAGCTTCTATTTGATTTTCCTACCACCTTTGAGGGTGTATGAACTCACCTTTGCATTCCACACCTGAGCCCCTGAACTCTGTCTCTCCGGTGCTGGACAGGAATCCTTGTTTGCAAGTGCAGTAGTAACTTTTTGGAGTGTCGGTGCAGGTTGCATAAGCTGGGCAGACAGTGATATCCACACACTCATTCGTTTCTAGGCAGCACAGAAGGAAGATTTCGGGTTAGTGCACCAGAGCGGGGCTGCAAGGGAAGCCAGCATTCGAGAGTAAAGGCGACCGTTGTGGGTTGAATTGTGTCCTTCAAAAAGATATGTTGAGGCCCTAAACCTGGTCCCTGAGAATGTGACCTTATTTGGAAATAGGGTCCTTGTAGATGCAATTAAGATGTAAGTTAATGTGGGATCATGCTGGAGAAGGATGGTCCCTTAATCTGATATAATTAGTGTCCTTATGAGAAGAGGAGAAGAGGCACAGAGACAGGCTTGGGGAGAACACCATGTGATACCAGAGGCAGAGATGGGAGTGATGCATCTACAAGTCAAGAGACACCGAGAATTGCTGGCAACACCAGAAGCTGAGAGAGAGACAGAGCAGATTCTCTCCTAGAGCCTTCAGAGAAAGCACGGCCCTGCTGACACCTTAATTTCAGACCTCTGGCCTCCAGAACTGTGAGAGAACAAATTTCTGTTGTCTTAAGCCACATGGTTTGTGATAACTTGTTACAGCAGCCCTAGGAAACTGGTTAGTCAAGGACCTTACAGACCCTAGACTTTGCCGCTCAAAAGTGTGGTCCGTGGGTGGGCAGCATCAGCATCGCCTGGCATTTTGATGGAAACAGAAAACCCCAGGCCCTGCCCCAGATCTACTGAATGAGAATCTGCATTTTAGCAAGATCCTCAGGTGATGTGTGTGCACAGGAAGTGTGAGAAGTACTGATCTGGACTCTTGCTTCTCCAAGTGTGGTCCGCAGACCAGCAACATCTGCCTCACCTGGGATCCCCGAGAGACCTTGGAAAATCAGGTGCTGATTCAGCTGGTCTGGGGGACCTGAGTCTCTGCATTTCTAACAAGCCTGTGACTGATGCTGATGATGCCAGTCCATGGACCACTCTGTGAGCATCAGAGCTCCAGACAGAAGAGTATGCGAGTCAAAGCTGCAGCCTTTGGAGCAAGGACCACCTGGGTTAAAGCTCCCACAGGAAACATCAAAGCAGGGAATGGTGGCTACTCCCCCACACCCATCTCCCCCTCTTCCTTTTATTAAAATGACCACCCATTTAAGCTTCAATCCCAGCTTCTCTTGTAGCTACGTGTGGCCATGTGGCTAAGTTCCAGCCAACGGAAATGAGCAGAAGTGATATGTGCACCTTTTGGCCACACCCTTAAAAAGAAGGAGCATGGTCTTCACTTCTCCTTTCCCTTTCACCTGGGCTGGAACATGGACAGAATGAGGTGATCTGTCCATAACCGTGGGGATGATGCTTTGGAAAACCTCCACACCGAGGGACGGAGAAACAACAAGATGGAAGGCACCTGGGAGCTGAGAGGATCTCAGACGAGGTAGCCCTGTCACCTTGTTCCATCCTCAAAGTGGAGATTTATGAGAGGGTGAAGAATAAACTTCTCAGAGATAAACATTTTAAGTTGTTGTCATTTGGTTTCTATGGAAACAGTCAAAACTACATCCTAGCCACCCCAGCCCTGGGACAAGTGAAGTTCACATCTCTGTACCTCCGTTTACTTCTTTGGCCCTCAACTCATGTCCAGTGAGTTCCCAAGCCCCATTGATTCTTCCTCCCAAATATTCGACATCTACCCACATCTCTCCATTTCCATGGCTATGCTTGGTACAGATCTTCCCCTGGATGCTGCATCCCCTACATCCCCTACAGCCCCTACACCCTCCACTGTTCCCTGCAATCATCTCTGAATGCAAATCTGATCACCCACCCCCACCCCTGCCTACAACACTCCCTGTTGCACTCAGAATGAAAATGCAAGTTACTTAATATGACCTGGAAAGTCCCCAGTGACCAGACCGAACCACATCTCTCTTCACTCTCCATTTCTAGCCTCCCCACCACAGGGCCTTTGCACATGCTGTTCTGTTTTCCTCTGCTTTGCCTGGCCAGCTCCTATTCATTCTCCAGTTCTTGCTTAAATGTCACTTCCTCCAAGAAGCCTTCCCTGACTCCCCCATAGCTCCCTGTGCTCTCTGTTTATGGCACTTATCAAAATTATAATTGGTGGATTATTTGAGTGGTTAGCTTTTTAGTGATCATCTCCTCTACTACACTGTGAGTTCCAGGAGGACAAAGCCACAGGTGGGGGCAGGCTTCCAGGTGCTAGGGAAGGGACTCACTTGACACTATCATTTCTGTGTTTGGCAGAATAATGGCCCCCCCAAAGATGACCACGTCCAAATCCCTGGAACCTGCAAATATGCTATGCTACATGGCACAGGGATATTAAGGTTGCAGATGGAATTAAGACTGTTAATCAGCTGACCCTGAGATGGAGAGATTAGCCTGGGTTATCCAGGTGGGACCAACACAATCACAAGCATCTTCATAAGAGAAAGGTGAAACCAGGAGAGACAGAGTCAGAGTGAAGCAATGTGAGAAAAACTTGACCAGCCCCTGTTGGTTCTGGAGATGGAAGAAGAGGGACACGAATAAAGGGATACAGTTGGCTTCTAAAAGCCAGAAAAGGCAAGAAAACAGATTCTCCCCTAGAACTTCCAGCGAGGAATGCAGCACTGCTGACACCTGGATTTCAGCCCAGTGGGACCCGTTTCAAACTTCTGACCTCCAGAACTGTAAGAATACGCTTCTGTTCTTTCAAGCCACCAAGTTTTCGGTGACTTGTTACAGCAGCAATAGGAAACTAATACAACTTCCATTATATGGATGTGGAAAACTGAGCCTCAGAGAGGTTAAGTAACTTGCCCAAGGGCACACAGCCGGTGAATGGCAGCATCAGGCCGGTGAAAACCCTAAGTGCATGATTTTCATTACTTCTACATGACAAGAGGTAGGTCTGGCTGGAAATGGAGTAAATTTTCAGGCAATATCTAAGATAATTCTACATAAAAACTTTTGTAATTGGTTGTTTAAAGTTTCTCTCCCTGATTGACTGTGAGCCCCCAGAAGAGATGTGTGACCATCTTACTTACTACTGCATCCCAAGTGCATAGAATAGCGCCTGGTGCATAGTCGGTGCTCAATGATAAAGACCTCACTGAGAAGGTAACATTTGAGCAAAGATCTGAAGGAGTAAGTGAGCTATGAAGCTAATTAAAGCAGAGGAAACAGCAAGTGCAAAGGCCCATTGGCAGGACCACACTTTGTGATTTTGGGGAACTACAAGGAGGCCGATGTCGTTGGAGTACAGTGGATAAATGGAGAGTGGGAGGAGGTGACATAGCAAGATCATGCAGGATCTGCTGGACCACTGTAAGACTTCAGCATTTTATCAGAGCAAAAGGGGAGCATGGGAGAGTTTTGAGCAGAGGAAGGACAGAGCATGACTTTAACGTGATCCTTCTGGCCATTGGTTGGAAGATGCACTGTAGAGGGACAGAGGCTGGATGACCAGGGAGGAGGTGACCACACTTGTCGAGGCGAGCGATGATGGTGGATACAACCCAGGTGGGAGCTATGGAAAGCTAGGATTCTGGATTTATTTTGAAGGTAACGTTAACAGGATTTGCCAGTGGATGGGATGTGGGGCGTGAAATAAATAGAGGGGCACAGCGAGAATGCCAGCATCAATTGGTAGGATAGGACATCATAGGAAAACTCTTTATAAAGTGCCATGAAAACGTAAGAGATAGGGCCAGCCCTGTGGCTTAGCGGTTAAGTAGGCGCGCTCCGCTGCTGGCGGCCCGGGTTCGGATCCCGGGCGCACACCGACGCACCACTTCTCCGGCCATGCTGAGGCCGGATCCCACATACAGCAACTAGAAGGATGTGCAGCTATGACATACAACTATCTACTGGGGCTTTAAGGGAAAAAAATAAATAAATAAAATCTTAAAAAAAAAAAAAAACGTAAGAGATGGATTATCATTATTAGGGTCTTGAGACCCAAGCTCTTTGCTCCCTACAGCATGATTTATTTCCCCTCCCTGCATGATGCCTCAGATAACATCTTGCTTCTCATTTCCAGCTTCCTCTTTCAGCTACGAAGGCAACATTTCTCTTTGCAGACTTCCGGCACGTTATCACTTGTGGTCTCTCAACTCTGAGCTTCCCATTACTCACAACTCAAATCCACCCCAAACCAGACTAGCAACCCAGTCATGTCTGACTGGGCACTTGTCAACCTCTCCAGCTCGTCTCCTATCCTGCCCCATCAGCCATGCTCACTTTCACTCAGTTCTCCAAATTCCTTCCAGTCTCAGCCCGCAGATCTTGAGACTTGCCAGCCTCCATAATTGTGTGAGCCAATTCTCTATAATGAATCTTTACGTATGTGTGTGTGTGTGTGTATACAGATATATAGATATCCATCCTATTAGTTCTGTTTCTCTGAACAACCCTGACAAATACAAACACCTACTATACACCAGGCCCTATTCTAGGCACTGTGGATTCAGCGGCGGAACAAGACACACAAAATTCTCCACCTTCACAGAGCTGATAATCTGGAGATGTGGGGGTGAGGGATACAATGTCAAAAATAGAGAGGTCACTAAGAAGACGACACATGAGCTAAAACATAGAGAAGGTGAGGGAGGGAGCCACGTGTATATGTAGGGCAAGAGCTTTCCGGGCAGAAGGAACTGTGTGTGCAAAGACCCTGGGACAGGACTGTGCCTGGCATGTTGGAGGAAGAGTGAGGAGGCCCGCGTGGCTGGAGCAGAGGAAGCGAAGGGGAGAGAGGGAGGAGGGGAGGGCAGGAAGGGGATAGGGGAAGATTGTGCAGGGCCTTGTGAGCCACGAGGAGGACTTGAGAGTTTACCCAGAGGGAGGTGGGAGCCCTGAAGGGCTGTGGGCCGAGGAGGGATGGCCCCTGACTCTGGGGTTCACAGGTGCCCTCTGGCCGCTCTTGGAAGGGCAAGGAGTGGGGATACCAGGGCACAGGCCACTTCAACACCCCAACTGAGACACACACATGATCTTCAAAACAATTTAATGGTCATTTAACTGACCTAAGCAGAAAATGAGACTCAGAGAGACAAAGGAACTTATTAAAATACAAATAGAGCTTTCATTTCATAAGTGACTTCCGTGCAACAGGCCCCTTCCATGCATTTTCTGCAGTCCCCACTGTAATGCGTCGAGGTAGTTGACCAAGTCATCCTGGCTTTCCCAGGATTTTCCTGTTGTTAGCCCTCAAAGTCCAAATTCCTGGGATCCGCCCCCCCGATCCCAGTCTGGGGCAAGTCAGGATGGTCAGTCACCCTGCTTCAAGGTAAACGTTACAACTCCATTTTACAAATGTGGAAACGGATGCCCAAGAGAGTTCCCGTAGCCTGCCCCAGGCCACACCACAAGTCAGAACGCAAGAGGAGAGCAAAGTAGAGGGGATGAGTGCAGGGAGGGAGTCCAGGGGACCCGCCGTGGTCCTGGCTCTGCCCCTCACTGGCTCCCAGCTTCAGCCCAGCCGCAGCCCAGCCACTAACAACCAGATAATACGCGTTTCTCCAAGGAGGAGGAGGAGGAACAGAAGGAGGAGAGGAGGAGGGGGAGGAGGGGAAGAAGGGGAGGGGGAGGCTGAGGGGGTGGGGGAGGAGCAGAGGAGAAGGAGGAGGCAGAGGAGCAGGAGGAGAAGGAGGGGAAGGAGGGAGGAGTGGGAGGAGGGGGGAGGAGGGGGGGGAAGAAAAGGGAGAAGGAGGGGAGGAGGGAGAAGAGGAGGAGGGGGGAAGAGGAGGAAGAGAGGCAAGAGGAGTGGAAGAAGAGGAAGGGGGAGAGGGAGGAGGGAAGTCAGGGAAGAGGGGAGGGAGGAAGAGGGGGAGGAAGGGAGGAAGGGAGGGAGGAGGAGGGGGAGGAAGGGAGGGAGGAGGGGAGGGAGGGAGGAGGGGAGGGAAAAGGAGGGGGAGGAGGAGGGGGAGGGAGGGGAGGGAAGAGGAGAGGAGGGAGGAGGAGGGGAGGAGGGGAGGGAGGAGGAGGGGAGGGAGGAGGAGGGGAGAGACAAGGAGGGGGAGGGAGGAGGGGAGGGAGGAGGAGGGGAGGAGGAGAGGGAGGAGGAGGGGAGGGAGGAGGAGGGGGCGTGTTAACATAATGGAGCGCTTACCATGTTCCACGTACCACTCTAAGCACTGCCCGTACACACCTCATTTAATCCTCATCAAAACCCTGTGGAATTAACTCCTCTTACCCTCATTTTCAAGGAAACTGAAGTCGTGGGGAACTTATTGAAATGCCTGAGGTCCCCAAGGCAATGAGCACCAGAACCAAGATTTGAACCCAGGAAGAGTGACTCCAGAGCCCCCCTCTTAGCAACTCCACATGGAGGGGAGTCCTCACAACTATCCCATTAGGTAGGGGTCGTCCCAATACCCACTAATCAGATGATGACACCGAGAGATGGAAGTGCTTGCCCAAGGCCTGATTGCCTTCAATCTGGGGGAGTTTCTTACCAAAAGCCGTCCCTGTCAGATTCAGCAGCCGACCTGCAAGCAGAGGACAGAGAAGTTGTTAGCTGCCTCGGAGATCTGGCCATGAGCCACCCGCTCACCCAGCCAGGCTCTGTATTTCCCTGGGGGCCAAGGCCACGGTGGCAAGTTCTGGAAGCAGGCGTTGGTATGCGATGAAGAAAACCCAGTCTCTTCCTGGAGATTTACCTGCATCAGCTCAGGAGTTCTTCACACCCAGCCAGGTGAGACAGGTGGGACAGTAGCCACTCTTGGCACCACCCCCATCCACTGTACCAGGTTGGCACACTCGTCTGACAGCTGTTTCACTGCTCCAGAAGCGATGACAGACAGATGCAGGAGTGTAACAGCGCAGCCATCCATCAACAGCTTGCCTCTGAGCAGGTGAACGTCTCTGGTGCAATTCACACTCTAGAGCTCCGGCGGGATGGGCTGTGGCTAAGCCTTTCCTGAAATGCCTTCTGAGTGGCTAGTTTCTCCCCCTGCCCTATCCTGCTTCCCTCACTCCTGCAAGTGTCTGCAAGTGCCTCCTGAGAGCCCTCTCTTCATGAATTACTCACACCAGAATCCTCATCTCAGGCTCTGCTTCGACGGAAACTAACCAAAAGCAGATGGTAATCCTTATTTTTGTTTCTTTTGTTTTTATCTTTTTTTAAGAAGGTAATAATTGCTTGTTGTAAAAAAAATTCGAACAATGCAGAAGTGTATAAAATTAAAAGTGAAGGTCTCCCCGTCCCCCATCCTCATACCCAGAGGTAACAATTGTCAAAAGCTTGAGTGAATCCTTCAAGGCTGGGTCCTATTCACAACTCAACTGTGCAAATATACTATCAAATAGAAATGAATTTATAAATTCACACAATTTTCTTAACACAAATAGAATCATGCAATCTACAATCTGCTGTGCTCTCTAATACAGTAGCTACTATTTACACTTAAATCTATTAAAATTAAATAAAATGAAACATGCCATTCCTCAGTATATCAGCCATTTTTCAGCTACTCAATAACCACATGTGACTAGTGGCTGCTGTGGATCTAGAACATTCCATCATCATGGAAAGTTCTGTTGGACAGCTCTGTTCTATTTCTACTTGCTTTTTCACTCAACAGTATGTCTTGCAAACCAAGAGGAGCAAAATTTGTCAGGCATTGAAGCTGTACAATGGGCACATGGGTGTTTGTTATACTGTCTTCGCTGCCTCTGAGTGTTTAAATATTTCTATAATAGAAATTTAAGAAAATAATACATTTTGGGCAACTTTCCATGTCAGTCCATATAGACCTAACTCATGCTTTTTAACAGCTGCATAGTATTCCATTGTATCCATGAGCTATAGCTGCGCCAGAAATAGCTAGGTAGCCAAAGATCAAACAAAAACTCCACACTCCCCTTTCCGTGGTGTGGAATTGTCACTAGGAGGCAGCCTCCCAACCATGGACTACATTTCCCAGCTCACCTTGCATCCAGGTATGGTCATGTGACCGTGAGCAGAAGTGACATGTGTCACGGCCTAGGCCAGGCCTAGGCTTTTATCAAGTGGGTGTGCCTTCTCCACTGTTTCTTTCCCCTTCTGCCACTGTCTGCAGAAGACTCTGAGACCCTAGCTTGGCTGAGCCCCAGTACAGAAGGATCTGGGTCCCTGAATCATCCCATGGAGGAAAGCCACTCACTAGCCAGAAATATCTGCGTTGGACTCTTAAACAAACAAGAATTAAATTTCTTTTTATTAAGCCACTGACTGTTTTGGGTTTATTTGTTACAGTAGCTGGAGTTACTCTAACAAACACAACAATTTACCCAATCAGTCCCTGAGTGTAAGCAAACATTTAGTTTATTCCAGGTTGTTACCAGGATAGTATTAACATGCCCATTCTTGAGTATATAGCAAGGTATCTCTGTATGTTATATGACTATCTCTTTGGAGTAAATTTCTGGATGAGCGGTTGCTGTGTCAAGTGTATGTCCGTTTTTATAACATTTTATTAAGTGTAATATATATAGAAAAGTGCAAGTATCATAAGTGTACACTTGGATGAACTCTCACAAAGTTAACACACCTGTGTTTATGCATTTTTAATCCTGATAGTACAGAATTTTCTCAAACGTTAAGCCTTTTGAATTCCCATTTATAAATTCCTTGTACAACCCTCTACCATACATTTCTCACACTCTCTATGTGGGGCACATATTCTTCATTTATCCATCTAACTTGCCCACACTCTGCCAGGCTTGGACTGGGTCCCAGAGCTATGGAGATTAATACAATCTCTTTCTCACCAAGCAAAGGCTTTCTGGGCTCAGGTTTATTAAAAAATTTTATTAAAGATTTTTTATTATTTAAAAAACAATAGTTTTTTTAAATCAAGGATGACCTTTTTAGGCATATATTGATGTAATTTTCTCTTTTCCACTTATAGGGATGTGAACCTCCCCACCCCAGCTCAAACCCATCCTGCCAAAAGATTTAATCTCATTCAGGAAAATTTAAGATGTCTTAGCTGCAGACACACAATGACAGCCAAAGGTAACGTTCAGATTTTCATTATCAAATTGGGTTTTTGGGTTCCCAAGAAGACAATAGTCTTGAAAGCAAAGCCTTACAAGATGCATATATTTTGGGAGTCTAATGTACAAAATGGTAACTATAGTTAACAATAGTGTACTATATACTTGAAAGTTGCTAAGAGTAGATCTTGAATGTTCTCACGACAAAAAAAAAAAAGGTAGTTATGTGAGGTGATGAAGGTGTTAGCTAATGTTATGGTGGTAACCATTGTGCAATATATAAGTGTATCAAATCAACATGTTGCATGCCTTACATTTGCACAATGTTATATCTCAATTCTATGTCAATAAATGTTTTTTTCAATAGCCAGGCTTGGAGGACTGGAAGATAGAGATTTCATTAAGCTGTGGCGTAGAGAGGACTCAGGATATGATGTAAGGGAAATACCTATTATATAGGAAGGGTGAAAACTGAAGGAAGCTAAAAGAGAGCTAAGACGAAGAAGACTCACCAGGATTCCTGCTTCTCTGCCATCTCCCCTCAAGGCTAAATATAAGTGGTGATGGGTCACCTGAGAGATTTCCAGATAGGAGTGGGTGAATTTAGAGGCATCAAGGCTAAGGGTTAACTTCTCCCAACAAAAGCTTTCTTTCTGCTGTTGCCACATCCAACGCGGTGTGGGAGCCAAGGATTAGAACAAGCAGACGGAGAGAGCTGGTAGGTGACCCAAGAAAACTCTTATGGTTTCTGTAGCCTGGACATGGAAACCAGGAGCTACTGCATGGACCCCTTGGAGATGCTGAGCTTCTGAGAGGATTGATGGACAAGCAAGAACCAAGATGGGGCCATGCTCCATCTGTAGACAAAACACCGCACCTGGAGTCCACACTTCACAGCTACAAGATCCCATAAGCTGCCCCTATGCCAATACCCAGACACCATCTTGGGAGGAACAAGGGTAGGGTGAGAAATTTTGAAAGATTAAGTCTTCATACAATATAAACGGGGTTTCCCAAATAAGCTAAACCAAGAAACTGAGACACTGAGAACACTGAGAAAACTAACACTGTTTTCCTCCTCTATCCAGTAGGAGCTTATATGGAAGATGAGAATACTTAATGAAACATTAAAAAAATGCATTTTTTTCCACATTGAGTTGTAGTTTGAGTAAATTTCATGCCCATTCCCACCACGCTACCATTTATGAAGCTCTTATCACGCACACCAGGTGGTTTAGAAAGTTACCCCTTTTGACTCAAGCTTCACAACATCCCTGTGGGATAGGAACCTTGTTATCTGTACTTCATAGCTGAGGAAACTGAAGATCAGAGAGGTAATGTGACTTGCCTGAGGTCACACAGCAAGTCCAAGGCACAAAGGAAAGAGCCTGGAGTGGGAACCAGGAGACCTGGAAGTTATCCCATGTTCTGCCACTAACTAGCTCTCAGCAAGTGACCAGCTGTCAGCCTCTGAACAAAAGAATCTCCTCTCCAGAAGACGTCCTCCCACCACATTGGACATATGGATTCTCTTGGACCAACTTACGCCATGCCACTGATTCCGGTGGGGTTAATGTGACTGTTTCACAGCTACATATACCACAACACCCTGTGTAGAAAGAAAAGAAAAATACCATGAAGCAGCAAGAAGCTTTTTGGGCTCAGCCTTAAAAATTACTCCTGGCATGGCCTCAGGTTTGATGAGCTTACATGAGAGACCCAATTGAGTGAGAAACATACATTACTGCACATAATCTTCACAGCCACCATTCCTGCTTTTCTGCACTTTATTTTGGTTTTTCATTTTGATTGTATTCATTTTCTTCTCAATTACAAAAATAGCTCCAGCCGGTTTTCAAAGATGTACAATAAAACACGCATTCTCAAAAGGAATGACATCTCCCCCAAAAGGGCAAAACTTGGTTCTTTTGGGAAAGATGAAAAAAATCTTACTCTTTTATGTATAATACACATATAGATATACATATAATACACAAATAGATGTACAGTCTATCTGTGGTATTAAAATTTCATGAAATGGTAGGGCAATTAGTTTTTTTAAATATCTAAAAAGCAGTGTAGTCCTCCAGCATTTAGCTCTTCTCCAACATCATCATCATCATCATCATCATTATCCCTCACCACCGTCATCATCACTATCATCACCACCACCATCATCATCATCACCACCATCATCACCTTCATCACCACCACCATCATCATCTTCATCAGCACCACTGCCACCACCACCACTACCATCATCATCCTCTTCATCACCACCACCACCACCACCATCATCATCATCACCACCATCATCATCACCACCACCACCATCATCATCTTCATCATCACCATCACCATCACCACCACCACCACCACCACCACCATTATCATCACCCTCACCATCAACATCATCAAAGTCATCATCACTACTCTTTGCTGGTTGACTTCAGGGCATAACGAGGGGTGCTAATGGCTAATACCAGTGCTGACACCCCAAAGCAACAACTCTGCATTCCTGCATTTGGAGTCCATGACTTATCTGCTCCTTCTGATGAAGCCTTCCAGTCAACCAGTTCCACAGACCCAAACTCCCAACACTCCAACTCACCATCACTAACTGAAATTCTCTTGCTCATGAATTATCTTAGAGGCAACCGAGTATCGTATTTAAGCATACCAAATCTGGCATCAAAATATGCGGGTTTAAAAATCTGGCTTCACCAATTACAGACCATGTGGCCTCAGGGAAGTTATTTAATCTCATCATACCTAAGTTTCCTCCTTCATAAAATAGGAGAAACTCTACAACAGCAGAGGAAACCCACACTTGTCACTTAGAAAAGATCCCTCATTCTTAGATTTGAACCCATGACCCAAACTCACAAGACATGTCAAGGAAACCACAACATAGAAGATAAACAATACCAAGATAAACTGACGCCTAAAGAAGAAGCAATAAGAGGACAGACAGAAAGTCTCCATCTCATTGTTCTGATCTTAGCACAAATATCATCCCCTCAGAAATGTCTTTCCTGACTTCCACCTTCAATACAACCCCCAGTCACACTCTATAACAACTTCTTTCATAGCACTTATTATTACCTGAAATGCTTTTGTTTATTATTTGGGGTAGCATAGTGTAGCGATAAAGCATGCAGACTCTGCACCAGACTGCCTGGTTTTAAATCCTGGCTCCACCCCTTACCAGCTAAGCTGTCTTGGGCAGGATATTTAATCTCTTTTGCCTCAGTTTTCTCCTTTGTAAAATGGAGCTATTGATGACCCAATATCAGAGAAATTCTGTGGAGGTTGAAGGCATTCTATATTTGAGGAACTTAGAACGATGGTAAGTGGGTGGTTGCTGTTACTGTTAGTAGATTCTTTTCTGCCCACCCCCTCTCACTAGGATGTTAGCCCCACGAGAGTAGGAACCTCGTCTGTTTATTCACTTCTCTATCCTCACTACCTAGAACAGCTCCTGATACATAGTAGGTACTCAGGAAATACATGTCAAGTGAATGGCTATAAAGGAATTCTGCTCTGACGGATGGAATTCCCTGAGCTAGAGTGATTTTTGTCGACGGTCCCCCAATAAAGGTGTTTGCAGTGTCCAGCCTACATTTATGACCTCTTGGCTGGACGGTCCAGGGCCCTCCCTTTTTCCTACAGCCTGTTTCCAGCACAGGCTTCCCCGAGTGCCCCATTCAGCCTCACACTCACCCCAGAAGAGGAGCAAGCTGAAGGTCCACATCGTGCTGCGTTTCTGTCACTCAAAGAGGGGAAACTTTTCTCTGTTCTCTGGGTTTTCAATTACAGAAAGTGTGGGAAGAGGGCAGGGGTGGAGCTGGAATTGCTCAACACTGTGAGAATATCATGACCCTTTTTGCTGAGTTGCTCCCACTAAATGAGGACAGGGTGGCAAACCCCTTATTTTCTCCTCTCATCACCGTGAAGAAAAATTGGTCTGGCTGCTGTGTCACCATGTTCTCTCTCTCCTTCCCTCCTGCTCTCTTTTTTCTTTCCCCACCAACATCTACCTCCCATCTCTCATCACCTTCCTCCATTGCACCCAATAATAAATGGGCTTCCACCACTTGACCCCGATGAGGCAAGTCCCAACTCAAGGGTCTCTTCCCAGCCTGCTCCATAAAAATAAGCACCATAGCCATCATGTACCAGGCACTGTGTAGACACATTGCCAACAAAATTTAATTTCATCATCATGTCAACATTGTAAAGTAGGGATTCCCACCCCCACCTATTTTACCAAAAAATAAAAAAGGAAACTGAGGCTTGGAGAAGAGATGTGACTTGTCCAAGATTACTTGGACCTGAAACTTGAACCCAGGACCCTCTGAATCCAAGGTCTAGAGTATAATCATTTCATCTGCCTTCAGCTCTCCGCTATATCTGATCATATCCATCATCACCACAATGCACAACAATACTCCCACCCCATTCCCAGCCCTCCAACCCAACCCAACACACACATGCACAATCTCATACATATGGAGGTCTAGTAATGCCTTAGTTGGGGTCCCCCAGAAGCAGATGCTGAGACAAGAATTCTGGTAAGAGTAGTTTATCAAGGAGGTACCCAAAAACTCCAGCTAGCTAGGGGGGGGAAGTGAGATAGGGAAGGGAAAGAGCCCACAGTGGGTGTGTTATCAAGCAGGTTACATAGTGAGAAACTGGATCTTAATCTCCCTGGCACCTCTAGAAGGCAGCATAGACAGCACTTTTCAGAGTTATCCCAACTTAGGGGTGAAGGAACTGGGGTGTTTATCCACCAGCTCCTGTCACTCACAGATTGAGGCTCCAGAGTGTAACCCTCTTGATAACAAAATGCAGTGGCTGGCAGATGTCAGTCTAGTGTGTCCTGAGGGGTTGAGGGTCACGGGGGTGGGCAGGCACCAAGAGTATCTGCTACAAGCTAAAAAGTGAGATGGAAAGACCAGGCCCAAGTTCTTGGGAAGAAAAGCCCCACTTGTCTTTGCATTCTCCCTTTTGATCTGTGCAAGGCAAGATACCCATCTTGGAGTTATGATCACTGAAGCAGATTCATCAAGGGACCCTGCCCCAGTGAGGCTGCAGTTAAGAGCCAGCATGAAAATGCAGCAAATTCCACCAAGAAGGAGGATAAACAGAGCTGTGTTGTGTTTGAGAAGCACTGGAGGGTAAAAGCAGACTCTGGAACCAGCTTGCTGGGGGGTTCAAATCCCATTTCCACCACTTGCCAGTCATGTGTTGTCCTGGGCAACTTCTCAATCTCTCTATGCCTCAACATTCCCATCCATAAGATGGGCCCAGTAATGGTAGGATCTACTCCGTGTGGCTGACATGAACATCCGAGGAGTGGTCATATGTGATGTGCCTGGAACAGAGCCTGGCACACAGGAAATCTCCAAGCGTTGGCTATCACAGTGAGAGGGTCTGAGGTCAGACAGACCTGGGATCAAATGCTGACTCTGCAAGATATTCCCAAAGTGACCTTGGGAGATGACTTGCCTCTCTGGGCCTCAGTTTCTTCATCTGGAGAATAGGAATAACAATAGGTCCTGTCCCAAAGGATCACTGTGGAAGGGATGCAGTAATGTCTGGTAACATTGCTACCTGGGAGGGGATGCTGGGACTTGCACTTTCTTCTATAATCCTTGTTCAATGCATCCAGGAGTGTGGACCCTAGAGGCAGAAAGACCAATGGGGTAGCTTTAACAGATGTCCACAAATTCTTTGATACTCCTGCGTTCAAGAGGGGGAGCCTAATTCCTCTCTCCTTGAGTGTGAGCTGGATTTAGTGACTTGCTTCTAATGAACAGGAAAAGGAGGATGTGACATTGTGTGACATCTGAGACACCTGAGGTTGTAAGAGTCATTGTGGCTTCCTCCGTGCTCTCTCTTGCCAGGATCACTCACTGAGGTGAAGCCAGTCACCATGCTGTTATGACACTCAAGCAGCGCAGTGGCGAAGCCCCTGTGAGGAGGAACTGAGATCTCCAGCCATCTGTTTGACTGCCACCTCATTAGAGACCCCAATCTAGAACCACCGAGCTAGGCCACCTCCAGATACCTGACCCCGATACAGTATAAGAAAATAAAAATATGTTGTTTAAAGTTGTTAAGTTTTGGAGTAATTTGTTACACAGCAAGAAGTAACTAACACACTGAGAAGCAACGTTTCCCCATCAGTAAAATGACGATAATAACTTCATAAGGTTTGAGGTTTCATGTGATAAAATCAAAAAATCCTGCATGACAGATTAAATGCTCAAGAGTATTAGTTACTGTTGTCAATATCATTATCCCACTATGCCAAATGGCTACAGCTACTCATAGGAGGCATGGTACCAGCCACAATTGAATTGAAGAGGTCGCCAAAGATCATTTCATCCAGTATCTTCTGAAGTGGGTGAAAGGGTTGAGGCTTTATCCTCAGGACAATTTAAGGAGGTTCAGGAAGGGAGTAATGGGCAGGTTGGTGTTTTACAACACTTGTGCTGTGTAGAGTGGGTGTTGCACAGGATGTGGTCATGGGTGGGGAGACAGGGAGAAAGTGAGGCTGATCCAAGAGAGAGAAAAGAGTGGTGGTGGTCTGGTCTAGGACAGGGGCTGTGGAGATGGAGAGGAATTTGGGAAGTAGGAAGAGAATTGGGGTAACATCAGGATGTGGGTGGGGAGTCTGAGACAGAAGGAAGAGTTGACTTTTGGAGGTTGCATTAAGGAATTGGAAGGTTTTCTGATCAAGCCCAGATTCCTCGTGGGGATGGGAATGGGATGAGGTGATGAATGAGTCTTCTGCTGCTGCCATAATGAATCACCACAAACTTAGAGTCTTGACACAACACAAATTTATTATGTCACAGGGCTGGAAGTCAGAGTCCCACATGAGTCTTATGAGGCCGAAATCAAGACGGCAGCTGGTCTGTGCTCCTTCTGGAAGCTCCAGAGGAGAATCCATTCCTTGCCTTTTCCAGCTTCTGGAAGCCACCTGCATTCTTTGGCTCAAGACCCCTTCCTCCAGCTTCAAAGCCAGCAGTGTAGCCTCCTCAAATCTCTCGCTTCAAATCTCTCTCTCTCTCTTCTTCTTCTACCTTTTCCTCTTTCTCTCTCTCACCCTCTCGATAGATAGACAGATAGATAGATACACACATACATACATACATACATACATACATACGTACATATATAGATACATAAATACATAGAAACATAGATACATATATAGATACACAGACACATAGATCCCAATCTCTCTCTCTCTCTCTCTCTCCCCCTCCATCTCCTTCTCTTATTCTCTCTCTCTGACCCTTGTGCCTCCCTCTTAAAAGGACCCTTGTGATTACATTGGACCCGCCTGGATAATCCAGAAAAATCTCCCCATCTCAAGATCCTTCGCTTAATCACATCTGCAAAGTCCCTTTTTCTGTGTAAGGTCATATATTCACAGATTCTAGGGATTAGGATGTGGGCAACTTGGGGTGGGGAACCACATTATTCTACCTACCACAGATGGGGTCTGGGGTCTTAGTGAGTGATTGAGCACACAAGATGCCATTCACCCTTCAAACCCAAAAGAGGTGACCAAGGCTATAATATCTGGACCACAGAGGTCCTGCAAGGATGAGGGAAGTCGTAAGGGGAGAAAAAGGGGAAAGATGGGATGGAGGAAACGAACCATTCTAGTCAAGCGATTGCAGAAACCTAACCCCTTGTGACTTTCCCAGCAAAGGGGAAATCTAAGGACACTCAAGACGGAAGAGGTCAGCCTGGAGGAGCCCCAGAGATGTCACTCATCCTCACACTGTGTGTGGGGGGCTCCAGGGAAGCCCTGCCCACCTTGACTATGCTCCTTCTGTGTTCTAAACCCTCCCATGGCTCCCTATTACCTTCAGGATGAAGTCCATGCTCATTAATATGGCACTCGAGACCCTCCCTCATCTTACACTGGTCTCCCCCTCTAGCCTCCCCACTCCCCCAAAACCCCAGTCATCCTAAACTAATTGAAGCCCCCTGTAGCAGACACTGTTGATGCCTCCCTGTCCAGCCACCCTTGAGCAGCTGGTGCACCCATCCCCCAGCTTCCGGGGGTGTCGCCTGCTCACAGCTCACAGCTTCCGCTTCCCCAGAGGACTGCTTTCCAGTCCAACAGCTGCACAAGCCCTCTGACCCAGCCCACAGCCAATAACTGGTGGTCACAGAAGTACAAAAAGCCAGCCCTCGCCCCAAGGTGAGATCAATTCGGTGGTGTTGTTCAGGCTACAGGGCTCCCCAGGGGATTAGGCTGAGGCTAGATTCCAACTGAGACCACCTCCTTGCTCAGCTCCTCCCTCTGTCCTACCCTGCTCCCCTCACTCCTCCTCTGCTAAATGTCCTCCCTCAATAAACCCAGTGCACAAGAATCCTCATGGCAGGGTCCAAGTTCCCAGACCCCAACCAATGGCCAATTATGTTAATATTTTTCTGCACAGGTGATATTCAAAGTATAGGATTCCTGGTCTGGGCAGGGCACTGACCATACAGAACGGACACTGGCTATGAGCCTCAGACAAGATCCTAGGGGCCACCCCTGGTGCCAGCCACTAACTCAGCAGTAGCTAGATTGGGGGATATCTTATGGTAAAGGCTAGATATGCAGCTGGACTGAAGTCGTGATTTACCAACTAGAATGGAAATATATCCATACACTTTTTTAAGTTTAAGATGTACAACGGGTTGATTTGATATATTTACATATTGTAACATGATTACCACTGCAGCATCAGTTAACGTCTCCATCATGTCACATGATTATCAATCCTTTTTTGTGGTGAGAACATTTAAAATCTAGTCTCTTTGCAACATTAAAGTAAACAATACGGTGTTGTTGACTATAATCACTATGCTGTGCTTGAGATCCCAAGAACTTATTCATCTTATAACTGCAAGTTTGTACCCTTTGGACAACATCTCCCCATTGCACCAACACCCCAGCACCTGGAAACCACCATTCTACTCTCTGTTTTCACAAGTTCAGCTTTTCTTAGATTCCACCTATAAGTGAGGTCATACAGTACTTGTCTTTCTCTGTCTGACTTATCTCACTTAGCATAATGCCCTCAAGGTCCATCCATATTGTCACAAATGGCAGGATTTCCTTCTTTCTCATGGCTGAATAATATTCCATCATATATATGTCACATCTGCCTTATCCATTCTTCTGTTGACAGACAGGTTGTCCCCACATCTTGGCTATTGTGAATAATGATGCAATAAACATGGGGGTGCAGATATCTTTTCAATATCCTGTTCTCATTTCCTTTGCATATGTACCCAGAAGTTGGATTACTGGATCATATGGTATTTATCCAAGAGAAATAAAAACATACCTCCACAGAATGACTCACACACAAATGTTCACAGCAGCTTTATTCACAATCACTGAACACTGGAAAGAACCCAAACGTCCATTGATAGGTGATATATCTACACTATGAAGCGCTGACTTGCTCAATGATGTGGATGAATCTCTAAGACATTATGCTGAGGAAAAGAAATCTGACATAAAAGACACAAAAGAGTAAATGCTGGAATATTTCTGTACTAGTCAGGGTTCTCCAGAGAAACAAAACCAATAGAAGAGAGAGAGAGAGATCTTAAGGAATTGGCTCATGCAGTTGTGGGGGTTGGCAAGTCCAAAATCGGTAGGACAAGCCAGCAGGCTGGAGACTCAGGTGAGAGTTGATGCTCTAGTCTTGAGTCTGAAGGCCGGACACTCAGGCAGAATTTCTATATTTCTACATTACTGTCTGGAAGAAGAATTCCTTCCACTCTGGGAAACCTCAATCTTTGCTCTTAAGTCCTTCAACTGACTGGATGAGGCCCACCCACATTATGGAGGGCCATCTGGTTTTCTCAAAATCTACTGATTTAAGTGTTAATCACATCTGAAAGATACCTTCACAGCAACACCTAGACTGGTGTTTGACCAAACAACTAGTCCCCACAGTCTAGCCAAACTGACACATAAAGTTAGCCATCACACAGTCCAACAATAGGAAATTTTAGAGGTTGCAAACCATATATAGGGGAGAGAGGAGGAACAAATCAATGGTGGCCTAGGGTGAAGCAGAGGGAGGGATGTATCAGAAAAAGCCTCGAGGAAAGTGAGGGGGATGATGGAAATGTTCTTTATCTTGATTGTGACAGAGGTTGTCAAAACACAGCAAATTTTACATTGTGAAAGGAAGCCGTGTGTTGTATGTGAATCATCCCTCCAAAAGTTGATAAGATTGGCTCCAAAATAAAGAGTGCCCACCATTCTGCCAAGTTATTTTATTGCCCATTCTATATAAAGGGACAAAATTATTTTATGCTATACAAAGGGACCAAAAGACATGAGTTTTGAGTTTCTCCAGAGAATCGCGGTCTCTTAAATTTGTTTTCATATGGGGCTTGATCTCATTTCACAAAGATAAATACATTTGACCTTAGAAAGCTAAGATACAACCTCTAGCTATACTTCCTTAAAAATCAAGATAAAACAATAAAAATGTGTACAGTTTCTATTTCCTAATTGCACACTGACTGATAAGAAATATTTCTTGGAAACCCCTTCCTTAGCAATAATTAGAGCTCGGCCACACTCTTTTCAATCTACATTGTGTGCTGTTCTGTGAATGTGTCACAATTTGCTTTCCCACCCCCTTGGAGCAGATTCCTGGTGTTTGCAAGCCCTGCTGGACACACACGCTCCCTCTGCAGATTACTGCAGAAACTCAGTTCCACGAATGCTCTTACTTATCATTCTATCTCAAAGGCAGAAGGAACAGCTAGAAGAACTGTCACCCTAGACCTTCAGACACTCCCAGAAGTAGAACCAGAGGAAGATGTGAAAGTGCAGAAGCTTGGAGAGGAAAATAATACATCATCACATTTGCTCCCCAAGCACAGGGCCCACGGGCCAGAATTTCAGGGAAGTAGATCTGCAAGAATCTAGAGAAGAAAAAACGTGAGCCTCCAGGCCTAAGCCTCTGAGAAGGAAGAGGTTCTAGAAGGAGAGGGACGTCTGAAGGGTACAGCCCAAATCAGGGACAATAAATTCTGTGAGCTTAGAGGACTGGCTTTTCTGGCAGATAGCATGAGTTTCACAGGATTAGTTTGCTAGGGCTGCTGTAACAAAATATGACAGTCTACGTGGTTTAAACAACAGACATTTATCGTCTCACCGTGCTGGAATCTGGAATTCTGAGATAAGGTGTCAGTGGGATTGGTTTCTCCTGAGGCCTCTCTTCTTGGCTTACAGACGGTCACCTTCTCCCTGTGTCCTCATATGGTCTCCCTTCTGTGCATGTCTGTGTCCTAATCTCCTCTTCTTATGAGGACACCACTCATATTGGATTAGGACCCACCCTAATGACCTCATTTTACCTTAATCACCACTTTAAATGCCTTGTCTCCAAATAGTCACATTCTAAGGTCCCGGGGGGTTAGGGCAGCAACATACCAATTTGGGGAGACACAATTCAGCCATAACATCTGCATTCCAGATCCAGCCATGTAATATGTGACCTTAACAATTGACAGTCTCTTTGACCCTCAGTTTTCTCATCTACTAAAAAATATTTGTCTACTTCACACAGTTATCTTGAGGACTAAATGAAACAATGCACGGAAAGCATTTGGCAGAGTAGGATGTACACAGTAAATATCTATCAGCTACTATCACTATTACTATACACTGCATACAAATATGTACATATATTATTTTTACAGGATATTACAATGAGGCTCTCTCTTAATTTGTCTGCAGCCCGCAAATGTGGGAGAACATAATAAGAGGAAACAAGAGAGCATTAATATTTCATCCAAGCAGAGCTTGCAAAGGAGGTGACTAATAATGAACCTTCTGATTCCTTCGCCGAAGGTTCAGCAACTGTTTCTGTAAAGGGCCAGGTAGTAAATATTTTCAACTTTGCAAGCCATAGGGTCACTGTTGCAACTCCAGTGTTATAATGTGAAAGCAGCCATCGATGTTGTGAATGGATGTGGCTGGGTGCCAATAAAACTTTATCTGTGGACAACAAAATTTGAATTTCATATACTTCTCATGTGTCATGGAATATTATTTTTCTTTTGACTTTCTTTCACCATTTAAAAATGTAAAAACCATTCACAGAAGCACTATTCCCAATAGCCAAAAGGTAAACAGAGCCTAGATGTCTATCAATGGATGAATGAATAATCAAAATGTGACATAGCTATATATTGGAATATTATGCAGCCATGGAAAGGAGTGAAGCAATCCACAAACAAAATGCAGGAAGATTGGCAACAGATGTTAGCTCAGGGTGAATCTTCCTCAGAAAATGAAAATATATATATATATATTTGTTAAATGCCCAATAATCTAAAACATTCTAGTTATTAGAAAATTAGTTAAAAGTCACAGCTGTTACCAACAGGTATCTGATTATCTCCAGACTTCATGCTCCTTATGCAGGGAGAATTGTAGTCCTGGATTTAGGAAGAGCCTTCAGGAGAGAGAGGCTTTCTGTTGTTTTCACTGGACTCCCTGCCCAGAGAATGAGATTTCCAATGAGACAGGTGAGTATATGCTTTACAGAGACTTTCTCTACCTCTCTGTTATGTCCGTTCTTCATCCGAGGAAATATTCTGGATGAGAACTGCAGAGTTGAAATGCTTCCTTAGTCAATTTAGTAATTGACTATTATAACAGGCCACTCTCCTTCTTGAATTAAGTTCATGTATCCTAAATAAAAATCAAATCAGCATTCCAAATCCAGCTATATTTTATAAGAAGGCCATATCATGACTAAGCTTGGGTCATGCCATGTAATTCAGTACTCTAGTCCCTGAAAAGGGAGAAATAATAACCTCGATAACTGCAGAAAAGGACATTTAATTAAATTCAACACCATTTGTGTATTAAAAAATAAACAGCAACAACAAAAACAACTCTTACAAAATCAGGAATAGAAGGGAACTCTGTCAATCTCATAAAGAGTATTTACCGAGTCAAACTTTATGGTGCAGTGTTGAAATCAAGGATAAGAGAAGAACGTTCATTATCATTGCTTCTACGAAACACACACTGGAGGCCCTGCTTAATGCAATATTGGCAGGAAATAATACAAAAGGAATGATTTATTGGAAAGGATGAAATAAAACTGACATTATCTTCAGCCGCTCCTCGGCTCAGCGGTTCGGGTTCCTCTCTCTCCGATTTCCCGGCCACAGTTCGGCTCTTTCCGTCTCTCCCCGCCAGGTCCCGGGCTCCGCCCACAGCCTGGTCCCGCCCACAGCCCCACCTCTAGAGCTGGTTTCCACCCACAGCCCCGCCCCTAGACCTGGTCCCTGTCCCTGGTGCTGACCCAGCCCGCGGACCGGCCTCACATTAACTCTAGAAACTAGACACCTCCCCCGAGGCTGGGGTGAGAGGCCCCGCCCCGCCCCGCCCCGTCCCCCCGCGGCCTCAACCCGGAGCCCCCAATCGTCCGTTCTCCCCGAACTTTCCTCCTCTCAGACGCCCGCCCGAGACCGGAAGCGGAAGCGCGGGCGGCGCCGTGGATGGAGCGGGAGGTCTGCGCGGTGTGTCCAGTCTTCTCGGCGCGGACCGCATTCCCGTGGACCTTCGGCCGAAGGGGCGAGGCGCGGTAAGCGGCGGGCGGTCCCGGCTCCGGTCGCGGTCCAGGGAGGGGCCTGGGCCGCGGGCAGCCCCGTCAGGGCCCGGCGTCCCTCCGTCCCCCCGGAGCCCCGTGTACCCCGGGCTGTTCGCTCAGGGCGCCCGAGGCTGCTGTTCCTCCCGGCTCCGGGCGCCGCCGGCCCCTCCTCAGAGTCCCCGTCACCGTCCTCCGTGTGATTTTGTCCCCAGGGGGCTTATCCGCGTCTGGAGGCGGTGTTTGGTTGTTACTAATGGGGGTGCTCCTGGCATCTAGAGGGGGAGGCAGGGATGCTGCTCAGCGTCCTCCGGGGCCCAGGACGGCCCGACAGAGAATCATCCGGCCCCAGATGTCAGTGGTGCCGAGGTTGGGAAAGCTGCTCCAGGGCCTGAAAATCTCCCGGGCCCTGAATGAAGTGTGGAAATTGTTTACAAGTCAGCGAGTCACTTACAGGGGCCATAAATGACAAGCTTGTTTAAAGGGTCCAGAGTCAGCAAAAAGTCTCTGTCCAGCCAAGTGAGTTGAGCGACACAAGTGCACACAGCACGAAGCTGCTTCCTCCCATCTTGGGGAGCAGGTGACTGGATAGGAATCGGGAAAATCCAGTTTCAGCCAACAGTTACAGTTAAATCAGTAAATACAAAAAAGAAAAGTGAATGAGGTGGTCTTTCCATCCAACACCCTATAAAAGGCCTCAAAAGCTTGTTTGCGCTTTTTTTCCCCCCTCAGACACGAAAAGCATCCGTGGAGCTCAAGTTTGAGGTGAAAGCAGGCTCAGAGTCCACCTGTCCTCGCTGATCCATGGATTTCTGTGTGACCAGGTGAGTACCCTGTGGACCTGGTACCAACATGTTCCGGCAGCCTCCGCTGTGCAGAAGACCTGCTAGTGGGCTTTCCTGGGCTCAGGTTGTCACCACATGGACACTGAGAGTGAGGGTATCTTAAGAAAAATTATTGATGTTTCATGGATTATATTCAAAGGAAAGATGGTAAGCTGTGTGTGGTTCTGTGTGGTAAATATTTCAGTAAGTACAGGTATATGCAAATAAGAACACATAAAACAAATGTAAATAACTGCAAATGTGTATTATAGTAGAAAATATAGATTTACTTGCATTGCATAATACTCAAAAGTCAAGATTTATATATAATATAAATACAGAAATGTTTTGCGTGTGTATGTAGTATTAGAAGACGTCCCATTAAATATTAGCAGGGATACTCAGCAACATTCCTTAGACCCATTCAACTTGACTTCTAAAGTCCTATAAATCCTCCACAAAAATTTGAAATAAAGGAGCGTTCAGGGAAAAAGATGATTGGAACTTCTTTGTATTAATAACAAATTTAACATTGAATTTGCCAGTAGCCAGATTTATTTTGAGCATTTTTTTCTTTATGACATTTCAAATCATTTGGAGGAGTACTAAGCAACACTGTAGATTGCAGGGCAGGGCACTAGTCTCTAAAAAACCTGTCCTCACCACCTTGCCTTCTAAAGGGAATTAACTTTGTTTCTTGAAACTTTTCTGAAATAACAGTCTGGTGATTCACGTTGCAGAGAATCTTGTTAAGTAATTTTGTATTTAGTTGTTGGCCTCTACTAATTGTGTGTGTATGTGTGTGTGCCTTTTTCATTCTAGCTTTCCTGTGATGTTCTTGAGGGGAATGTGTGCTTGTCATGCAATAGATAGTCTTTGAGTTTATAATCTATGGTGACCCACCATCCTCGTTTATTCAGGACAGAGGGGTTTTCCAGGACACAGGACGTTTAGTATTCAAACCAGGGCAGTCCTAGACAAACTGGGATGGTTCCTCATCTGATGAGCCAGGCCCTGGGCCACATGCATGGGGACCTGGAGAACCAGAGAGACCTTGTCCCACCTCCGTGGAATTTATCTTGTATTTGGGAATTTGGATTTTAGACAGTTCATGATGAGAGTGATGTGGGAGTTTGGCACAAGGGGACTCAACCTGAGGGGGCAGGGAAGCCCTCTTAAGAAGGACTGATATTTAGCTTGAGAGCTAGAGTTTGGACAGGATTTAGCTAGTTGGAGGGTTAGACTGGAGTGAGGTTGTGGGAGTGTGTTCAAGAGAGCGTTTCAGACAGAGGGACCCGCATGAGGACACCCCTGAAGCAGAGAGCCTGGTGTGTCCATGAACTGAGAAGAGGGATGGCTGAGCCGAGTCAACACAGGGGGAGGGGTGTGAGCCACGCCGGCGATGGGGGACAGGCAGGACCAGATCATGGGTGACTTGGGACTCTGTTCTAAGACCAGTGGGAAGACTCTGGAGAGATGCGAGTAGAAGGATGATGTGATTAGCGTTTGGTCTAAGCACGTTGGTTCAAATGGATTTCATGGTTAAGAATGTAGACTTAAGAGGCAAGATGGGAGGTGCTGGGAATAAGATTAGGAATAAGATGATTGTTCCCTAGGCCTGGGTGATGGCTGTGGAGTATTAAAGAAATAGAAAGAAAAGACCTTGGAGTGTAGAACCGAGAGAACGTAACGGTACTTTCTTGCCTGGATGTGTCAGATGGCACAGGGCAGAGACTGTTCTCCTCGCTGCTGTCCGTGCAGAGCTGCAGGCGCCCCCTCACCCAGGTCTGTGTGTTCACCCCTCTTTGTCACTCACAGGCCCCCCTCCACATCCTACAGGAGTCAGGCCTTACTTGTGGGGGGGTTGTCTCACATGGGAGACACCGAGGAGAGCCTCTCCAGACATCAGAGCAGCCCCTTCAGCCTCTCCCTCAGCCTCCTCCCTTCCCCTCTCTCACTTTCCACACCCAGAAGGACCCCTGCTCAGTATTCCATGTCCCCAGGTTCTCCCTCCCCCAGGCTTGAGAAGGGTGGGGCAGCCACTGGGGTGGACATCATCTGCACCTTCCACTCTGACCCCCGCAGGTCCCGGGCTGGACAGAGAGTGACTCTCCTGGGAGCCGTGCCATGAGACCCAGGGCGTCACCCACCTGGGCTCCCTCACCCTGGACGGGGACAGCCTCTATGTCAGTGGTGAGCGGCTGTGCTACAGCCACACTCTCTCTCCCAGTCAGAGTTCTGTGTTGCCTGCGTTGCTCTAAAGTGAGCTATGATCCATCTCTCTATGCTCCTGGTGTGGGATCAGTCTTCTCATCACTGTGTGATCACTGGGTCCAGCCACCTTCCATCTCGTTGCCTCCCCCCTGAACACCCCTCCCCTCTTCCCCTCCCCTCTTCCCCTCTGCTTTCCCCACAAAGCTCCCTACATCCTCCCTCTCCCTTAATCCTTTATGTTCACCCCAACTCTTGCTCAGCTCCTCTCACCTTCTCTCCACAGATTACACCTATGGAGCCGCGGCCCCAACTACCACCAGTGAGTATTCCTGGTCCTGATCTCCTGGGTCCCGTCCACATTTGGGGTTGGGGAGCACTTGTTCTCCTTCACCCGCTGTCCTTCGTGAGGGAAGCACCTGGAAGGGCCCTAATTCATCCCTTCTCTCCCTCCCGGGTTCTGGTTGAGAGTCCCAGCCCAGTGTGAGAAAGCCTTAGACACAGACGTGTTCTCCACCACATTCTGACCCCACGTGGTTTTCACTTTAATTCTCCTAAAGCCCCGCCCTTGGTCCTCCTTTTCCAGGTATCCCATCCGTCTGTCCAGTTTTCTGCCCGTCCATCTGTCTCTCCTCCGAGTTCAGTCTCTCTTGTTCACCTATCTCTCTCTCTTGGGCTCCTCTCATCCACAGGCTTGCTCATCCCTCTACTCACACAGTCACCCCTCCCCTCACTCTCATTTATGCTTCACCTGTGAATGGTGGTCCTGGCACAGCCACTGCTGGAGCCCGGGTGAGCCTGGGGGCTCCTCCCACTCTGTCCCTCCCTGATGACAGCCCTCGCCACAGCTCCCGAGCCGGCCACCACGTCCCTGCATACTTGATCATCACCTGTGCCACCAGAAGCCACCACAGGTATCTGGGGGCCCCTTTTCCTTCCCAAGAGAAGCTCTCCAGCCCCACTCCTCCACCAGCCAGTTGTGATCCAGGAGCTGGGAAGCCAGGGTGTGAAATTCTGGTTTCAGGGCAATCATGCTGATCACAAAGATTATACCAACGATTCAGTCTCAGGCCAGCCCTCAGAGAGCCCCTAATATTGTGAAATTAACACACCATTATAGTACAATGTGGGATGTTTCGGGGAGAGGCGCCTGGCATCATTTGGAGGGGAAGAGCTTGCTAGAGAAAGTTTCACCAGAATGGAGTCTTTGAGAATAAGTAGGAGGGACCCTGGAAACTAGAGGATGAAGGGTTTTCCTGGCAGAGGGGATTCCATGATCAAAGGCTCCGGCCAGAAACAACATGCCCTATGGGGAGAATTGAAATGAATTTGGGTTGCGTGAAGCATAATGTTTAACCCGCAGTAGATGGATAAAATGAGACTGAAAGGTCAGCAGGAGCCAGATTGAGTAGAGCCTTGAGTGCCAGGTCAAGAAGGTTGAACTAAACACTGAAGGCCATAGGGAGCCATGGGTGGTACTAGAGCAGTGGTGGCCCTAGTGAGGTATTCATTTCAGAAAGATTCTTCTAGTAGTCATGTAGAACATTCTTTAGACAGAGCATCCAGTGAGCCTGCTGGGGTGTTGGTCCAGGTAAAGGAAGTTAACACTTAAGCTGGGACAGGGATGGAGAGGGAGTGTATGTGAGGACCAGTGTGCAACTGGAATTGGTGTTACTGGGAGGGAGGAGGAGCTGAGCAGATGTGCTGGTTCTGACTTGGGTGACCACACGGGTGGGTGGTGGTGCCACTGGGAGAGAAGACGACAGATGATAATGAGTGCAGGACTCTGGTGTGGTCTCAGGCCAGCTCTCAGTGATGGCCATCGCTCTCCCTCTCGTCTTACAGCTTTGGGGCACAACCTGAAGTCCCTCACAGTCACCTTCCCCATCTCCACCCTCCAGTATTCATCAGACAGGAGCAACGGCTCAGCCACGTTCAACTCCACTGAGAGGGTCCTGCAGAGCCTGGGGAGACCCTGGTCCCAGCAGCTCCTGGTGGTTTAAATCCCACCCAGCCCCTCCCCCAACCCCTGTCCCTCCTGCTCCTCCTCCTCCTCCTTCCTCCCCAGCTGGATCCTTGTTCAAGAAGAGCAGCCTGGGCCTCTTCTCCTTGAGTTGCAGACTGATCTCCCTCAGGTGAGACCCTCCCCTGATTAGTTGCCCCTAATGACCACTTTTGTGACCACCCCTCTCTGTCTCGCCCCTGTCCTCCCATTTCCTCCTTCCTGTTCTGGCCCCCACCCCAGAGGTTTCAGGACCTCTCTCTAGAGTCCCCACGTCCCTCTCTCCCCAGGCCTGAAAAGAATGGGGAAGCCAGCAGTGTGGACGCTGTCTGCACCTACCATCCTGACCCCGTGGGCCACCATGCCTGTGTGCTGGGAGCGGAGAGTCTCCACCTGTCTGCTCTTCCTCTCGGTGGCTCCAGGCTCTGCAGCACAGAGTTTATCCATCCAGAGAGAGCACCAGCTACATTTCCACATCATCAGCTGGAACCTCAGCAACCCGGAGCCCACATCCTCGGAATACACCGCCCTGCTGAGGGACACCCAGGACCAGGTGGGTTCTCCCCTGTCCCGTCTCTCCTTGCCCTGAGGGCACCGTCATTCCTCCGTCTGACTTACATCTGTTATGTGATTGTTTCAACCCTTCACTTTCCCTGCGTGCCTGGGTTCTCTCAGTGTCCAGAGGTGATGTCCTAGCTGCCTTCCCCATTTCTCACATGGGTAAACTGAAGCTCAGAAAGGGGATTATTGTGCCTAAGGTCACACAGTGAGTTAGGGGCAGAGCCAAGAGTTGAAGTCAGGTCTCCCTTGCCCCAAGGTCTGTGATCTTTCACTGGCTCCAGTGGCCCCCTGCATCTCCAGGAGACCTCCATCTTCTCACCCACTCTCCCTTGTGTTTGTTCTAGGTCACCAAGCTTTAAATGAAATTACATGAGAAATTCAGTTCCTCACTCACACACACTAGCCACATTTTAAGTGCTTGATAACAACATGGGGCTAATAATGAGTGTATTTGGTAGTGCAGGCAAATGTTGACATTATTGCTGAAAGTTCTCTTGGACAGGACCCAGAAGCAGGGAATCTAGAATCAGGGTAGAATTCCAGACACCCTTGTTCATCCCTTGTGTCCTTCCAGGTCGGTCTCCCATGGTAACCACACTGGGTGGACTCACTGTGTACCCAGCCGCCTTGGCACAGAGACTGGATAGAGTTGCCATCTATGAGGAATTCCTGCGGCTGACCAGAAGGGTACCCAGCTGCAGAACTTGACCCTGGACGGAAAGAATGCCCTTGGGGATGGTAAGGCTCCCTGGTCATTGGGGAAGAAAGTGAGGCCTTTCTAGGGACTCTGGAGGCCTGGGGCTGAGAGAACACTGAACTTGCTCAGGCTGGCAGGAGGTGGCATAGTCCCCCAGTCTTTACCCACCATTGAGAGAGAGAAAAGGACACCAGTGTAGTATGGGAGGCCCTCACCTTCTCCTAGACAGCTCAGTGACCTCAAGCTAGTCACCTTCCCTCTACGGACTTTTGTTTCCTTATCTCTGCACTGAGAGCCACTGGGCCAGATGGTCAGTGAGGGCCTCCAGCTGTGTGTGAAGCAGACTTACAGGTTTGGGGGTGGATGTGGTTTCTGATCCATAGGCTATAGTTTGCCAAGTCCCGCTCTAGGTGAGCACCAATGCACTAGAACTTTCTGCAGTGGTGGAATGTTCTATATCTGTGCTGTCCAGTGCATAGCTGCATGTGGCTGTTGAGTGCTCGAAAGATGGTATTGTGACTGGTCTTTATTGTTACTGATTTTTAATGTTACTGAGGTTAGAATTTTTATTTTATTTAACTAAAATTAATTTTAATTCAAAAAGAGACTTGTTGCTGCTGCATATCAGACAGCACACCTCTAAGAGGTTGTCTGGGTAGAGGCACAAGTAGGGTGACCTGCACCCCTCCCCCCATGCCCACTCCTTCCTGGAGTTTATGTTGTAGCTGGCAATAACAAGAATAGAGAATTGAAACTTATCAATTATTTGATCTGAACAAACTCATATTTTTAGGGGGTAACCAGAGAAGACTTCCTGCAGGAAATTACATTGTAGGTTAATCCTAGGAAATGAATATTAAGCAAATAGGTAAAGGAGAAGGGGATGATGTGTTTCTAGGCACGGAAGAACAATTTTGAGTGGGAATTTATGAATTTAGAGAGATCACATAGGCTTGCCAACTGTGATGACCCATTCTCCCCCCCGGCCGTCATAAGATAGTCCAACCCAAATTCAGTCCTCTGTGCCCAGAGGTATTAATTTGGTTTAATTTATTACACTTTTGTTCTGTGATAATGGCCTTGGATTTTGTAGCAAAGTGTGCTCACTTTTTAGAGATGGAAAGTAAAATGGGGTGAAACATCATGATGTATACTTGACTTTAATATTTCATTGAAAACATGGGATGAATCAAGGGTGGCAAGTGTTAATAATTTATACATTGATGAAATATTGTTTTAATTGGATGGAATGTACATTGTTAAATCTAGATGATGGATGTTTATGAGACTGTTCCCTTTATTTTTCTATTTTTCTGTGTCTAAAAAGTTTTATTAAAAAGAGTGAAACACACTCACATGGATTCTTCATTTCATTCACTTCCAGAATATTCTCCCAACAGAGATGACACCTTGACTGAGAAGCATGGTAAACCTGCGGGAAACCCCAGCCCATGGTAGGGGGCGAGTATCTTGATGCTGTGCCTCATTGAAGAGAACCATGCGCACAGGGTCTTGGATGATGAGGAAAGTTGGCCAACCCTTGTCAAGGACGGTTGAGGCACAGTGGGGTCAGCAGGAGCCCTGGGGCGATGACAGGAGGTGGCTCACCCCACCACTTGTCTTCCCAGAGCTCCCCTTCTGGGCCCTCATCCTCATCTGCTTGGCGGGCCTCCTGGTGCTCATCACAGGCCTGATCTGCTGTCTCCTGGTAAGCCATGACGTGTTGATTGTCTTCTTACCATTGGGTTGTAAGAGCTCTTTATATATTATAAGTACACGTCCTTTTCTAGGGATATGTTTTGCAGATGTTTTCTCCCAGTCTGTGCGTGGCTTGCCTTCTCCTTCACAACATGAGTCATTGGGGAAATATAAGTGACAGTCATCATGAGATTCTACCACACTTGAGAATGGCTAAAATTAAAAAGACTGACTATAGCAAGTGTTGTTGAAGATGTCAAGTCACTGAAACTCTCATCGAGTGCTGGTGAAAAATAGCTTGGATGCGTCTTTAATAATTACATACGTCTATCCAGCCATTCCTCTCCTAGGAATCCATCCAAGTGAAATAAACTCATATGTCTATACACAGACTTGTACATACATGTTGATAACAACCTATTTATTCTAGACAAAAACGGAAAACAACCAAAATGTCCATCTACTGGTGAACAGATACACAAAGTGTGGTATATCCCCACGGTGGAATACTATTCAACCATAAAAAAGAATGAATTATTTTTTTTCTTTTTTAATTATTTTATTGAAATTATAAAGGGTGTTAACATTGTGTAATTTCGGGTGTTCATTATTATTTGTGAATTTCTGTATAGACTGCATCATGCTCACCACCAGTAGTCTAACTATTATCCATCACCATGCATATGTGCCCCTTTAACTCTTTCACTCAATGCCCAGCCCCCGTCCCCTCTGGTAACCATTAATCTGTTCTCTTTATCCCTGTGTATGTTTATCTTCTGCGTATGAGTGAAATCATGCATATTTGATTTTGTCTGGCTTATTTCATTTAACATCCTACCCTCAAGGTCCATCCAGGTTGTTGCAAACACGATGATCTTGTCTTTTTTTTCTGGCTGAGTAGTATTCCATTGTATATAATACATACCACGTCTTCTTTAAGCATTCATCTGTAGCAGGGCGCTTGGATTGCTTCCATGTTTTGGCTATTGTGAATAATGCCGCAGTGAACACAGGGGTGCATAAATCTCTTTGAATTGTTGATTTCAATTTCTTTGGATAAATACCCAGTGGTGGGATAACTGGAAGGTATGCTATTTCTATTTTTAATTTTTTGAGAAATCTCCATAGTGTTTTCCCTGGTGGCTGCGCCAGTTTGCATTCCCACCAGCAATGTGTGCGCGTGCTCTTTTCTCCTTATCCTCTCCAACATTTGGTACTTTTTGTTTTGGGAATTTTAGTTATTGTGACAGGTATAAGGTGATCTCTCATTGTAGTTTTGATTTGAATATCCCTAATAATTAGTGATGTTTTACATCTTTTCATGTGTCTGTTGGCCTTCTGTATATCTTCTTTGGAAAAGTATCTGTTCGTATCCTCTGCCCATTTTTAGATTGGATTATCTGTTTTTTTTGTTGTTGGGTTGTATGAGTTGTTTATATATTTTGGAGATTAACCCCTTGTCAGATACATGATTTGCAAATATTTTCTCCCAGTTGGTGGGTTGTCTTTCCTTTTTTTTTTTTTTTTTTGGCGAAGAAGATCAGCCCTGAGCTAAAATCCATGGTAATCCTCCTCTTTTTTTCTGAGGAAGACTGGCTCTGAGCTAACATCTATTGCCAATCCTCCTCCTTTTTTTTCCCCCCAACGTACCAGTTGACAGTTGTATGTCATAGTTGCACATCCTTCTAGTTGCTGTATGTGGGACGCGGCCGCAGCATGGTGGGAAAAGTGGTGCGTTTGTGCGCGTCTGGGATCCGAACCTGGGCCGCCAGTAGCAGAGCGCGCACACTTAACCACTAAGGCTCGGGGCCGGCCCTGTCTTTTCGTTTTGTTCATCGTTTCCTTTGCCTTGCAGAAGCCTTTTAGTCTCATGTAGTCCCATTTGTATATTTTTTCTTTTCTTTCCCTTGCGTGAGTAGACATGGTATTGGAAAGGATGCTGCTAAGATCGATGTCAAAGACTGTACTGCGTATATTTTCTTCTAGGAGTTTTATGGTTTCAAGTGTTAGATTCAAGTCTTTTATCCATTTCGAGTTAATTTTTGTGTATGGTGGAAGATAATGATCTACTTTCATTCTTTTGCATGTGGCTGTCCAGTTTTCCCAACAGCATTTATTGAAGAGACTTGCCTTTCTCCATTGTATGATCTTGGCTCCTTCGTCAGAGGTTAACTGACCACAGATGTCTAGTTTTCTTTCTGGGCTTTCAGTTCTGTTCCATTGATCTATGAGTCTGCTTTTGTGCCAGTACCATGCCATTTTGATTACTATAGCTATGTAATATATTTTCAAGTTAGGATTGTGATGCCTCCAGCTTTGTTCTTTCTTCTCAGGATTGCTTTGGCTGTTCGAGGTCTTTTGTTATTCCATATATATTTTAAGATTCTGTGTTCTATTTCTGTGAAGAATGTCATTGGAATTCTGATTGGCATTGCATTGAATCTGTAGATTACTTTAGGTAATATGGACTTTTTAACTGTGTTTATTTTTCCAATCCATGTGCATGGAATATCTTCCCATTACTTCAGGTCATCATTGATTTCTTTCACTAATGTCTTATAGTTTTCATTGTATAGGTCTTTAACCTCTTTGGTTAAATTTATCCCTAGAGACTTTTTTCTTTTTGTTGCAATTGTAAATGGGATTGTATTCTTGAGTTCTCTTTCTGTTAGTTCATTATTAGAGTAGAAATGCAACTGATTGTGGTAAGTTGATTTTGTACGCTGCAACTTTGCTGTAATAGTTGATTATTTCTAATAGTTTTCTGATGGATTCTTTATGGTTTTTTCTATTTACAATCATGTCATCTGCAAACAGCAAGAGTTTCATTTCTTCCTTTCCAATTGGGATTCCTTTTATTTCTTTTTCCAGCCTAATTGCTCTGGACAAAACCTCCAGTACTATGTTGAATGGGATATGTCCTCTTGGTGGAAAGTCCCCTTTATCATTATATACTGCCCCTCTTTGTCTCTCATAGTCTTTTTTATCTTGAAGTCTGCTTTGTCTGATATAAGTTTGGCAACACCTACTTTCCTTTATTTGCCATTTTCTTGGAGTATTGTCTCCCATCCATTCATTCTGAGCCTGTTTGTTTTTAGAGCTGATATGTGTTTCCTGGCAGCAGCATATCGTTGGGTCTTCTTTTCTAATCCACCCCACCACTCTGTGTCTGTTGATTGGAGAATTCAATCGATTTACATTTAGAGTGATTATTGATACATGAGGGCTTAATCCCACCTAATCTATATTTCCATTGTTCCTCTTCCTTTGTGTTTCTGACTACCATTTCATTTTGGCGGTTTTCTGTGGCAGTTTTCTCTATTTTTATGATCCAAGGCTCTGCTCTGATTTTTTGTTTGCTGGTTACTCTGAGATTTGTATGAAGATCTCATAGATGAGACAGTCCATCTTCTGATAGCCTCTTATCTCCATTAGCCTAAGCAGGTTCCATCCCTTTCCTCTTCTCCTTCTGAGTTATTGTTGTCACAAGTTATTCATTTTTGTGTTGTGCATTTGTGACTAAGTTGAAGTGTTTATAGTTACTTTTGATGCCTTCCTTCCCTTCTTCTTTTAAGTTATAATTAAGTATTTGCTACCCTGTTGTGAAACAGAGCTGTAGCTTTCTGATTCTGTCTATTTATCTCTTTGCTCAAAGCTTTGTAGACATTTGCCTTCTTTTTGTTTCAGGTATGAGGGCGTTCTTGATCATTGCTTGTATGGGAGATCTCGTGGCGATGAACTCCCTCAGCCTTTGTTTATCTGGGAAAACTTTTATTTCTCCATTGTATCATAAGGATCATTTCACTGGATAGAGTATTCTTGGCTGAAAGTTTTTTTCTTTCAGTATTTTTAATATATCATTCCATTCTTTCCTTGCCTGTAAAGTTTCTGCCAAGAAATATGCTGAAAGCCTGATAGGGGTTCCTTTGTAGGTTATTTTCTTCTGTCTTGCTTCCCTTCACATTTTTTCTTTGTCATTGTCTTTTGCCAATTTTACTATTATACGCCTTGGAGAAGGTCTTTAAGCATTGATGTAATTAGGCGTTCTGTTGGCTTCATGTATTTGTAAGTCCGGTTCTTGCCCAGGGTTGGGAAGTTCTCAGCTATTATTTCTCTGAACAAGCTCTCTGCTCCTTTCTCCCTCTTTTCTCCCTCTGGAATACGTATAATTCTTAGGTTGCTTTTATAATTGCGTCATATATTTCTCCAAGAATTCCTTCATTTTCTAAAAATCTGAGTCCTTTCTCCTCGTCCACTGGAAGCATTTCTATATTTCTATCCTCTAAATCACTTATTCTTTCAACCTTGATATCAGCTCTATTTTGTAAGGATTCTAGATTCTTTTTTATCTCATTAATTATGTTCTTTATATCCAGAATTTCTGCTTGTTTTTTTTTTAATAGTTTCAGTCTCTTTGATGAAGTATTCTTTTTCCTCATTAATTTTATTCCTGAGTTCAGCGAACTGTCTGAACATTCTTGTAACTTGGTGAGTTTCTTTATGACAGTTATTTTGAATTCTCTGTCATTTAGATTGTAAATTTCTGTGACTTCAAGGTTGGTTTCTGGAGATTTGTCATTTCCTTCTGCTCTGAATTGTTACTGTAGTTTCTTATGGTGTTTGATGAACTTATCTTTTGCCTGCGTATTTGTGGTAGTATCAGGTCGCAGACTGGTGAGGGTGGGCCTCTTTACATAGTCTATGGAATTGAATGCTAATCTCTTCCACAAACAGCCGTGTGAACACATCCAGAAATAATGCTTAACTAGCTTTCTGGGCATCCCTTAGCTCTGTCAAGTTGACACCTGAAATTAACCAAAAAGGGTCAAGTTACAGAAGTGAGATGGGGGGATCTTTCACTGGGTCAGGAAGGAAAAGGACTGAGGTGGTTTTGGAAGGATCTGGAATTTTCTGGACTTTCTCGAAGAGCTTTGATAGAGCAGTCTTAGCAGTCATGGGGAAGGAAGCCTATTTCAGAGGGTCAAAGAGTGATTGAGAAACAGAAGGGCAGAGAGGGAGTGGAGGTGGACAGCTGTGCCTTGTGCCTCCTGACAACGGCCTCTGGATTTAACACAGTGATGGCTCCGTCCCAGAGCCCACAGCTTTGGTGTGGGGCTGACTCCTCACTAGGACTAGGGAGTTCTAATTCCTCAGTGTGAGCTACTCTGCATATTCCAAATCCCCAATGTCCTAGCAATGGGGTGTCAAATGGCCCTCTCTGGTCCAGCAGGATCCAGGCACAGGACCCTTTATGGGACAGGAGGAGGAGCCGGGTGTACACGGGGTTCTTACCTGCCAGACCTGGAGTTCTGGGGAGTGGAGCTGAGTGAGGCCACAGTGCAGGAGCCGCTGACAGGGTTTGAGGCCACCTGGGAGGAGAGCAGAGTAGGGTGGGCATGGGGGACGGTCAGGACAAGACCTGCCCCCTCATTTGTATGCTGCATCTCTGTGCCTGGACACAATCTGCTCCTCAAGTCTCGTTACCAAGAGCTGATTTCTTCCCTCATCGACTCTTTTCTTCCTTCTTCTTATATTGTTAAATTATTTTAAGTTAAATTTAGCTGGGTTTTCTCTCCCATACATTTAAAATTATTCCTTACTGATTCTTAGGTGGAGACTATGATTTCAGTGAGTTACAATGAAAAATGAAGGAGTTCAGGGGTGATAACTGTGGACCTGAGAAATTTAAATGATGGCATGGGGCGTGGTCCATGATCTTCAGGACAGCCATATGATAAGCCACATGATAATCAGAATTTTTAAGACAAGGTACTGTTAGGTTTTATGGTTTGAGTGAGAACAAAGGGAGAGGCCTACAATTGACACACAGTTTACCAACAGCAGAGAACCCTCCCTCACCTCTTCCAGCTCCTGGTGGTTCCTGCTTCCCTGCCTTGTGGCAGCAGATCTCCAATCTCTGCCTACGTCTTTCACATGATCTTCTTCCCTCCATGTCTCTGTGTCCTCATCTCTTCTTATAAGGATGCCAGTCACTGAATTGAGGGCCCACTCGTTTAATCTTCTCAGCAATCCTGGAGGTAGATACTGTTGTTATCCTCATTTTATAGGGAGCCTCAGAGGGATAAGTTAACTTGTCTAAGACTGTACAGCTAGGCAGAGGCAAAAATCAAACCCTGACCATTTGGCCCCAGCAGCCATACTGTTAGCCATCTTGCTGCACTGCCTTATAAGTGAGCATGGGTGAAAGGCTCTTCAAAAGTTGGGAGGAATTCCTGATCAGATAAAAACATCCTAGCTACATCATGTGAAATATTTCAATTATTTATTTAGATTCTGCATTTTTATCTAACTCTGGGAGCTAGTGAAATGGTCTCCCTTAGTGCTGTAATATTCCAGCTGAATCAGGTGAGCCATGAAAAGCAGAGTGCCCATCTCTAAACTGCTCACATTTCCAATAAAAGGAGCATCCATTTGAGTTGGCTTTTTTGGAGAGAAGAAATACCTTCAAGCTCCACTGAAGAAAACTTCAAGCAAGAAGACAGATGTGTGCCTAGTGTGCAGTGGCTTTGGCTGTGGATTTGAGCCATGTCAGGAGAGGTGGTGGAGCTGTGAGCGGAAGAAGCCCCACGGCAGGAGAGGCACCAGATGAAGACACCCCAGCGTTACACGGTGGGAAGAGTTCCATCCTGAGAGGGCAGCCTGCAGCTCCCAGGATCTGAGTAGTATTCATAAGACCAAGGCAGCCACTGTAGAGCCCAGGCTTATCTCCAAGGGGTGAAGTGACCCGTGTTCTGGAGGGGACACCTGGTTAAAATAAACATCCTGGCAAGGGGAAAGGAGTCATAAGACTATCCTGAAGTGCCCATATTTAAAGAGGAAATGACTTAGGTTGGAATTGCCAGGAAGCAGATCCTGAGACAAGGATTTGTCAGTTTATGTAGGAGGTGGTCCCAAAAATCCCAGATAGAGGAGAGAGGAAAGTGACAGGGCCGATAAAGAGTGTGACTGAGTAGGTTACCTCTGTGAGCAGCTGGAGCTCAGTCCCCTTGGAAGACTGTAGAACATGCCTCAGAGTTATTGCACACGGGGGTGGGAAAGGGAGGCGTTTACCGTTCCCCTCCCGTCTGTCACTGACTGAGTGTTGTGCCTGGCTCCACTTCTGGCAGCTGCACAGCAGCGAGGGAAGTGCTCCGGCCAGGAGGCATGGGTGCTTGTAGGAGGACACTGTGGGCATGTACTGGGGTGGTGAGGGCCTCAGGGATATGGGCCTGGCCCTGTCATACTCGCTACAGGAAAGAACAGTAGGGGAAGGGGGTGAAGGAGTTGGGTTCTTACTTAAAGTTGTCTGTATAAGCCTCAGTTTCTTACCCTTGCTAGCCCACAGTGCTTCCTTCACCAACAGTCCCCTTGAATCACTGCTCAGTTATACACAGTGCACAAGAATCTCCCTAATGTGGGGCTCTGAGCGGTTGCCCAGGTTTCTAATACCAAGCCATTGTGCCTTCATGGGGATGGTGACCCCTCAGCTCTGCCATCCTCAAAGATGTGACTTCATTTGACCCAGAGCGACGACAAGTCGAAAGGTAGTCTCTCTGTGTTCAGCTGGACCTCTTTTATCTTAATAGCTTTTAATTCATGTGTGTTTCTATTCAGAAAACAATTAGAAATTAAACTGAATACACAAACAGTTTTTCAAGTCCTGGCCCTAAAACTAGATCTGCAGGCCTGTTTTCAGGAGAGGGTAGTAACTGCTCTTCTCTCCAGGCTCGCTAGACCATGAGCTCCCGTGGGGCAGGGCCCAGGGCCCCTTCCCCTGCTACACCTGGTGAGTGAGAATGGCCCGCTGACTTCAAAGAGGGAGAGGAGACAGCTGTTCTCTTTGAGCCAGGTGTGCATGCCTCCCATTTCACATGGAGTTAGAGGGCAAATGAAGTTTGAACTCTCCACATCCTGCTTCCTTTTAGGGGTGCCTTCCAGGTGGGTAGTGGGGAATGTGGCTCAGATTTACAGCTAACACTTACATTGGTCTTACTGTGTTTCAGGTACTAAGGTCTTTATATATGTGTGTATATAAATATTTATAAATATACACACAAACATAAACATATACACACTCTCATTGCAACAACCTTACAAAGTAAGAACTATTTTTGTACCCATTTTACAGATTAAGAAACAGAGGCCAAAGAAGTTAGGTAACTTGTTCCCAGGTCACACAACTGGTCGGTAGAAGAGCAAATCTCAGCAGACTGGTTCAGAGCCTTAATTAATAAATATATCTACTCACTTTTCAGTTACTGGAAGAAAGATTTCACTTAGGAAAATGATGAGAGGGAGCCTTTCTTTAAGGGATTTAGCTTCTCTCGTAGTCAAGAAAGAAAATAACAATAAAGTCTTACCTTTTGTGGAAATGTTTGGCTACCCAACTATCGTTCCTTTCGCCTTCTCTGTGGTGAAATTATGGGACAAGTGTGTTAGGTGTCAAGGCTCTTACAAGCGAGAAAGCTGTGTTCATACATATAGGTGCACATCTTACAGTGGAGTGATGGGGAAGAGAGGAAAAGTGAACGAGAATGGGAAAAGGAAACATAAGTCGATTTTGCATGAGGCAGATAAATTTTGTGAGTAACAGTTTCTTTTCTCCTTTTGATAGTACAAGGGATTACAGAAGCCTCCACAGGAGAACAAATATTGATTTCTTGTTCTTTAGAAGACTTTCCAAATTTTGTGTACTTATGTTCTATGAAATACTGTATTAGTAGAAAAGGACAGCCTGCTTCATATAGTCTGAAAAAAAATGTTAGTGCCTAGAACTTTTTTTGGAAAGGAATCTAGCAATAACCATCACAGTTAATAGCCATATATACTTTATCCCAGCAATCCAACTTTTGGTAATCTATGCTCTAGGAATAGAAGCTCTAGTTAATTTAATAATGTTAATATAGTGAAAAAAAAATTAAATATATGAGGAAGGAATGGACAGGTGGTTAATCCATTTTAGGAAAAAGGAGCCTGCCTGTGGATGAGATTGCTTTTTTAATTGTGGTAGAGTATGAGTTGCTTTTATCTTTACTCAGGTCTCTCAGAATTAGAAAATGGAGTTGGTGTTCTGTCTCTCTGTGGTAATTCTTTAGTGAACAGGGAACTCTAAGAGACATAGTTATATCCTGAGTCACCCTATTTGGGAATTTCCGAGCAGATACAGGGCATATTAAACTGTATTATAAAAGAATGAGCAGTTACCTTGATATTCTCAGACACTTGTTAAGCTTCTGTTCTTTACTTGAAACCAAGACTTAACTTGTATTGTTTTGATGAAGGCAGTTGCTTTGGCCTAGAGGTATTGGGGAAAATGTTGAACAAAAAATGTTCCATCATTTTTTGAAAATCACCTACTGGTACAATTTAGGAATGCTGAATTTCTCCTGAAGCTTCTGTCTGCTTTTCTACTCTTCCCATTTACCCTACAGGGACTTGGTTTTATTTATCAGGTACAAGTTCCATTTAGAGTCTATTTTAGTAGATCTGGTTTTGTACTGGTTGTATTTAGTAAGAAATTAGACATAGACTTCAGATTCATTATTAGGGATTTTTATTTATTTTTTCCAAAAAGCTATGGTTCAGTAACACAATTTGAGTTTAAATGATTCAGTTTTGAGAATTGTAGCATAAGAAATGGGCACTGGAGTGCTTGTGTCTGGGTTTGAATCCTGTGACAGAGAGCAAATTGTTCAACCTTGCTAAATCTTGTAAGAGTGGGGATAATAATAATGGTTGTTTTGAAGATTAAAAAAGGTAATAGATATCTGCTTGACATCTGGTAAGTGCTTGACAAATGTTCACTGATCTTGTCACCACCACTCTTACCACTGTCACCATCATCACCATCTTTGTTCTCCACTAGGTTAGCCATACTTTGGTCCTGGCTTCTTGCCGCTGATCTAGGATAGTGGAGAGGCCAGCTCTGGGGATAGAGAGGCTAGCTATGAATTAAAGAAATGGGAGGTAAAGCCCCATGGTGGTAACAACTCGTAATATATTGATTTTATAGTGATTTATCCTACAAAATAACTTAGAATACATCCTTTGAAGCCTCAATTTAATGGCTCCATTTTAAAATTTAGATAGTTCCAATGACTATTGGATTTAATGGCCAGAGACATCTCTTTGTGGCCTCAGTTGAGAAAATTTGGTTGTGTCTATAATCTATCACAGTGGCAAAAAGGAAAGAACAGTTACAAATCACATTGGTGTGGTGTCTTAGTTGGCTCAGGCTGCCATAACAAAATACTACAAACTGGGTGGCTTAAACAACAGAAATGTATTTTCTCCCTCTTCTGGAGGCTGGAAGTCCAAGAGCATGGTGCCAGCAGGGTTGGTTTCTGGTGAGGCCTCTCTCCTTGTGTTGCATGTGGCCACCCTCCTCTGTGTCCTCATATGGCCTCTCCTCTGTGCCTGTGCGTGGAGAGAGAGCGATCTCTGCTGTCTCTTCCTCTTCTAAGGACACCAGTCCTATCAGATTAGGGCTCCACCCTTATGACCTCATTTAACCTTAATGACCTCCCTAAAGGCCCTGTCACATTGGGGATTGGAGCTTCACCATAAGAATTTGGGGCCAGCACAATTCAGTTTATAACACATGGTAAAGTAAAATAATTCCTTCAGGATTGTTATATGTGTTTTTATTAAGGGATATTTTTGAAATCTTCTTAATGTAATTTAAGGACTTGTTTATGTGGAAACTAAAAAGTGATAATTATACTGTGTGAAAAGCTGAAAATTTAGTCTGACAGCTCTGTTTCCATTCTACATTCACCTTGATGCTTCCCAATTCCCTTGTCTGGGGAAAAAATATATTAAGAAAAAATTAAAATTTCCTCAGCATATTGTAAAACGAAGTATAACAAATATTTTTTCAAAGTACAGTAGTGGTCAAGATCCTCTTGCTTTGAAAATTCCGGTTAGTAATTATTAACCGAGACATCATTACAATAATTCTAAACTTGCTGATATCTCCTTATATATGTCCCCTCTTTTCCTCCAGCAAAGAGGAATGCCTGATTGAAGAAGTTACCTTCTGTTCCTTAATAAGTATTTTCAGTTGTCTTTGTTTGCTTTGCTATCACTTTCCCCAACTCTCAATATTTTTTAAGAAATTGCAGATGGGTAACTGTGACAGGAAAAGGAAGAACTGAACTAAAATCTTTGATTATAGATTTACCTCAAGCACTCAACTACAGAAAGTAATAGGAAGGCGTAAAAAAGTTGATCATTATGTCAGATCCTTAAATTCTGATACACGGTCCTTCTTTCGGCAATAACATCTGTCTCTCAAAAACCTGTCAATTCCTACTATTATTCTAGTGTCAACAATAATGTGAAACGCGACGTTCTCTCTTCAGCTTCCCTGGTTCAGAAACTGCTTTGAGAAGACACATAATTATGTTCAGAATTTTAAGATTCAAGACCACCCTATTTCCTGTTGCTAAGCACACAAACTGACCGACTATTTTAAAAAAGAAAAGAGACGCCTGTCTTTGTGCCTGTTCTCGGCAAGTGGGAAGTCTGCCAACCTGCAAAAGCCCAGCTTGTATTTTGCTAGAGCCAATACTTTACTTTGCAAATGTTGAGCCCGTTCAAATGTAGCATTACCTTATGGTGAGCAGGAGTTAATTTTTGCAGATTTCTTGTACATTTTTTGTTATAAAAGTTTAAAGTATTGCTGGTGGGAATGTAAAATGGTACAGCCACTTTGGAAAACAGTTTGGCAGTTTCTCAGAATGTTCAACATAGTTACCATATGACCCAGCAACTCCACACCTAGGTATATACTCAAGAGAGGTAAAAACATATGCACACAAAATCTTATGTGCAAATTTCAAAGCAGCAGTATTCATAACAGCCAAAAAGTGGAAACAACTCAAATGTCCATCATCTGATAAATGGATGAACAAAATGTGGTATATCCATGCAATGGAATATTATTTGGCCGTTAAATGGAAGTACTTATAACTGCTACAGCATGGATAAACCTTGAAAACGTTATGCTGAGTGAAAAAAGCCAGTCAGGGGCTGGCCCAGTGGTGTAGCGCTTAAGTACACGCGCTCTGCTTTGGCGGCGCCGGGTTCGCAGGTTTGGATCCCAGGCACAGACCTATGCACTGCTCATCAAGCCACGCTATGGTGGCATCCCATATACAAAACAGAGGAAGATGGGGACAGATGTTAACTCAGGGCTAATCTTCCTCAGCAAAAAAGAGGAAGATTGGCAACAGATGTTAGCTCAGGGCCGATCTTCCTCACCAAAAAAAAGAAAAAGAAAAAAGCCACTCAAAAAAGACCACCTATTACACCTATTGTATAATTTTATTGATAAGAAATGTCCAGAAGAGGCAAATCTTTAGAGACAGAAGGTAAGTGGTTGCTAGGGCTGGAGGTTGGGGAGGATGGGGAGTGATTGCTAAAGGGTATGGAGTTTCTTTCTGGAATGATGAAAATGTTCTAAAATTGATTGTGGTGATAGTGGCACAGCTTTGTGAATAAACTAAAAAACTGCTAAACTATATAGTTTAAAAAGATGAATTGTATGATCTGTGAATTATGTCTCAATAAAACTGTTTTTAACAGTTTAAATTAAGTTAAATTTGTTAAATTGGAAAAAAAAAAGCCAAGAAGACAATGTTCATTTTCCTGGCATAATCCTGTACAAACAGATTTTGGGTAATTTCTTTTTCCTGTGTTTAGATTGATCTTTACATAGGTATAAGCATACTGAATATATAATTTTTTTTTCATTTACCATATTTAAGCATTTCCCTTGATGTGACATAGTCTTCATTTGCCTCATTTTTATGACTTCCTAGTCTTGCCTGTTTTGTTGTCATATAGGTCGCTTCCAACTTTTCATGATTATAAATAATGCTGCAAATGAACTTGTTTGTCCACGTAGCTTTTTTTTTCTGTTAGGTTTATTTCCTTACAATGTTTCCATGTAGAATTATAGAATCAAAGGCAACAAGGATATTTAGGACCCTTAATGTCTGACTCTTTTCCAAGAGGATTCTGCCTGTTTATTCTGCTACCAAGAATGCAAGAGCTTCTGTTTTACCTATCATTCATCAATACTGGGGGTTATAATTTTTTAAGTGAACTTTTCATTCCAGAATAATTTTAGGTTTGCAGAAAAGCTGCAAAGATAATATCAAGATTTCCCTTGAATCCCTTACTCAGTGTCCGCCATTGTTAACCTCTTACATTATAGTGCCACACTTGTCAAATCTAAGAAACCAACATAGGTACATCACTATTGACTAAACTCCAGACTTTATTCAGATTTCACCAGTTTTTCTATTAATGCCTCTTTGCTGTTGCAGGACCCAGTCCAGGATTGAGTGTTATAATTTTAATTTTAAAAAATTTAATGTAATGGGTATAAAATGATATTACATTATTGTCAGTCTTGTTTTTTGTTTTTTTAAGCCAAGTTTTTAAGGGAATATTTCTAACTATTTTGTTTGATAGGAGAAAGATTGGAAGTTAATTTCCCTCCCAATAAACTTAGTTTATCAGGGCTGGCCCGGTGGCACAAGCGGTTAAGTGCGCGCGCTCCGCTGCAGTGGCCCGGGGTTCGCTGGTTCGGACCCCGGGCGCGCACCGACGCACAGCTTCTCAAGCCGTGCTGTGGCAGCGTCCCATATAAAGTGGAGGAGGATGGGCATGGACGTTAGCCCAGGGCCAGTCTTCCTCAGCAAAAAGAGGAGGATTGGCAGACGTTAACTCAGGGCCCATCTTCCTCACAAAAGAAAAAAAAAAACTTACTTTATGAAAGTATTATTCCTGTCACTTGAAAACTAGAAACACACTTCTGTGGTCTTCCTGCCGAAAATGCATTACCGGAATGTAACGATGAGGAAACATCAGTCAAACACATATTGAGAGACAGTCTACAAAGTAGCCAGCCTATATTCTTAAAAAGATGTCAAGGTCAAGAATGACAAAGACAGACTGAGGAGCTGTTCCAGATTAAAAGAAATTTAAGAGACATGACCCTAGATTGGATCCTGAACCTGGAAAAAAGTTGGCTACAAAGGAGATTATTGGGCCAATTGACAAAATCTGAATGTGGACTGTGGAATGAAAAATAAGATTGTATCAATGTAAAATTTCCTGATTTTAATCATTGAACTCTGCTCATGAAAGAGAATGTCCCTGTGGACATTTGGAAATACATACTGAACTGTTTAGGGGGAGAGAAGGAAGATGTCTGTAACTTACCTTCAAATGGTTCAGGAAAAAATAGTATGCATATATATAAACATACTCACATGCATGTATGTAGAGGGAGAGAGAATGATAAAACAAATGGGGCAAAACATAAACAATTGTTAAATCCAGCTAAAGAGTATTAGGGAAGTTTCTTGTATGATTCTTGCAACTTTTCTGTAAGTTTGAAGTTATATCAAAATAAAAAGTTACCCCTCTCCCCCTCCAAAAAAGTAGAACTTTTTTCCCTATTGAGTCTCCTAAATAATTTTCTATTTATTCCTATTGGGTCTCAGCAGATCCTCAAATACAAGTTGCCTCTTTTGATCCTTATGGGGGAATAATGCACCAGACTGATTTTTATGCATAATTAACGGTAATCTTTTTATAACTCCTGATTTATTACATGCCACTAAAATATAATGTTCTCATTAATTAGTGTATTACTAGAGTTTGTTGAGGACCCAGAGTTCCATATTCTAAAAAGTCTGGAATTCTTGGCAAAATGGCACTTAATAACTACTTGGTATCACAGAGAATTGTAACTTCTCCTGTTTTTAGGAAGTACCCACTGTTAACCGTGCTTTTTTGAATTGGTCATTGTTTTCAGTTCCTGTGGTTACGGAAGCGTTTACTGTAAGTTAAATCATGGTTTTGTGCTACTTTTGTTGATCGCACCGGTTACCGTTTAGACTGTTGTTGTTTCTCTCCAGTTCTTGGCTCTCTGCATTCTTTGTCCAGTGGAAATGGGCCTGGAGTCTTCTGCCTCTCTTAGTGGGTCAGAGGAGTTTGAGAACTACTGGTTGCAAGGAGTAACTCAAGGCACTTCCTTTGGCCCTCCCAGGTGGCTTTCTCATCTCTGAGACAGGCCTACACCTTTGCTTTATGTCTTGGCCTTTAACAGACCAACAAAGACGGAGGGACTGCTGTGTACTCCCTGAGCTGGGTTAGTAATTTCTCTGGTATTGGTTCATCAACACTCCCTAAATGGGTCTTGAAAGTGAAATATCCAAGGCCTTCCAAACTCACAAGTCTGGTCACTGATTTGCCTCAGGTCTTCACTAAATGACCGCTATTGTGTACCTACTCTGAGTCCTCACATGCAGCTAGCTGAAGCTCAAGCACAGTAGCACATCACTTGGAGCCATCTTTATAAATAACTTATTTTGAGAATAGGAAAAATGAAAGTAGTTGTTACATTAGGGTACTGGTAATAGGTGATTTTTGCCTGTTTTAAAATTTGTCTTTGTTATTATATCAGCTTTTCAATTACAAAAGGAATAGAAGACACATTGTATCACAAATACTGTTCATATTGATAAATCAGAATGTTGATTAATATAATTTTGCTAATTAAACCATATGGTATAATGGAAAACGCTTAGTAATGACATAATGGCCTCTTTGGATGGTGAAATTGCAATATCCTATAAGGCAATCTTGACCCAACAATTTTATTTCTAGGAAGCTGTCCCACTAATATTCTCACGTTTGCAGATAGACATACACTCAAGGATATTGTTGCAGCATGGTTTGCAGTGGTAGATGGTGGGAAACAAACCAAGGTCCATCAAAATGAGACTGGTTAAATAAATTATGGTGCATCTATAGAACAGGATAATATGCAGCTGTTAAAATTGCAATATAGTCTCTTTGCCAGTCCAACAAGTAAGAAACTTAGAAGTCACCACTCCATCCTAACAAGTAAAAACACAAACAAACCAAAAAATCAGCAACTCTTCTTCAGTCTGTCAGAGAAGTGAGATCATAGGGCAGTCCACTACTCCTAAAATTGGAGGGACTGCCAGGTGCATAGAGAAATCACAACTTACCAGAACAGAGCTGAAACCTCTACAATAACCAGTGCTGAGGGAGAGAAACCTCAACTGTAACTGACAGATTGCTGGAGGCTCAGTGTAAATAGGTTCAAGAGATTAAAAACTCCAGGGGGACTAGTCATAGGGAGACTCCCCTCTTTTGTGAGTTTACAGGTCCTCACAGTGAACATCGGAGAAAAATTCCCTCATAATTCAGGTAGAGGAATGGGGAAAAGGAACCATTTTTGAAATGCACTAGAGCATTCTGTTCTTAGCAGTATCTGCCCTCAGGAGAAGCTATTTAACCAGAACCTAACTGATCTAGGGGAAGGGAAATACCCAACTCCAGAAGGCCCTAGGCTTCTATGTGGAGAAAAGGAAATAACCAATTCCAGCCCCTTCTAGCCTTGAACCTAAAATTGCTCTAAAAAGATGATGTCTTAAAAATCAATTGACTTAGATGCATGGATTTATTTCTGGACTCTCAGTTCTGTTTCATTCATCTGTATGTCTGTCCTTATACCAGTACAGACTAGAATTACTCTAGTTTTGTAGTAAGTTTTGAAATTGGGAAGTGTGAGTCCTCCAACTTTGCACTTCTTTGGAAGATTTTTTTGGCTATTCTAGGTCCCTTGTATTTCCACATGAATTTTAGTATCAGCTTGTCAATTTCTGCAAAAATGCCAGCTGGGATTTTGATAGAGATTGCTTTGAATCTGTAGATCAGTTTAGGAGTATTGTTGTCTTATCAATATTAAGTCTTACATTGCTTGTACACAGAATGTGTTTCCATTTGTTTAGGTCTTCTTTAATTTTTTTCTTCAATGTTTTATAGTTTTCAGTGTATTTGTCTTGCACTTCTTTGTTAAATTTATTCTGTTGTATTTTATTCTTTTTGATGCTATTGTAAATGAAATTGTTTTCTGATGTCAATTTCAGATTGTTTATTGCTAATGTATAGAAGTACATTATTTCTATTTATATATTGATCTTGTATCCTACAACCTTGCAGAACTTGTTTATTAGCTCTGTTTGTTCCTTGTGGAGTCCTTTATATAAGATCACGTTATCTTCAAATAGAGATAGATTTACAGTGATGCGTCACGTAACGATGGGGATATGTTTTGAGGAATGCATTGTTAGGCAATTTCAGTGTTGTGCGAACATCATAGAGTGTACTTACACAAATCTAGGTGGTATAGCCTACTACACACCTAGGCTATATGGTACTAGTCTTTTGGAACTACCGTCATATGTGCAGTCCGTCATTGACTGAAACATCATTATTCAGCACGTGACTACTTTTTCTTTTGCAGTTTAGATGCCTTTCGTTTCTTTTTCTTGTCATACTTCCTGGCTAGAATCTGCAGTACAGTGTTAAATAGAAGTGATGAGAGCAGACATTCTTGTGTTAATCTGAATCATAGGGAGAGAGCTTTCAATCTTTCACCGTTGACTATGATGTTAGCTGTGGGTTTTTCTTAGATGCATTTTATCAAGTTGAGGGAGTTCCCTTCTATTCCTAGTTTGTTGAGTGTTTTTTGCTTATCATGAACATGTTGGATTTTGTCAAATGCTTTTTCTGTGTCTATGGAGATAATTATTCAGAGGGATTGTCTTTTATTCTATTAATATGGTATATTACATTACTTGATTGTCATATGTTGAACCGACTTTGCATTGCTAGGATAAATCCTCCTTGATCATGGTGTATAATCCCTTTTATATGTTGCTGAATTTGGTTTGCTAGTATTTTATTGAAAATTTTCACATCTATATTCATAAGAAATATTGGTCTGTAATTTTCTTGTGACATCTTTGTCTAGTTTCAGTGTTAGGGACTGGCCTCATAGAATGAGTTGAGAAGTATTTCTTCCTCACCTGTTTTTGGAAGAGTTGATGAAGGATTAGTGTTAATTATTCTTTAAATGTCTGGTAGAATTCACCAGTGAAGCCTTTGGTCCTGGACTTTTCTTTAGGGGAAGTTTTTTGATTACTAATTCAATTGCTTAACTTGTTATAAGCCTATTTAGATTTTCTCTTTCTTCTTGAGTAGATTTTGTTAGTGTGTGTCCATCTAAGAGTTTGTCCAGTTCATCTAGGTTATCTAATTTGTTGGCATACAATTATTTTTAGTATGCCTTTATAATCTTTTTTATATCTGTAAGGTAGGTAACATAGTACCCATTTTCATTTCTGATTTACTTAGTAATTTAAATCTTCTCTCTATTTATTTATTTATTTATTTATTTATTTATTTATTTATTTGGTCAGTCTAGCTAAAGGTATCTCAATTTGTTGATCTTTTCAAAGAATCAACTTTTGGTTTTGTTGATTTTCTGTACTGCTTTTCTCTTCTCTAATTCATTTATTTCTGCCCTAATCTTTATAATTTTCTTCCTTCTGCTTGCTTTGGATTTAATTTGCTCTTCTTTTTCTAATTTCTTAACATGGAAGTTTAGGTTACTGATTTGAGTTCTTTCTTCTTTTTTGATATAGACACATACAGCTATGAATTTCCCTAGTCTAAGCACTGCTTCTGATAGGTTTTGGTATGTTGTGTTTTCCTTTTCATTCATCTCAAACTATCTTCTAATTTCCCTTGTGATTTTTTCTTTGACCCATTAATTATTTGAGTGTGTTTTTAAATTCCCACATATTTTTGAATTTGCCAAATTTCCTTCCTTTATTGATTTCTAATTTCATTCTATTGTCAGCAGAGTTCATACTTTCAATCCCTTTAAATTTATTGAGACTTCATTTATGGCCTAACATATAGAATGTTCCATGTGCAGTTGAGAAGAATATGTATTCTGCTGTTGGGTGGGTTGAGTCTTCTGTATGTCTATTGGGTCTCATTGGTTTATAGTTGTTCAAGACCTCTGTTTCCTTATTGATCTTCTATCCAGTTGTTCTATCCATTATTGAATGTGGGGTATTGAAGTCTCCAACTACTATTGTTGAATTGTCTATTTCTCCTTTTAATTCTCTCAGTTTTCGCTGCAGGTATTTTAGGGCTTTGTTGTTAAGATATGTGTAGATATATAGATATAGGTATAGATATCTGTTTCTCATTGTTATAAATTTGTCATAAACTGATCCTTTTATCATTATAAAATGTCCTTTGTCTCAAGTAACAATTTTGTGTCTTAAAGTCTATTTTGTCTGATATTAATATAGCCGCTCTAGCTTTCTTTTGGTTACTGTTTGCATAGTGTATTTTTTCCATGAGGCTTTGTTCATATACCCTTTTCTGTCTCTTTGCTTGGAACCTCTTTGTGTCTTTGAATCTAAAATGAGTCTCTTTAGACAGCATATAGTTGGATCATGTTTTTTATCCATTCTACCAGTCTCTTACCTTAATGGTAGTATTTATTCCATTTAAACTTAATGTCATTATCGAAAAAGTAGGATTTGCATTTGCCATTTTGCTCTTTGTTTTCTATATATCTTTTTTTGTTCCTTTAATCCTCCATGCTGCCTTCTTTTGCACTAAATATATATTTTCTAGTATACCATTTTAAATCTCTGTCATTTATTTTGCTGTGGGTACCCTACTGTCATAATTAATATCTTAGCTTATAATAATCTAGTTTGGATTAATACCAATTTAATTTAAATAGCATACAAAAACTTTGCTCCTATATAGCTCCATTCTTTTCCCACTCCCTTGTGATGTTATTGTAATACAAACTATATCTTTATATCTTATATGCTACTCATCAACATAGATTTATAATTACTGCTTGATGCACTTGTCTTTTAAATTATATAGGAGAAGAAGAAGTTACAAACAAACAAAAAATATATTTATGCTTTGTTTTATATTTCCCAATGTAGTTACCCTTACTAGTGCTATTTATTTCTTACTATGAATGTGAGTTACTGTGTAGTGTCCTTTCATTTCAGCCTGAGGGATTCCCTGTAGTATTTCTTGTAAGGCGGGTATGGTAATGACAAATTTTCTCTGTTTTTGTTTAGCAAGGGATACCTCAATTTCTCCTTCATTTTTGAAGGAAAGTTTTGGTAGATATAGAATTCTTGATTGACAGTCTTTTTCTTTCAGCACTTTGAGTATGTTATCCTACTGCCTGTTGGCTTCCATGGTTTCTGATGAGACATCAACTGCTAATCTTATTGAGGATCCCTTATATATGAGGAGTCACTCCTCTGTTTTCACTTTCAAGATTCTCTCTTTTTCTTTGGCTTTCAATAGTTTGATTATGATGTATCTAGGTAAGGATCTCTGAGTTTATCATACTTGGACTTTGTTGAGTTTCTTTAAAGTGTAGATTAATGTTTTTCGTCAAATTTGGGAAGTTTTTGCCATTATTTCTTCAGAATTTCTTTCTGCACCTTTTTCTTTCTCTTCTCCTTCTGGGACTTTCATTGTGCCTATGCTGGTATGCTTGATGGTGTCCCACAGATCTCTCTCTGTTCATTTTCCTTCATTCTTTTTTCTTTCTTTTCCTCAGTCTGATAATCTCAATTGAGTTATATTCAAGTTTGTTGATACTTTCTTCTGCCTATTTATATCTGCTGCTGAACCCTTCTAGTGAATTTTTTATTCTGGTGATTGTACTTTTCAACTGCAGAATTTCTATTTGGTTCTTTTTTTTTTTTTTTTTTAATAATTTCTATCTCTTTATTGATAATCTCTTTTTGGACATTGTTCTCATACTTTCCTTTATTTTTTTAGACATGATTTCCCTTAGTTCTTTGAACGTATTTAAAATAGCTAATTTAAAGCCTTTTTCTAGTAAGTCCAACATCTGGGCTTCCTCAGGGATAGTTTCTTTTGACTGCTTTTTTTTTTTTTCCTGTGTATGGGCTTTATTGTCTTGTTTTTTTTCATGTCTCATAATTTTTTGTTACAATTTGGACATTTGAAAATAATAAAATATGACAACTCTGAACATCTGATTCTCTTCCTCTCAGAGTTTGTTGTTGCTGTTTGTTTACTGACTTTCTGGACTAATTATGTAAAGTATTTTTTTGTCATGTGTGGTCACTGAAGGTTCTATTCACTTATTAGTGATCAGCTAATGATTAGACAGAGTTTTTTGAAATGCCTAAAACCAGTAAGTTTCACAGTCTTTGCCAAGGGGCTTTGAGTGTGTCTTCGGGCACACCTTCAGCCCTCATCCAGGCAGTTTACAATTCCACCTTGACCTTTGCTAAGTGCTTGCACAGAGCCTCAGGGTGAGCCTGAGGTGAGAGCTTAGGCCCTTCTCAGGACTTTTCCTGAGCATGCCCAAGGCCTGAGCGTGCAGGTGGCCATCTGGATTTCCAGGAGTGTGTTGGAGCTTTTCAAAGCCCCCTATGGACATCTTGTTAACCAGCTTTTCCTTTTAAGGTTTTTGGTTAGCCTGTTGTTTGCCCAACTGTTATCTACTGCCCAACTTTTATATACAGCCTTGATGTTAAACAATTGTCTCTGATTTTTTTTTTTTTTTTTTGTGAGGGAGATCAGCCCTGAGCTAACATCTGATGCCAATCCTCCTCTTTTTTCTGAGGAAGACTGGCCCTGAGCTAACATCCGTGCTCATCTTCCTCCACTTTATATGGGACGCCGCCACAGCATGGCTCGACAAACAGTGCGTCAGTGCATGCTGGGGATCCGAACCGGCGAACCCTGGGCTGCCACAGCAGAGTGCGTGCACTTAACTGCCTGCGCCACTGGGCCGGCCCCTGTCTCTGATTATTTTTGACAAATACCCCCAAGGAGAAGGCTTTTTGCACTGTGTGAGCTCCAAGTCAAGTCAAATAAAGACAGTCTTGTGAGTGTAGCCTTCCAGGAAACCACCAGATAAGTCACGTAATGACAGTTCTCTGAGCATGGGGCGTTGAAGGAATTCCATCTCTTTTCCACTCCTTCCAGTAGCTGTTAGACTGCTGGGTTACAGGCTGTGGATTTTCAAAGTTACCGCAGACCTGAAGAGTGGGAAATGAGAATAGGACAAGTTAAAGCACCATAAAGTGTACTGTTCCTACCAAGATTCAGTTGTTTTTCTTGAGTAAATGCTCCCCTGATTGCTGCAAGCCTGTGGTTAATCTCCGGAATTCTAAGTTATTTTCCAGTGTCGAAGATGTTTTCCGGTGTCACTGTTTCTTTTATGAAACATAGAATTTTGAGAGGTTCTTATTCTACCATTTTCTCTGACATCTCTGTTCATTTGTTTTTAACATCAAAGTTGTTTCTTTTATTTTTTGGAATAGAAGAGATGGTATATTTGAAGAGAAGCAACACCTGATTCTGTTTCAGCTGTGTTTATGGCATTTTCTGTCTGAACATTTGGGCCTCAGTTTTTCCATATGCAGAAAAGGGGTGCAAATACGTCTCCCCATCTATTCTGTAGGGCTCTGTGAACTAAATGCTACTGTATATGTGGAGATGCTTTGGTCTCTTTGGAAGAAAAGCACTTAAATTCCTCAAGGCTTCAGGGTTGTTACTTCCAGTTCTGCTTCCCACTGCGTGTCCTTGATCAAGCCACTGAACCAATTGCTTCTGTTTCTTTTTCCACCTCTCCCCTCCCCTCTCTCTTTTCAAGGAAGAGACAATGTTCATTCTCCTGATAGACATGCCAGTAAATTTAAATTGCTTTAAATGTATTTAAAATTATTTGAAGATGTTCAGGAAAAACTGTTGTTGTTATTTGAGGTTGACTAGAAATTATGGCTGTTTGCACATATGCAGAATATTATAATGCAATCTTGAATGTGATTATTGGAGGGTTTTTTATATTACACATAATACCAGAAATAGAGTTTTGAAACCTCTGGTAGTCCTTTGTATGCATCTCTCTCTCTCCCTCTCCCTTTTTTTTTTTGCCATCAGGTACCTTCCTAGCTCCATCAAATCTGAGCATCTCTGAGGAAAGTGGCTAGAACTCACAGCTTTTTTTTTTGGCTTGTGCTAAAATATACATAACATAAAATTTACCATTTTAACCACATTTAAGTGTACAATTCAGTCGCGTTAAGTACATTCACATAGTTGTGCAATGTATGCATTTCTTTTTGAAAAATATAGATTCCATAGTTCCTTGACAATATTTGCTTTGTGAACCAACACTGTTTTTAAAATTAAAGAGTATGGACTATACCAGTTTTTTGCTCATTCATTTTGTAGGAAGCCATGAGTTTTATAAACATGGTAGCTGTTGATTTCAATGGTCATGCTTCCTTTACCTCATTTCATTTCTGAAAACAACCTAAACAACCTAATTGTTCATACACAATACATTTAACTCACGTCTCTTTTGGTGCTGCAGGTTGCAATGCAGGCAGGGATTAACTTGGGGACAGCTGTGTCAAGAGGATTGTATCAACCAGCAACAATCTTTATGGGCCGCCAAATGTCAGCCATCCCAAGCGCTGGAGATGTTAGTACAGAGCAGAAATCTCCCCAACCCACGAAGAACTTCAGAACAATTCCTGACCCACGTTCACAGCGACAGACAGCCAGAGCAGTGATGTGACAGACAGCTATGTAGTCTGCACTAATAGTGGCACACAGTGCTTAAATAAGTCTGACAAAATAGATGGAAGGACATCTCTTCAGATTGGTGAGAAAACGCCAGTGACAGCCAGCCCATTGTCTGAGGAGGAACAGACTCATTGCTTGGAGATAGGAAGCAACTCACGTCACGGCAAGAGTAATTTATCTGAAAGCAAAAAGTCTGCTGAACTCCATTCCCTGTTACGGGGAAGATTACGTCCAGGGAGCAGAACCACTGATTTAAAGTGTGACAGTTCCAGCAGATCAGGGGCATCAGAGGGAGAAATACTGACACGGGAACATATTGAAGTCAAGGAAGACAGTGCCAGACTACCAGTCGCTCCGATATCAGTCTCAGAATACTGTGCATCTGAAAGTAAGTGTTCTCAAGAGAAGCATTCTGCTCAGGAAGGTTTCTCAGGTGGGGTGAGAGGCTGAGGTTGTTTGCTGATTTTTGTTGGTATTTAGTTTTTCTGGGTGGTAGTGGTCTTATGTAAGAACAAAGTGTACTCTCTAATTTTATCTTTTGTCAAAAAACAAAGTACAGTGGTGACTTTGCCAACAAATTCCATTCTAATGAATTCTTAAATATGTATGTGGAAATATTCTTACAAGCGAATTCTCTGATTTTTAAACTCATTGTTATATTTTTAATATATTTAATAAAATATTTTTAATGAGTTTTTAAATACTGTAATTAATCATGGATTGTTTCTACATGTTTTAACTGATGAATAATCCCACTCCGTGAGGTGGAACGTCTTACCTCGCTTCTCCCTGCACTTAGTGATCAGTAGTCTCTTCATATCCCCTCTTCCAGATCATCCTCCTCACGGGGACCCCGAGGCACAGAAGCCCTTCAGGAAAATGCAGCAACAGCAGGAAGAGGAAAGTCTGAGCAGCAGCAGTGACCTCACAGTTGCCGTAAGTGAAGATGGTCTGATTTTAGAGAGTCCAGAACCACAGCCAGATCCGAGTGACAAGATGGAGGGAGAAGATGGAATAGAGGCCTTAAAATTAATCCACTCTGAGCAAGAAAGAGGTGCCCTATCCACCGAAAAACATAATTGTATTTTGCAAACTCTAAGCTCTCCTGATTCAAAAAAAGAATCCTCCACTAACTCACCAACAAGAGAGTAAGCCATTGAATTTTTTTTTACTATTCTGTTTTTAATTATAGACATTTTTAGAGATCATTCCACTGGGAATGTATTGTCGAACACTCAGTCATGAATGTATAAGTTCCTTACTCATAAATAATCTCTTAGCAAAGGTCTAATTTGCTTTCTTTTCTTTTTTTATAAAATAGCTTTAAAAGTCTGAATATCATTGAAATCATGGTGATTTGCAGTTTATAATTATATCCAAACAATCCCTGGTTAATTCATAAGTCATTCCCCCCACCCCTACCCTCCAGCCTTTTAAGAAAACAAATCATTTTGAAGTTGTGGTAACACAGAAGGTGACAAACGGTTAAACTTACTAGGAATTCAGCTTTAGAGGCTAGGAACTTTGTATCTAATTAATTTGCTTAATCCTAATATCCCTTGCCATGGTGTCATTTTTGTCATACGATTAAATATGAGTTAATAAGTTCTTCTAAGTGTATATCTAAGCCAGCTTTCCTTTTCTGAATGTAAATATGAGGACACTGGAATCTTTAATGTTAAATAGGAACAACATCAGTGTTATACATTTTGAGCACTTATTATAATATCCAACTCATGAAAGCTCATGTATAATTTTTTATTATTGATTGGAGGTACTAGGTGGAATTGTGTAGAAAACATGGAAACTGTTGAAAACCAATTCTGCAATGAAAAATAACTCTAATAGCATCAAATCTCTTTTAGGAGTGGAAGGAACCTACGTAACAAACTAAGGTAGATCTCGCCTTTTAAAAATGAGGAAATCAAGGCTAGGGGCATAGGAATGACACGGAGGCCGTTGGGGCAGACCTTCCATACAGCCTGCCTCCCCAACCCACATGCCACCACTAGAATTTTCTGTTACACTGTGATGCCATCACTCTTTCTTTCCAACAGTCCCAGCAACAGTGAAAAGCCAAGTGGGCATCCTTGTATATGAGGGGATATGTTCTCTTTTAGAGCAGCGTTGCACCTTTAATGTATTGCCTCTTACCATTCATTATCTACTTATGGTGAAAATTTTAATTTATAGTCTGATTGACTTTAAAGTGATGTTCAAGAAATATTTATTAATAGCACATCCAAGTACAAAGTACTTGTACTGTGGATGGAAGAACCAACATGGTTCCTGTCATTGGGAAATTTGATTTATTAGAGTGGCAAGCCAAATGGATTTTTTTGTGTGTGTGTGAGGAAGATCGGCCCTGAGGTAACATCTGCCAATCCTCCTCTTTTTGCTGAGGAAGACTGGCCCTGGGCTAACATCCATGGCCATCTTCCTCCACTTTATATGGGACGCCGCCACAGCATGGCTTGACAAGTGGTGCGTCAGTGCGCGCCTGGGATCCAAACCAGGGAACCCCGGGCCGCTGCAGCGGAGCGCATGCACTTAACCGCTTGCGCCACCGGGCTGGCCCCACAATGGATTTTTCTAGTAAGAATACTTCTCTCATCAAAAAGGTACAGGTATTATATACTACATCATCAGAAACTTTATCACTAGAGATAGAATGTATCTGTTTTGGGTTTCGTATTTGCAGGCTTCTTTTTATAGCAATTCATTGGACCAGTAAGTAGTTTGGTGGATTAACTGGGGGACTAGTGTACTTACCCAGGACTCAGGCTTTTTCTGAGATGAAAAAAGTTGGGTATGTGTATAGAATTAAGAATGTTCTATCTCTCCTTCTCCTATATGACTGACTTTTTCCTATGATCTTAAAGCCAAGTTCCTTAGAATTTTGGGATATAGTTTTCCAAAATTTGTTAGAAAATATGGGCATTTGGGGAATTTTTGTATAGTTTGTCCTAATGGAATGGTCCCAGGATGAAAGGTCAGTCAGCAATGGTTGTTTTCTGTCTGTTACCAAATTTGAGCCCATTGATTTTGTGTGGTAAAAGTACTACCCAGGGGCCGGCCCTGTGGCTTAGCGGTTAAGTGCGCGCGCTCCGCTGCTGGCGGCCTAGGTTCGGATCCCAGGCGCACACTGACGCACCGCTTCTCAGGCCGTGCTGAGGCCGTGTCCCACCTACAGCAACTAGAAGGATTTGCATCTATGACATACAGCTATCTACTGGGGCTTTGGGGGAAAAAAATAAATAAATAAATAAACATTTAAAAAAAAAAAGTACTATCCAGGAATAGGTTGAAGGTGGTTTAAATGATCCTGGTTAACCTGCTGACATCCTCACCGCTTTTGAGGCGCTGCGGTCTCTTATTTCCTCTTTAGCATGAGCTCTTCTCCTTGCTCTGAGGGTTAATTATTCATCTGAGACTGTAGTGTCATATTTACAGAGCTAATACTATGACTTCAAAGGTTCATTATCTCAGTTTACTTTATGGTCTGTTGGGGGCCTGGAGAAAAGTCACTTGAATGAATTTTAGTTAACAAAGATCTCAAGGGAAGGGTAGATCCTACAATTCCTCACCCACAAGAAAAGAAACTTTGTAACTATGTATGGTGACTGATGTTAACTAACTGTGGTGATCATTTCACAATATGTACAAATATTGGATCATTATGTTGCATACCTGAAACTAATATAATGCTGTATGTCGATTATACTTCAATTAAAAAAAAAAGAATAAGAGGAAAGAAGAGAAGGAAACCAGAATGGAAAGTGTGTGGAACATGGAAATGGCCTTTCTTTTCCAGAGTGGTAAAATGGTCCCTTGCTGCTAATGTGAATTCACTTCACATTCCTCCTTTGCTAGACTCAGACCAGTGATAATATCCGTACTGTCCTATATTTGGACAGAATACTTAATCCTCCCAAATGTGAAATTAACTCACAACTACTAGCTTTATATTTTTCACGAAAATCTTCTCCTAAAAATAAAAGGCACGTGTTTTCTGAGGAGCAGGAGAGCCAGCTCACTGGAGTCAGATGATTTACCTCAGAACAATAGATGAGAGGAAAGCCTAACTCCAGCTTCCAGCTGCCAGGAGCCTTTGTTTACCAAGAAGCTACTCTTTTTTTCTTTTCCTATTCTTTTTTTTTTTTAACTTTTATCTTTGCTCTCTTTTCCTTGACCAAGTCAGTATAATTGAGTGCAGAAATAGCATATGGTCATTATGATCTGGACTTATATCCTAAAAGCTGAAAAACTTTTTGGTTGATCTTTATAGAATAAAAACAAAACAGAACATTTTTACCTCTTTTACAGTGATTCCTTACCTTTTTAGAATTCTTTGATTTTATTGATACTTCTCCTCTCCCAAAAGTACCTTACCACAAATCTGAAGTAATATAGGTAGTAGGACTGACAGGAGAGTGTTATGATGCTGTCCTAGGACAGTGGGACTAATTTACAGCAAGAAACACTTTCTGTCCTAGGCCAGTACCCAACACATATACAGAAGTTATGCAAAACAGTACTTTCCCCTTCTGCATGCATGACATCTGGTGTTTTCTTTATTAAATTTGTCAAAATACTAGTTCAGGTTTGCCCAACTAATATCACAATCCAGCAATGTTAAAAAGTGTTGCCTTAGGATTTATTATTTTCAGAGTTGAGTCCCTGATCTGTACATATTTTAACTATATAGCATTTAATATTTCAAAATATGATGCTCATTTTAAGTACTTATTTTTATCTTGATTGATTCTCAGTAGGGCAAGATAAGTTACATTTGTATTCGTCAGTGTGACGGTAGTTTTAATCCAGTAATAAGGGGCTCATGGTTAAGTTCTTAAATTGAACCAGCAAAAGCAGGAAAGCAGTGATTGCCAGCCTCCGGTGCTGACAGCAGGAGTCCTTTTGTTTGTGGCCACGTTGGAGATGTGGACGTGGATGCTGTTTTGTTATGTCTGTGCTAAAACTCTATTTCTCCAGCCTCTCTTTCATCCAGGCATCCTTGAGCCTTGAGGTAATGGGAAAGTTGTGTCTCTCAGGTTCTTTACGTGATCATTATTTATTGTTTTTCCCAACAGTCTTCCCCACTTTAACTTACAGCAGACACTGTTAACAGTCCTGCAGGGTAAGGGTGTCCTGTGGGTGCCCAGGCTGCTGCTGACCCCTCTGGGGCACCTGGCTTTGCTCCCTGCAGATGCTCTTCTCTGTCCCTACCATGAGCCTGGTTAGATTTTCTCAGCGGTGGGTCCCCCAGCTCATCCTGCTGCCGCCTCCCCTTCCTGACCTTCCCGCCCCTCACTCAGCCCAGAGACCCCACACTCAAATGTGCAAGCCTGAGGCCCAGGGCAGCGAGAGCTGCAGAGGAGCAGCTGCCCAACCAAGGCAGTCAGTTATGTGTCCTCTGATTCATTCCTGTAGCCGCTTCTGCAAGGCCTGGACTGGAGAGAAACCATTTTACTGTGAGGTGAACCTATCCACAGACCCACTCAAAATAACGACTAGAATTTGGCCACCTCAAATACATTCATACAACTTGACTTCGAGTCTTGAAACCTGGGTTCAACTAAATTGTTTTTTGTTTGTTTGTTTTCAGAGTTTCTAAAAAGGGACAGTTCAAAAAACTAATTTGCATGCATTTGAAAAGTGTTAACATCGTAGGAGGAATTCAAGAAACTTGTTTCTAGGTAGTAGAAAATTCAGTGTTTCTGTGTATTTTTTTCACACCTAAAGCAGTTAATAACAATTTAGCAATATCATATATCCAATCAGTGTTCAGTCAGGAGCCAAGCAGATATCTTTTCAGTTGATGTTTTTTGATGAGTAGCCAAACTGTGCCATTGCACTGCATTTGCTTCATATGTCTCTTAAGTAGCATCACCATATAATTTATTGTCTAAATTAGGAAACTTTTGATTAACAAAAGACAACTCTATTAATTATTATGCTGGGACAACAGGCAGAAACCTGAATTGTCATGGACAAATTCTACTTTTTATTTTAATTGTGGTAAAAAATACACAACTTTAAATTTACCATCTTAACTGTTTTTAAGTGTGCAGCTCAGTAGTGTTAAGTATATTCACAGTGTTGTGCAACAGATCTCTAGAACTTTTTCATCTTGCAATACTGAAACACTATACCCACTAAACACTAATACTCCCTCCCCCTTCTTCCCAGCCCTTAATAACCACCTTTCCACTTTCTGTTTCTATGATTTTGACCGCTTTTGTTACTTCATATGAGTGGAATCATACAGTACTTGGCCTCTTGTGACTGGCTTATTTCGCTTAGTATAAGGTCCTCAGGGTTCATCCACACTGTAGTATGTGACAGGATTTCCTTCTTTTTAAAGGCTGCATAATATTCCATTGTATGTATATGCCACATTTTCTTTATCCATTCAACTATTGATGGACATTTGGGTTGCTTCCACCTCTTGGCCATTGTGGAAAATGCTGTGATGAACAAGGGTGTGCCAATAACTCTTTGAGATCCTGTTTTTAGTTCTTTTGGATATATACCCAGAGTGGATTGCTGGATCATATAGTAATTCTATTTTTAATTTGTTGAGGAAGCTCCATACTGTTTTCCCTAATAGCTACACCCACCAGCAGTGCACAAGAGTTCCGATTTGTCCACATCCTCCACAACGCTGATTTTCTGTTCTTTTGATAGTGGCCATCCTGATGGGTGTGAGGTGATATCTCATTGTGGTTTTGATTTACGTTTCCCTGGTGATTAGTGATTTTGAGCATCTTTTCATGTGCTTATTGACCATTTGTATATGGAGAAATGTCTGTTCAAGCACTTTGCCCATTTTTAATCGGGTTATTTGATTTTTGTTATTGTTGTCGAGTGGTAGAAGTTCCTTATATATTCTGGATATTAACCCCTTTTCAAATATATGATTTCAGTTATTTTCTCCCATTGTGTAGGTTGCCTTTTCACTCTGTTGATTGTTTCCTTTGACATGCAAAAGTTAAGTTTGAGATAGTCCTGTGTGTCTATTTTTAATTTTGTTGACTGTGCTTTTGGTGTCATATCCAAGAAATCGTTGCCAAAACCAATGTCCTGAAGCTTTTCTCCTATGTTTTCTTCTGGGAATTTAATAGTTTTCAGTCTTATGTTTAAGTCTTTAACCCTTTTTGAGTTGATTTTGTGTATGGTATAAGGTAAGGGTCCAACTTCATTCTTTTGCATGTGGATATCCAGTTATCTGTGCCTTTTTTTAAATCTGTAGAAACAAAAGCCTACCAGTTGCTGAAGTGGTCTACCCTTCAGGATAATACAAATCAAACTGAAGACAGGTTCCAAAAGGCAGATGCTTCTGCATCACAACTGTCAGGTAAGTGAGCAGATTCAGCACTCACAGCCAGTGTCTAGGTGACCCAAGGCAGCAGCTAGTGCTGTGCTCAGGGAAGGGTGGTCATTCTTTGAAAGTTTCTGGAGTTTGCTTTGTAATAAGCTATCACTGGATCAGAATCAGCCAGTACTTTTTCAGTCCTTAACAAACAAGAATTTGGAAGAGTCTTCCCTCCTGGATATGTGCCAGCCCTGGCATGGCGATGGTCCTTACAGGCCCTTGGATTATACCTGGCATGTCATGATAGTAACTTGTCGCTAAGTACCACAGGAGACACCCCAAATTCTTTCTTTTCCCACATCTTCCAGTTTCTTAATCATCAATGGGGAACATCATCCTGGGCTATTTTCCCTCACCAGAATGTTGGAAAACTTTGGGTTTTTTAAATGAAAAGACTGTAAATCCCAGTAAAGCTAAATTTTAAGCTTAAGTGTATTTCCTTCAATCTAGGATTTTTGTTTTAATTGTAATTTTCTTTGTTTTCGTATACTTTATTGTATTTTTATTATTTTCATTGGTTTTTATTTTATTACACGTTTTTTTTAGTATGTCACTTCAGCTCCCTTTGTGCAAGTAAATGGATTCATACAGAAGGAAGTACACCTTAGTCACTTCCTTATCCTTACATAAACCACCATTCCATAATTTCACCCATCAGAATGAACAGTGATCTCTTAACATCACATAATTCCCAGGCCATATCCAGATTTCCCAATTGTCTCAAAGATGTCTATATCAGACAGGCATTTTTTCGAGGGACATATGGTGCATTAGACTTAGCTGTCTGTCTTCAGAGAGCTATTTCCTAGATAATATTAGTGTTAGAATTGGTTGCTGCAAAATTCTGTTATTTTGGTTGTTTTGAGGATTCAGTGAGCCACTGCAGGCGAAATGCCCAGCACAGGGCCTGTTAGAGAGCAGCCCTCGGCGACTGCTGGCCGCGGTGGTGCTGGGTGTTATGTGAACTCCGCGAATGTGAGACATTGTAGTTGGCTGAGGTATGAAGCAGGGCCTCTGCCCCGATGGAGGGCTTCATCACTTTGGAAAGATGTAGCACTCGTGAGCCCTTAACCGTTTGCTTTTCACCACTTTCTTCACATTTGAGTCACAGAATTAGAATCCAGAGAGATTTAGAAAGTATTTATCCAACCCCCTCATTTCACAAAAGGAGGCGACAAGAGAGTAGCACCTCCCTCGGAGCCTTACAGCCAGTTAGCAGACACACGTGGTTGGAAGGTGACTCCACACATCTATGTTTGGTAAGTTTATTTTATATGGATAGTTAATTGGACAAGTTCAAAGGATGAGTAAATTTGACATAAGTTGTAGTCCCTTGGATGTATATCAAAAATGTTGGGGGCCGGCCTCATGGCTTAGCGGTTAAGTGCACGTGCTCCGCTACTGGCGGCCCGGTTCGCATCCCGGGCACACACCGACGCACCGCTTCTGCAGCCATGCTGAGGCCGCGTCCCACATACAGCAACTAGAAGGATGCGCAACTATGACATACAACTATCTACTGGGGCTTTGGGGAAAAAAAGAAGGAGGATTGGCAATAGATGTTAGCTCAGAGCCGGTTTTCCTCAGCAAAAAGAGGAGGATTAGCATGGATGTTAGCTCAGGGCTCATCTTCCTCACACACACAAAAAAATGTTGGTACTATTAATATACTAATGATTAATGTATTTGTTTATTAATTTATTCATAAGTGATACTTTATAGGTTGTATAATCAAGCACCCCTAGATTCAGTTCCCTCACTCCACACTCAAATTTACACTATGTGCTTTGCAAGATTCCACATTTTCCTGCGTTGGGATCATAGAAGTCCTTCTGGTGGTGTCAGCCGTTTCTCAGGTCAGATACGGCCTCTGGCGTTTAGTTTATGTGTGCTCACACAATACTTTTCACTCTCACTCTCACTCTCTCGCTCTCACTCTGATCCTGGGGACTTCTCTGAGCTCCAAAGAGAAGCAGGAGGCAGGCTGGCAGGGTGGAGGGAAATGGAAGCCACGTACCCCGTGGTTAGCGTACCCCGCTACTGCTGTTACAGGTAGTGGTGAGGATGGGCACCCTGAACTCAGGAGCCACCCCAAATCTGACTATTGAAGAAGCAGTGCATGTTTCAGTTACTTTCTGCATCAGATGTGTTAGGTCTCTGCCTCTGGACCTGTCACTAAGGAAAGCCACTGCAACCTTGCGCCTTCCTTTCCATGTCTGAAAAGGCCTTATGCTGGTAAGCACATGGAAACCCTCTTCAGGCTGAGCACGGACACATTGTTAAGAGAATGGCTTGGCTGCAGAGGTTACATGCAGGCAAGTAGGTTACAGGATAGAAACTCAGCAAATGCCTTTTGCAGAGACACCCATGCACTCTCTATCCATGATCTCAGGTGACTGCCAGTTAAGAATCAGAATTGAAGCAGAAACATCCAAGGCTGAAGTCACCCAGGGGGCAGAGGTCAAGGATTGCCCTGCACGCTGATAGCATCATGGGAACAGTCTGGTTCCCCTGGCTCCAGGAAAGAGGTGGATTGTGCATCTTCCCCATCAACTTTTTCAGGCTGGTTAAAGAGTGGCCTTGATGGTTTTCAATGGAGATTCAGTCTCTCCTGGGAGATGGAAAAACAGAGGATTTGGCAGAGGGCTTAAGGGTGGGTGGGGTGGGTAACTGTCATCCAGCGGTGTCAGTTATTTCTGAGACCTGGTTCCCAGCACCCATTATTTTGATGATCCCTTGCTGCCCATGTGTTATAACAAGGTGAATTATCCAGTGCATGGTGCTGTAGTAGAGACCCGTGTGCTCACATGTGCATCGTGGTCATTTGGAATAGAGCTCTTCGAATGATTTTATTTTTTATTTTTTGTGGCTTCTAAGTATCACCGGAAAACGCTCCACTTCCTTTCAGAGTTCTATCAACATGTTCCTTGCCTCAGAAGCTCCCTGCCTTCTGTGGCTTGAGCAGCATCTTCCCCTGTTGACATTTGTTTCACCAAAGTTATTGTGAGCCCTCTTCTTCACTCGTTGCTGCGTGGTGGCTGACACTCCCTCTCCATGTTTGTGCTTCTCACAGGTTTGAATATTGGCAGCGGTACATTCAAGACAAAGACAACTAACAAAATCGCTTCGGAAGCTAGTTTTTCATCTAGTGAAGGAAGTCGTTTGTCAAGGTAAAGTCCTGAAAGCCTGTCTAAATAGTGGCAACAAGATGAGAAATGTCGCTACGCAATGAATTAAACTCCGGCCGCGTGTTCTTTTGTTTTGTGACTTGATGGAAGGTTATGGTTTGGGGTTTTGTTTATCTAAAATAACAGTTGAAACTTTAGTCTACCTTTGAAAATATTTGCACCAGAGCCAAGTATTGTTTTGCAGCTGTTGTTTCCTTGGTTTAAGACTCAATTGACACCTCAGTGAACCACGAATTAGCGTCTACAGCTGCTCGCAGTAGGGCTGCTTAGAGACCACACAATGGAGGGTGTAGGAAAAGGGCAGAGAGAAAAATGTCAGGCCTTAAAGGAAATAAAGTGGCCTGTTTCTTCTTTCTGAGATGGCTGATACATATACTAGCAATTTCTGGTTATTTGTTTTTGTATTCCTGTTTCTTACCAAGTATTTGGGCTAAATTATTCTTTCCTTTCCTGATACTTTCTTCCTTATTTTCCCTAAAGGACAAAATGTATTTTTTCAGTTTTGTTAAACAGTAGCACTTCTTGTAAGTTTTTCAAGCAATGATAAGTGAGTTGTGTGCGAGATTTGTCATCAACATAAAATACTGATCAGGCAAGGGCACTGAGTCACTGGGGAAGAATTTATAGATGGGAGTGGAAGCAGTCACCTGCTGAAATACCTCCCTTGTTGCTTTGGGCTAAATATCATTTAAAACAGCCCAAGTCTCCTTTAGTAATAGCATTTCTCATTAAAAAGATGTCCTTTAGATGACTGCATTCCATTTGAATTAGTTGCTTGCCCCTGATGAAATTTTAAAGCAGGAACTTTACATTTCTCATGTTCCTTAATTTTGATGATGAAGTTTAACTTATTTATTCATTTATTTAGTTGCTTCTGCTTTTGGTGTCAGATCTAAGAGTCCATTGCCAAATACAAGGTCATGAAGATTTATGCCTGTGTGTTCTTCTAAGTGTTTTATAGTTTTAGCTCTTAAATTTAAGTGTATGATCCATTTTGAGTAAACTTTTGCTTATGGGATAAGGTTAGGGTCTAACTTCATTCTTTTGCATATAGCTATTCAATTGTCACAGCACCATTGGCACCCTTGTGAAAAATCAGTTGACTATAGGTGTATAGGTTTATTTCTGGTCTTTCAGTTCTGTTCCATTGATCTGTATGTTTGTCCTTGTACTAGTACCACACTGTCTTGACAACTGTTGCTTTGTAGTAACTTTTGAAATTAGGAAGTATGAGTCTTACACTATTTATTCTTCTTTTTCAGAATTGTTTTGTTAGTTCTAGCTTGTTGCCTTAGAATTCCGTATGAATTTAGAATCAACTTCAGAGTATAAGTTTTGCATTTCTTTGGTTAATTTATTCCTGGTTTTGGATACTATTGTGAATGGAATTGTTTTCTTAATTTTACTTTTGGGTTTTTCAATGCAAATGTATAGAAATTCAATTGGGTTTTGTATATTGATCTTGTATCCTGCAACCTTGCTGAACTCATTTATTACTTCTAATAGTTTTTTGGTAGATTCCTTAGGATTTTCTATATACAGGATCACTTCATGCAAATAGAGATAGTTTTACCTCCTCCTTTCCGATATAGATGCCTTTTATTTCTTTTTCTTGCCTAATTGCCCTGGTTAGAACCTCCGCTACAATTTAGAATAGAAATGGCAAGAGTGGAAATCTTTGTCTTGTTCCTAATCTTAAAGGGAAACCATTCAGTATGTCACCATTAAGTATGATGTTAACTGGAGATTTTTTGTAGATGCCCTTTATATTGAGGAACTGCCCTTCTGTTCCTAGTTTATTGAGTTTTTTTTTAAACCATGAAAGCGTGTTAGATTTTGTCAAATGCTTTTTCCTACATCTGCTGAGATGGTCTTGTGATTTTTTGTTTTTCATTCTATTTGTATGATGTATTACATTAATTATTTTTGGATGTTTAACCAACTTTGCATCCCTAGGATAAATCCCACTTGGTCATGGTGTATAATTCTTTTTATATATTGCTAGATTCAGTTTGCTAGTATTTTGTTGAGGACTTTTACATCCATGTTCGTAAGAGATATTAGTCTGTAGTTTTGTTTTCTTTCTTTTTTTTTTTTTGGTGAGGAAGATAAGCCCTGAGCTAACATCCGCTGCCAATCTTCCTCTTCTTGCAGAGGAAGATTGGCCCTGGGGTAACATCCGTGCCCATCTTCCTCTATTTATTTTTTTTCGTATGGGACACCGCCATAGCATGGCTTGACAAGCAGTACATCAGTCCATACCCGGGATCCAAACCTGTGAACCCTGGGCCGCCACAGTGGAGCGTGCAAACTTAATCTCTATGCCACCAGGCTGGCCCCTGTAGTTTTGCTTTCTTGTGACATCTTTGTCTGATTTTGGTATCGGGGTAATATTAGCCCCATAAAATGTGTTGGAAAGTGTTTCTTCCTCTTCTTTTTTTTTTTTTTTTTTTTTGTAAGAATTGGTGTTAATTCTTCCTTGAGTGTTTGGTAGATTTCAGCGGTGAAACCATTTAGGCCTGGGCTTTTCTTTGTGCATAGTTTGTGGATTACTGATTCAATCTCTTCACTTATTATAGGTTTATTCAGATTATCTTGAGTCATTTTTGTAGTTTGTGTTTTTCTAGTAATTTGTGTATTTCATCTAAGTTATCTAATTTGTGTACTATTATTCATAGTATTTGTTTATAATCCTTTTTGTTTCTGTAAGGTTGGTAATCTTGTCCTCTTTTTTTTTTTTCCTCCAGTTTTATCTTTTTATTTTATTGATGTTTTAATAGTTTTTAACATTGTGAAATTTTGGGTTGTACGTTTTTGTTTGTCCATCACCATATATATGTCTCCCTTCACCCCTTGTGCCCACCCCCCACCCCCATTGCCCCTGGTAACCACAATACAGTTTTCTCTGTCCATGTGTTGGTTTATATTCCACATATGAGTGAGATCATACAGTGTTTGTCTTTCTCTTTCTGGCTTCCTTCATTTAACATAATACCCTCCAGGCCCATCCATGTTGTTGCAAATGGGATGATTTTGTCTTTTTTTATGGCTGAGTAGTATTCCATTGTATATATATACCACCTTTTCTTGATCCAGTCATCAGTCGAGGGACACTTAGGTTGCTTCCACTTCTTGGCTATGGTGAATAATGCTGCAATGAACATAGGGGTGCATAAGGCCCTTTGGACTGTTGATTTCAGGTTTGTTGGATAGATTCCCAGTAGTGGGATAGCTGGATCATAGGGCATCTCTATTTTTAATTCTTTGAGGAATCTCCATACCGTTTTCCATAGAGGCTGCACCAGTTTGCATTCCCACCAGCTGTGTACGAGGGTTCCTGTTTCTCCACATCCTCTCCAGTGTTGGTTGTTTTTTGGCTTGGTGATTATAGCCATTCTAACGGGCGTGAGGTGATATCTTAGTGTTGTTTTCTCTCTTTTGTTTTTGATTCAAGTAATTTGAATCTTCTCTCTTTTTCTTGGTCAGACTGGACAGAGGTTTGTCAATTGTGTTGATCTCTTCAAAGAACCAGCGTTTTCTGATTTCCCTTTAGATTTCTTCTTCGACTCATTGGTTATTCATGAATGTGTTAATTCCCACATATTGATGAATTTGCCAAATTTATTCCTACTATTGATTTCTAATTTTATTTTATTATGGTTGGAGAACATACTTTGTATTATTTTTATGCTTTTAAATTTATTGGGGTTTGTTCTATAGCCCAACATTTGATCTGTTCTGGAGAATGTTCCCTATGTACTTGAGAATGTATCTTCTGTTGTTGGATGGAGTGCTCTGTAGAAGTCTGTTAGATCTGGTTGGTTTGTAGTGTTGTTCAAGTCGTCTATTTCCGTGTTGATCTTCTGTCTAATTGTTCTATACATTATTGAAAGTGGGGTATTGAAGTCTCCAACTATTGTTGAATTGTCTGTTTTCATTTCTATTAAAAGTTTCATGTATTTCAATGCTCCGTTAATAGATGCATATATGTTTTTAATTGTTATGTCTTGAACTATTGACCATTTCATCATTATAAAATGTCACTATTTCTAGTATTCTTGTTTTAAAGTCTATTTTGTCTGATGTTAGTGCAGCCACTCCAGATTTCTTGTGGTTGCTGTTTGCATGATATTCTTCCCCATCCATTTACTTTCAGTGTTTTTGTCTCTGTGACTCTCGTGTGTCTCCTGTAGACAACATATAGTTGGATCATGTTTTTTTTAAATCCAATCTACCAATCTTTCCCTTTGGATTGTTCAATCTATTCACATTTAATGTTACTGATAGAGTTGGATTTACATCTGCCATTTTAGTTTTTGTTTTCTATATGTATTTTCTAATGTAGCATTTTAATTTCATTAGTGATCTTTTTTTTAGTTTTTTTTTTTTTTGAATTTTTTTAAGCAATTGCTCTGGGGTTTACTATACACGTCTCATCAGCTTTAGATTTGTACTAGCTGAATTTGGGTAATATGCAGAACCTGTACTGCTATGTAGCTTGATTCCCATTTTCCCTTTTTTTTTGGTATTGTTGTTATATGTATTATATCTGTTAATGTTACAAACTCAACATTGCATTGTTATAATTATCATTTTACCATCTGCAGTCATTTCCTTAGCTCATTGCAACTTTGCTTCCATCCACCTCCTTTTGGGCTGTTACTAGGAAATAGATTACACTTATATTAAATTGTGCGTTTGAAGCCATGATACGTTGTGTGATGTTATTTTATACAATTGGTTTTTAAATCAGTTAAGAATAGAAAGGATAAAAAATATGTATAATTACCTTTACTGGGGTCACTTGTTTTCAGCCTGAAGAACTTTCTTTAGTATTTCTTGTAAATCAGGTCTACTAGCAATGAATTCTCTCAATTTTTGTTTATCTGGCAAAGTCTTTGTTTTTTCTTCATTTTTGAACAGTACCTTTCCTGAATATAGAATTCTTAGTTAACAGTTTTTTCCTTCAGCACTTTATATGTGCTATCCCACTGCCTTCTGGCCTCCATTGTTTTGTCCCAAACTAGCGTGGGACAAAAGGAGAATTTACTGGCTCATAGAATTAAAGAATAGGTTTACCAACCAAACTGCAGGAAGAGGGATTTAGCTGTACTCAAAAACCACTGGAACCAGGGACTTAAATCTGCTTCTCTCATTGCGGACTGGCAGCAAGTCCCATTCTCTTTCAGCTTTCAGCTATCTGGGAGGGACTGCCTTGCCTTCCTATGGTTCTCAGTTCAAAAATGCTGGGCAAGGACTCTCAATGGCCCAATTTGCCCAGCTGTTCAATCACCTACCTTGTGTGTGGTCTTACAAGAACACAGCACCTCCTAGGGGAACCAAATACTTGATGAGGAGGGCCTGTTTCCAGAAGAAATGAGGGACTTCACAATAGACACAATACTGCGGAATAGTTCTGGCTGTCCTTAAGTAAAACATGGGCTAACCATTTCTCTTAATTTCCACACCAGCAGTTTAAACAGTTTAAAGAAGTTTAAAGTGGCATCAGACCACAGAGGAAGGGGCAGTAAATATTTGCACACCAGGTAGCACGGAGAAATACTTTCATAAAGGCCTCTTGAGGTGAGCCTTGAGGACTGAGCGTGATTTGTCAAGCCAAGAGGGGATTCCATGGAGAAACACTTCCAGGCTTGAACAAATGGACATAAATCTCTCTTCTTCCAGATCTCTTTGTATATGCTTTAAAAAAGGATTTGAAGCCATCAGAAAATAAAGGATAAAAGCATCCTGTTAGTGTAAGGACAGAGCAGTAAATGATCTTTACTTGGACTGAAACACAGCAGTATGAATAAGCAAGTAACTTAACCCCTTTACAGCTCGGCTTTCTCATCTGTTACATGAAGATGATAATATGTAACACTCTCAGAAGGTTCACGTGACAATTAAATGAGATAATCCCTTAGCCAAAGCTTTAGTACGTGGTAAGTGCTCAAATAAATGCTGGCGAGTGATATCAGCAATTATTTTATATTCATAAATGTAGCTGGAAGGTTGAATTAGATGCTAAATGCCGGCTAGATCCCATTTTATAACTAAAGGGAGTTACGCAAACCAAACCAGCCATCATTCGTGTAAAATACCTAAAAATATTCCTTTTCATAGTCCAAGTACGTACTGTGGCACAAAACCGGGAGAAACCAGGACATAGAAATAATGAGTGTGTTTAGATGCTTTGATTCTACTCTGAATTGAGATGGGTGAGAAAAAGGAGGTGATCAAACCGGCAAGGAAGACCTACCTCCCCGGGCGCCTGCGGAGCACGGGGATCCCGCCCCAGTGGAACCCGAGGGCTGGGGAAGCAAGACGCCGGCGCAGCCCGGGATTCCCCGCGACTCACATGAGGTCGACCTCGGGCTTCAGGGCTGGCACCACTGAAAGCTAACGCCGCAAGCGAGGCCAGCCGCAGCCCCCACCACCCGGTCAGCCGTAGAACCTGGAATCCGACAACCAGCCCGGCCCCGAGCCTCCTTCCCGGCTTCCCCTGCGGTGGCGGCGCCGTGACATCACTTCCCGTCGACGGCGCGCACGTGGGAGGAAGTCCGGGTGCCACGGCTGCGGCTGCCGCTCCCGCCTGTCTCTTCTGGTTATCTTCGTGGGGGGCCGCACCGCTGCTATGGGAGGCCCGGCTTTCTCTCGCTGGCTCAGCCGCAAGTCCCCGTCCATCCTTGTCAACTGCGTGGAAGAGAAGGTGAGGAGGTGCCTGGCGGCAAGCCTGGAGCCCCAGCGCGTCTGGGCCGCGGCCCTCGGGACCCGCCGCCTGTCCCCGGGGTGCCGCGCCGGGGCCCGCGCTGCTCTGTGGGCCCCGCGGGCGGCCGCGGCCCGACACGCGGTTGGTCGCCGACACTCGTTTTCGGGGCCCTGGGAGAGCAGCCTCGGCGGGGCGAGGGCCGAGCGGGGTCTGAACTCGCTGGAGGGCTGCTCCTCCCCTGCCCGCTTTTTCCGGCCCGGAAGGCCCCGCCCGCGGCTGTGTTTCCTCTCGGCGCAGCGCGTTTCGGGTTTCAGAACAGGCTCGAAGGTGTTGGGCTGCGCACGCCTGCTCTGCTGAGTTAGCTGGGGAGCGAGGCGCAGGTGTTGATCCCAGCCTCTCACAACCTTGTAAAGTCACCCCCCGCGGCGAGCTTTTTGTTGTTTACTGCCCCTGCTTGGAAGGTTTTCTCCTGGTGTGAAAGGACTGTTGTTGCTGTTTTAGATCCTATGGTGAAAGCAGCATCTTAGAAACGTCTAGGACGGGACAGAAGTCTCATAAGGGCCCCCTTCTCTAGGTGCCCCCACTGCTGGACAGAAGGCTTGTTGAAGTTTTCAGAATTCCTGGATGCACTTAAATACTTTGTTGTTTGTTTGTTAATGTGTATGTCGACTTCTGGCCATGATTGAGTTTTCTCTTTATCGTTCCCGTGATCTCGTCCGAGTTCGATTTTGTGCTTGGAATTTCTGGATTGGGAAGGTTCAGCGGCGCTTCATGCCCCTCGCCCCTTCGTTTTTGAAGGAAGTGCCCGTCAGTCACAGTGAACTGCATTCTTTTGCTGAGGTTGGTGAGATCTTGATTTTTACTTAGCTCCTATCCAGGAGGAACCGAAAGCCTTGTTTTGACGGCAGTTTCAGTATTCCTTGTGTTTTTCCCAAAGAGAAACTGTTAAACTGAATGCTGGTTTCCTTTGTTTTTAAAACTTCCATCAAACTTGACTTGCATCTCATCCCATTTCTACTCTGTAGAGATAACCATTTTTAACTGTTTTGGTTCTGTCTCTAGATATCATGATTATGCCTGATTTATTGGTTTTGGATCTATCTATTGAATTCTAGCTATGATAGAAAAGGATTTCATCACTTATGCGGCATCCCCTGCCCCATTCCTAATAGTAAATCACTGTCTTTATTTCTTCTCTTGGTAAGCTTTATAACTTTGAGTAATGTGTCTTTTTTATTACGTCTTCTATTTAAAGTATCCCTTGACTTCTCACTTTCTAAGGTTAGGTATTAGCTTTTCTACCTCTGCTGCTCTTACTCTTCACCCCAAGCTTGCCAGCTGTCCTTTTGCCTTGTTGGCATCCCAAATTAAATTGTCAGGGCTTTGGCTATATATGGGATTGTTTTAAAAGCTGAAAAATCAAATAGTATTGTAAATTCTTGTCACTTTCCAGATTCAAGTTATGCTGTGATACTGTTTCTTTTCTTGTGCTACTTTTGTCTTTTTCTTGGTGTTCTCTTTCTGTTTTCCTCTTTATACGGTTCCACATCCAAACTCGCTGTTTTATTAGGTATTCTATCAAGTCCTCTTTCTTCTTGGAGACTCCTTCTTGAGGTCTTTATTTCTGTTGCTGTCACACCTGGTTCTTTAGGCTTGCTGGAAAGCTGCTTCCTGAGATTTTTAAAAATTCCTTTCTTCGGGCCGGCCCCGTGGCTTAGCGGTTAAGTGCGTGCGCTCCGCTGCCAGCGGCCCGGGTTCGGATCCCGGGTGCGCACCGAGGCACCACTCCTCCAGCCATGCTGAGGCCGCGTCCCACATACAGCAACTAGAAGGATGTGCAGCTAAGACAGACAACTATGTACTGGGGCTTTGGGGGAAAAATAAATAAATAAAATCTTTAAAAATTCCTTTCTTCAGTTGAGGGTACTATTTTCTGATCATCTTTCTTAGCCTAAATCCTTCCTTGGTTTTTATTCTCAATTGAATTCTTAAGAAGTGCTGTGCGGGGTGTGAGTTTTCTGAATCTGTTCTACCCTTGTACACATGAGTGGTCATTAGCTAGGCATCAAGTTTGAGCTTGCAAATTAGTTTCCCTCAAATCTTTGAAAGTGCTGTTCTTTTGACTTATGTCATCCAGTATTTTTGATGAGTTTTTTTTTTTTGTGAGGAAGACCGGCCCTGAGCTAACATCTGCCAATCCTCCCCTTTTTGCTAAGGAAGACTGGCCCTGGGCTAACATCCGTGCCCATCTTCCTCCACTTTATATGGGACGCTGCCACAGCATGGCTTGCCAAGTGGTGCGTCAGTGCCCGCCCGGGATCCAAACCGGCGAACCCCGGGCCACCGCAGCGGAGTGCTAGCACTTAACTGGTTGCACCACCGGGCCGGCCCTTTGATGAGAAGTTGAATGTTAATGTGATTTATTTATTTAACCGATACTTATGTAGTATTTAACACATACCAGGCACTGTTCTAGGCACTTTATAGATTAGTTTATTAAATTCTCATAACAACCACATGACTACTACTACTTACTATTATTACTATTACAGATGAGAAAACTGAAGCACAGAGGGGTTAAGTAACGTACTCAGGGTCACTTGGCTAATACATGGCAGAGCCATTGTCAAAATCAGGAAGGCCATGCTCTTAATTTCTATGTTCTGCTTTCGTTCTTTTGTAGTTGATCTATTTTTCTTTCTGAACTTTTTCAAGATCTTTATCCTTGGTAGTGTAAGTGTTCATGATTATGTACTTAGGTATAGATTTTTTTAAAATTTCAGTTTATTTTGATCGGTGCTTGGCTGACTCTGAGGCTGAGGACTTGTGTTCTTCAGTTCTAGGGAATGCTCCTTGATTGTTTCTTGACCTCCTTTTTCACTGCCCTCTCTGAACTCTGGATCCTGGTCCTCCTAGAGTGATTTCTTTTTCTTTCGTCTCTCTGTTCTCCCCCTCCTCTCCTCCTCCTCTTGCAGCTTTATTGAGGTATTATTGACCTACAACAAACTGCACATATTTAAAGTGTACAGTTTAATACATTTTGAGATATGTGTACATCCATGAAACCATCACCATAATCAAGATAATGAGCGTCACCTCTAAAACATGCCTTCTGGCCCTTTGTTATTCCTCCCTACAACTGTGTGCTGCCTGTCGTTAGTCAACCACTGATTTATTTCTGACTCTGTAGATAAGTTTTCATTTTCTACAATTTTATATACATGGAATTATATAATATGTACTCTTTGTTTTACCTGGCTCAGTTACTTTCATTCAGAATAATTATTTTGAAATTCGCCCATGTTCTTCCATATATCAATAGTTCATTTCTTGTTATTTTTGAGTAGTATTCTGTGTTGTGCGTGTATCACATTTTGTTTGTTCCTTCACCTGATGGAGGAACATTTGGATTGTTTCCAGTTTTGGGCTATTAAACAAAAAAAACTTCTGTGAACATTGGTGTACAAGTCTTTGTGTGGACATGTGCTTTCCTTTCTTTAGAGAAAATACTCAGGAGTGAAATGGTTGAATTGTGTGGTAGGTGTGTGATTATTTAAAAACTTGCCAAGCTGTTTTCCAAAGTGGTTGTACGATTTTACATTGCTGCCAGCATGTGTGCAGGTTCTAGTTGCTCCACTCCCTCTCCAGCACTTAGTCTGGTTAGTCTTTTTTAGTTTTAGCCGTTCTAGTCTAGTGTTATCTCGTTGTCGTTTTAATTTTCATTTGCCTGATGACAGATGGTGTTGACCATCTTTTCAGGTGCTTATTTGCGTGCTGTATATCTTCTCGAGCAAGGTGTCTATTCAGATCTTTTGCTCATTTTTAAGTTGGGTTGTTTGTCTTATTGAATTGTAGAGTTTCTTACGTGTTGATATATCTTTTGCAGGTATTTTCTCCTACTCTGTGGCTTACCTTTTTACTTCTTACCAGTGCAAAGAACAGAAGTTTTTAATTTTAATGAAGTCTGTTTTATATTTTTTTTTTTATATTTCCGCTCTTTGTATTGTATTTAACAATCTTTGCCAAAGCCAAGGTCACTAAGATTCTCTCTTGTGTTTTCTTAGAGATGTTTTATAGTTTTAATTCATCCCATGGTTTCTGTTTTTAGTTTTTTAATATGATGAATTACATTGATTTTGAAATGTTAAACTCGCCTTGCATTCCTTGGGTAAATCCCACTTGGTCATGGTATATTATTTTTATATACTGTTGGATTCATTTTGCTAAAGATTTCTTCATTTACATTTTTACATTTATGTTCAAAAAGGATGTTTGTCTGTAGTGTTCTTGAAATGTCTTTGTCTAGTTTTAGTTTTTGGGTAACCTTGGCCTCAGATTGAGCTGCGTGGTATATACCCTCCCCAGTTTTCTGGAAGGGTGTGTCTAGAATTGGTGTTATTTCTTGCTTAAATATTTGGTAGAATTCACCAGTGAAGCTTTCTGGGCCTGAAGTTTTGGGGGCAGGTTTTTCTCTACAAATTCAATTTCTTTAGTAGATATAGAGCCATTCAGATTGTCTGTTTCTTTTGGAATGAGCTGTTGTAATTTTTAACTTTCACAGGTTTTGTCCATTTCATCTGAGTAGTCAAATGTGTTGACAAAAGTTGTTCATAGTATTCCTTATTATCCTTTTACTATTGATAGCAAATGTGGTGATGTCACCTCTCTTATTTCTGATACTAATTTTGTCTTTTCTCTTTTGTTCCATTAATAGTCTGGCTAGACTGATCTCAAAGAACTCGCTTTTGGTTTCATTGATTTTTTTCTCTGTTGTTTTTCTGTTTTCTTTTTCATCAACTTCTGCTCTTATTTGTTTCTTACGCTCACTTTGTGTTTAGCTTGCGTTTCTTGTCCTTATTTCTTAAGGTGGAAACTTAGGTCATTGCTTTGGTACATCGCATTTTCTCTAATAAAGGTGTTAAGTGCCATAAACAGCCTTCTAGATACTGTTTCAACTCTATGCCACAAATAATGACATGTTGTGTTTTCATTTTCATTCAGTAACAAATATTTCCTGATATCCTCTTTGACTTCTTCTTTGGCCCATTGCTTATTTAGAAGAGTATTATTTAATTTTCAATTATTTGGGGGATTTTCCAGACTTTTTTTCTGTTATTGATTTCTAATTTAGTTCCCCTGTCAGAGAACATGCTTTGCATAATTTGAATCTTTTAAAAGCTTATCTGATTTGTTGTATGTCCCAGGATATGGTCTTGGTAAATGTTTCATTTTGACTTTAAAAGGATATATGTGCTGCTGTTATTGGGTGGAGTGTTCTATAAATGTTATCACGTTTGTTGATAGGATATGAAAGACTTGAACAACATTTACTGATTTTCTGTCTCCTTGTTCTGTCAATTATTGGTAGGGGTGTGGAAATCTCCCATTATAATTTTTTGGATTTGTCTGTTTCTTCTTTTAGTTCCATTGTTTTTTGCTCCTTGCATTTTGAAGCTCTTTTATTAGGTACATAAATGCTTAGGATTGTTATGTCTTCTTGATGAATGGACTCCTTTATCATTATAAAGCGGTCCTCTTTATCCCTGGGAATATTCTTTGCTCTGAAGTCTACTTTGTCCAATATTAATGTAGCCAGATCTTTTGACTAGTGCTAGCATGGTCTATTCCCATCCTTTTACTTTTAGCCTGTTTGTGTCTTTATATTTAAAGTGTTTGTTTTTGTAGACAACATACACTTGGGTCTTGCTTTTTTATAGTTTGATGATCTCTGCCCTTTTTTTTTTTATTGTGGCAAAATATACGCAACATAAAAATTGCCATTTTAACCATTATAAGGTTTAGAATTCAGTGACATTAAGTACATTTACAATATTGTGAAACCATTGTGACTCTTCATTTCTGTAACTTTTTCATCATCCTAAACAGAAGCTCTATACCCGTTACACAATAATTCCCCGTTCTCCCTTCTCCCCTACCTTCTGTCTTATGAATTTGCCTATTCTAGGTACCTAAGATGAGTGGAATCATATAGTATTTGGCATTTTGTGTCTGGCTTATTTCACTTAGCATGTTTTCTAGTTTCATCCATGTTTAGCATATATCAGAGTTTCATTCCTCTTTAAGGTTGACTAATATCCCATTGTATGTGTTTATCACATTTTGTTTGGACACTTGGGTTATTTTTACCTTTTGACTGTTGTGAATAATGCTGCTGTGATCATTGGTGGACAAGTATCTGTATGCCACATCAATGCTTTGGGTGTATACCTGTGAGTGATTCCTGCTTTCATTTCTTTGGGTATATACCTATGAGTGGAGTTGCTACATCATATGGTAATTCCATGTTTACCTTTTTGAGGAACTGCCACACTGTTTTCACAATCTCTGCCTTGTAATTGGGGCATTTAGAACATTTACGTTGAATGTGATTATTGATATGGTTAGATTTAAATCTGTCATCTTACTGTTTGTTTTCTGTCTCATCTGTTTTTTGTTTCCCTTCTCCATTTCTTCTTCTTTTGGTTTAAGTATTTTTTATGATCTCGTTTTATCTCTTTTTTTAGCCTTTTAACTATTAATTCATTCAACCATCAATTTCTTCACTTTGTGTCCTTGGCTCATACAGTCCTCCATTCGTTAGCTTTCTGATCTTGGGAAAATGACTTAAACTCTCCTAAACTCTAAAGAACTGGAGCTTCTTGCATTACACCGCACTGCTCCCTACCATCTCTATCCTCTGGTCATTTCTGTATGAGAGCTGAAATAAGGCAGAGTGTCACCTTGTTTGACCTCAACTGGAACGTGTGTGTTGATAGACTGAAATTTTTCACTGCTCTGCTCATGTTTGCGAATGACCATGAGAATGCTGCAAATACTGATTTGGGATTCCAAAAAAATTTTAGTGAGTAGGTGAATTCACAAATATGAAACTTGTAAATAATGAAGATCAGCTATATATGTACCACCTAGGGTGGTTGTGTGGGTTAAATCAATTAATACAAGTTAAGTTCTTCAAACAATGCCTTAACACAGACTCATTTGATGTTTCAGAAATTTATTTGGTAAGTTAGTTTTTAGTAGTTTGTATGTCCAGGTATAAGTGAGGATATTTTTATGTCTAATTTTTGGTGACATTGCATAGTGTAGAATTGTGCTCTTTTCATGTGGTGAAATCCAGGTTTCCTACCCTGCTTTTTTCCTGTCACTCCACTCGTCTACTTCATTTAGTCCTTTTTTTTGCAAACATGCAGGTATGGCTTTAAGGGCAGGAAGGATTAATAATGAACAAAAGCGATGTTGCTCCCTGACCCTACATTCTGCTTTCTTCACTATGATGTTTTTTTTTGGAGCTGGCTACTACATTTTTTAGGCAGCTTTATTGAGATGTGATTCCATACCATACAATTCACCCATTTAAAGTTTATAATTCAGTGGGTTTTTTTAATATATTCGCAGATGTGTGTAACCATCACCACAGTAAATTTTAGAATATTTTCATCACCTCAAAAAGAAGCCTGAACCCTTCAGCTACCATCCCTTTATCCCCTACCCTGTTTACCCCATCCCTAAGCAACCACTAAGCTACTTTTTGTCTCTATAGATTTCCCTATTCTGACTTTCCTATGAACAGAATCATATAGTATAGGTTTTTTTTTGGCTGGCTTCTTTCACTTAGCATTATATTTTCAAGGTACATTTATGTTGTAATATATAATACAAAATATACCATTTTAACTATTTTTAAGTGTATAATTGAACAGCATTAAATATATTCAGGTTGCTTCATTTTTAAAATAAAGAGAAGACTATTTTTGATTAGATTTTTTACCTACTTTCTCTGTTCCCTCTCATAGAAATGTGTCTTTGAAAATTCTTTAAAGACACATTCAAAAGCATGCATGTGCTCATTCTTTCTACTCTCCACTTTTTCTAACATAGCTTGTAAGTATACGAGGCTTAAGTCTCATAGGTAATAATGTCCATGGCACATGATTTGTTTGTACAAGTAATGTTTCAAATGGTTATTCTTAAAAGGAACTACAAATCAAATATATTAAACTTGTTGATACTTTAAACTTCTTGATACTTTTAAGTTACTCCTAGTTTCTGCATATTTTGGGTTCACTTTATTATATCCAGTCTCTAAAGAGGTTTCTATCTGTTTTAAGAATATGGTACCTCTTTAAAAGACACAGTGAGTGAAAAGAGCAGGTAAGAAATATACTGTATGCTCACAGAGAAGGGTCTAGAGGCATACACATCAAAATACTGGTTGGCTATCCGTCAGAGATTGGCAAACTCCAGCCCTCTAGATTTGGCCTGTGAGCTAAGAATGGTTTTTACTTTTTTCTTTATTTTTTACTTTTAAAGGAAGATTAGCCGTGAGCTAACATCTGTGCCAGTCTTCCTCTATGTTGTATGTGGGTTGCCGCCACAACACGGCTGACTAGTGGTGTAGGTCTACGCCTAGGATCCGAACCTGCGAACCCTGGCCGCTAAAGCGGAGCATGCCAAACTTAAGCACTATGCAGGGGGCCGGCCCTGGTTTTTATATTTTTAAAAGGTTGTAAAAATGAAATAAAACATGAAAGAATATGCAACTGAGACCCTGTGTGTCCCGCACAGGCTAAAATATATATATTTACTATCTGGCCCTTTGCAAAAAACATTTGCCGATCCCTGGTCTAGGTATGATTGGGATTATGGGTAATTTTTATTTTTAAAATGGTTTGGTGAGTTCTTTTTTTATTTAGTACTTGTAATATTAAAATGGATCTTGCTTTAAAAAAAGCTATAATGTTCGTTTGGCTGGAAACAAATTACAGGGTTTAGAGTAGACTTGTTTAATCTTTACTCCTTTTGTTGCAGCACGATGAACTTGCAGATAGTCTTCCTTGTGCAGAAGGAGAGTTTATCTTCCTTCGTCTTGATGTTCTTCGTGAGGTATGTAGCAATAATCATTGGAATCAGCCCTCTAAAGCAGAGTGCCATTTCATAGCTTTCATGGCAGCATTCCTTTTTGGTTGTAGTATTTGGAAAGAGAGCTCACCATGGCCAGCCTACCGCTCACATTTGATGTCGAGAGGAGCACTGATGACTGGGTCTTCATGTGCTTCTTTGTGGGAAATGACTTCCTTCCTCACCTGCCGTCGTTAGAGATTCGGTATGTGTGTTTGTGTGGGTTTTTAAACTACTGTTGTAGCCTTCTTGCTTACAGTGCGTACTGGTCCTAATACATAATGTTTGTTTCCTGGTGGCATGGAAGGTGCAATTGACCGTTTGGTTAACATATACAAAAATGTGGTTCACAAAACTGGGGTGAGTTCATTCTTGAATAATTTCAAAACAGAAGTATTTGCTTTTATAAGAAGATTATTTTACATGTATTTTATCACTTACAGGGTTACCTTACAGAAAGTGGTTATGTCAATCTGCAAAGAGTACAGATGATCATGTTAGCAGTTGGTGAAGTTGAGGATAGCATTTTTAAAAAGAGAAAGGATGATGAGGTAAAGTGTTTCTATTGCAGTAGCTAAATTGCTCCTGTCTCTAATATGCTGTGATGATCCTGTGATTGTACTTTTAACCTCTTTGAATGCATTGTTATATTATTATAGTGTATCAAACGCCAGTGTAATCATGAGTGGCCAGTGCTTTGATTATTTTATAAAGGCTGTGATGCTTGCTGTGTGGAACTGTGTATTGCACACTGTGTGAATTGCACTGTAATTTTTTTCTCTCTTCATAATCCTGATTAAGATAAAAATCCAAACACGTGTCTGATCAACGGGATGTGAAATGAGGGTTCCAAGACTGGGAGAATGCTGGGAATGAACTAGTGGATGCCATGTTTTATAGGAAATGTTGATGCTGTGGAAGTCAGGTGAAGACCTAGAAACTCTGTACTCTGGTAGTGGAGTGTAGGGGCCTCTGGGTTAGATAGCATCAGTCTAGGCAGAGGGTTGAAGCTCTGAGTAAGCAATTAAACATAAAAGAAAGAAATAAAATAATAAAGCACTTGGAAATTGATGACATATGATGGAGTGAGTGCTTAGGTGAGAAGTCCAGTCTGGCTTGGACAGTTGGGAGTGTGGTTGGGCCGTTCATGAGACAGCAAGCAGTGGGGGTAGAGCAGGTTGGGGTGAGGACAAGGTAGAAATTGAGGTTCAGTTTGGAGATACAGAGTTGGAGGTGTCACAGGACACCTGAGAGGAGAAAAGTCCGTGAAGCAGTTAGATGGATATGTGTAAAGCTCAGGGCAGAAGTCTTTTGGAAGGAGATTTGAGAACATTAGCAGAATACTTCACGTCATGAGTGTGAAGTTGAAATCCCTGGAGCTTTGTATGGAGTTCAAGTGCCTCCAACAGAAACCTTAATAAGCATAGATGTTAAGGAGAAAGGGGAGTCAGTTCTAGAGAGGTGGGAGGAAATCCCTGAAGAGATGAGAAGCCACTGGTGCTGCCGGAGGCGTCAGAGTGAGATAGGCCCCTAGTCCATGGCCAGGGGTTCAGAGGTCCTGAAGAGTTAGTGGGGTGGAGGGGCAGTAGCCTGGAGGCAGAGTAGGTTGCAGGGTGATTGTGCAAGAGTGGCAAGGGAGGCAAGCAGTGGGTAAAATGAGCAGATAGTAGCTTTTTAGAAAGAGAGTGAAGGAAATCCTTTTAGAAACTGATTTTATAAAAAGTCATATGGCTATTTTGAGCAAATAGCAACATAATAATATTGCTACATTGCTTCATTATCTCCTAACAGATTAAAACATGTCATTGCATCTGACAAGATTTTATATTTTCTTCAGCTTTGTATGCTATAGCTAGTGATCTCTTTTTTAGAACCTTGGGTACCATTTTATATAACAGTGTGAGTAGACTGTAAGTGTTCTTTTTAAAGCCTTTGGTACTTGGTAATGTTCTGTGATGGCAAGAATTTTTCACATGTAAAATTTAAATAGCATAACTGACTTTGTCTAGGATATCAAATGTCTATCAGGGCAGCCATTTTTAACTAAGCCTTCAACAATTATGGTGGCTCCACCTGACCTGCTGCCATTTATGCTTAAGAAAAAACTACACATATGGTGTAGTACTTGGTGTAAAAGCCTCACGTTAGAACAGTCCTTTTATGTGGTTTTAGGTTACTCTGTACTATTAAGTATTGGTGATATTTGCCATTAGAGTGGGATGTATGGGATTTGATAGATACCAGAGTGCTTCAGATTTGAGTAATAAAGTTTCCAGCTGGCCTGGCAGAGAGGGCATTTTAAAGCTTTGAATCGTTTTTGGTATCCCTGACATCATATGATGTTTGTCAGCATGGTTGGACATCGGGGAAATTTATGAACCCTCAGAAATTCAATATAATAGTATCTAGGTGTGTGTATTTTCCCAGGAAGTGTGTCTCCGGCTTTTGACAGACTTCCAAAGAAGTTCATAGCACACAAAAATTAAAGATCAGTAAAGTCCAACCAGGTGTACCTATTTTGCTTATGTGTAACTACCACCCTTAGAAATAGGTATTTAACTGACCAGCAGAATACATGGTAAAAGAGGAATACATCAATATTTATTATTAAAATTGAGCAGTTAGGTCAGAAATATGATGCTTTTTATTTTATGAGCTTTGATGTTTGCCTTTTGTCTTGCAAATCTTCTTCATTTATTCAGCATATATTTATTAAGTGTTTACCGTGTGCCAAATAGTATTCTGAGTGTTACTGATACAACAAAAAACAAAAGAAAAAAGCAGACAAAAATTCTTGACCTCATGGAGCTGATATTCTTCCGCGGGAGATGGACAATAAACACAAAAACTAAGTAAAGTGTGTAATGTGTTAGAGAGTGATAAGTGCTGTGAAGAAAAAAGCAGATGAGGAAATATCTGGGAAGGTGGACATGAGGACATTGCAGTTCTAGAAAAGATGACTAGAGAAGGCCTCACTGACAGATGACTTTGAAGGATATGAGGGAGTAATCATGCAGGTGTTTGCCGGAAGAGCATTTCAGACAGAAGGAATAGCCAGTGCAAAGGCTCTAGGGCAGGAGCTTACCCAGGATGTTCAGGGAACAGCAAGGAGCCAGTGTGGCAGGCACAGAGGAAGCAAAGGGGAAGTAGTAGGGGTAGGAGAGGAGGTCAGAAAGATGATGGAGGGCCAGATCTGGTAGGACCCTATAGGTCATTATAAGAACTTGAGCTTTCACTCTGCATCAGTGGAGGGTTTTGAGTATAAAAGTGACAAGATCTGACACATATTATAAAAGGATCACTCTAGCTGCCCTGTTGAGACTAACTGTGTGGAGGCAAAGATAGAAACAGTGAGCCCAATTAGACTCTTTTGCGATAATCCAAGGGAGCCAACGTGGTGGCAGTGGAGATTGATAAGAGGTAATTGGATTCTGAACATGTTTTGAAGGTAAAACTAGTGGATTTGGCTGGTGAATTAAATGCTAGGGGTGAGAGAAGGAAAGCTATTAAGAATGACTCCAAAGCATTTTGTCTGAGCAATTGAAAAATGGTCTGAGCTACTGTGATAAAGAAGACTGGGAGGCACAAAGCTAGGGGTGGGGATGCCATTTGGGGCATGTGAAGTTTGTACACCCAAGTGGAGATGTTGAGTGGGGAGAGGTCCTGACTGGGGAGTCATCAGCACGTAGATGGTGTTTAAAGCCGTGAGACTGGATGATCACTCCCATGAGAGTGAGAGGTCCAAGTACTGGGTGAAGAGGAACGCCAATATTAAGGTGTTGGGAAGTTGAGTGAAGGCATTCAGCAAGAGTGAAAGAGGAGAACCAGGTGAGTGTAGTGTCCTGGAACCCAAGTGAAGAGCACGGATCAAGAAGAAAGAGTCACGGTCAGATACGGACTGAAAACTGAGCAATGGATCTCACAGTCTGTGGGTCATTGGTGACCTAGATAAGTTTAAAGATGGGGCAAAAGCTTGATTAAAGAAATTGGTGGTTTTGCTATCTTAGGAGGTTTTAAGGTCGTCAGTCACCATGTATCCAGCATTCAGCCCGTCTCCTGGCACAAAGCACAAATTTCAGATCTCAATAGGGTATTATATTGCAGGTGGCAGTACTGACTTGGAAGTGATGGAAGTGCAGCTGCTGGTAGAATGACAGTCAGTACAGGACCTGCTGGCCCCTGTTTCAGTCCACAGCAACAGCCATGGCCACCGTAGCTGTCGTTTCAGTGCCTTGATGCTCACAGAAACTTGGGCGTGGGAGGAATGCTTTCTGGGGTAAAGGAGGCCTTTGAGTGGCCCAAAGTAAGTGGGGAGTTACTTATTTGTATCTTCTCCGTATTGGTGGGCTACTTGCTCCAGGATAAAACAGAGGGTCTTTGTTATGACTCTTGCATTCTTTCCTGAAATGATATCAAAAACTATCTGAAAAAAATTAAGAGGAATAATTAAATTGTATCTAAACTCAATTTAGAATGCTCTCTGTCTATCTAAAGTTCTGATAAGCAACACTTTGAACATATAGTCCATTGCCTAGTTTAATTAGTTACGTTTCTGGGGTCTTCCTTTAAAACTTTGTCTCCCAAATCATTCCTGGTAATGTTTAACTCTTACATTTTTGTGTAATTATTTGACAGAATATGTGGATTTTATACTTTTAGGACAGTTTTAGAAGACGACAGAAAGAAAAGAGAAAGAGAATGAAGGTGAGTTTTAATTAATTTCATCAGATTGGCAATAACATACATTTACAATTTGGGAGGAAGATAGCTTTTTATTCCTTATCCAGTAGTTTGTTAGGGACATAATGTCTACCCAGCTGCCTCTTACCTGGAGAAAGAATGCTGGTGTCAGTTTTAAAGAAGTCCTTTCTAAGCTCTAGAGTCTGAGGGGATACACTTGATGGGCCAGAGGGGCCGGGTAGCACTTAGCTATTTGAATTTTTTACGGTAATTGGGTATTGTTTTTGTAATAAAAATAGTTAGCTCTTTGTATCTTCTTGAAAGTTACTGCACTCTGTCTATATCCTTGTCAGGTTACTCTTCCTAGAACACAACACTCGAAACTTTGTTGTTTCTCTGCTCAGAAATTACCAGTGACTCCTTAGTTCCCGCAGAATCCAGTTCTATCTTAGTCTGGCGTGCAGAGCATACTATGATCTGGTCAAGTTCTCACCCTGCTTTTCCCCAGTTGTCTTCTAAATATACCAGGTCCCTCCTGACTCAGAGCATTGCCTTTGTTTGGTCCCTCTCAATGGGTTTCTGACTTCACGGCTCCCTCCCATCTTACGTTTTCCACGAGGCCTCCCTATTGCTTCCGCTTGTAATCCAGGTTGAGCAGTCCTTCCTTTTAACTCGAGTGCTTCTCGCTTGTGATATTTGTTTGCTTAGTTAATTGCATAACACTTTATAGTCACTTAACTTCTTAAGTTTTTGTTTTTCTTGTCTTCCTTACTGGATTTTAAACAAATGGAGTTTGGGGACTACCTTTTATTATTATGTTTTATTAGAATCGAGCAATTTCAGGAACCTATAAGGGAGAAAAGTAGAGTTATTTATTGTTGCAGGTGGGTTCAAAACCACTTAGATAGGGAAGGGCATGTTTGATGTCTACCTTATGTATTATTATTTTCTTTCAGTCAGTGTCTATTTAAAAAATATCTTTTATCAGTCAGCCATGACTGTCACCTACTGTAGCTATAATCATAGCTCTAACTAATTGGAAACAAAGAGTTAAATTCCATCAAGATGAAGGATAAATAGAAGTTGTATTTCCTAAGTATAAATCAAACTCTTGGCTTATTTTTTTACCTTAATAGTTATCTTTATTTGCCTAAAATTGTGTCTTGAATGCGTTTTGAAATTGTAAGTGAACATAAGGGAATAACCTAATGAGATTTGAATAGCTTCTATGTATCAGAAAAGTGTATTATATGTACTTTTATAGCAGAGTTATTAAATATTACAGACTATTGTTTACAGGGTAAGTTACCATCAAATCAAACTGTAGACAACCCTGTAATGTTAACGGAAATCCATTTCGTCTTTAAAGAGCTTACAGCAGGGACTCTTTTCCATTGCCTTCATTTCTTCCTGTCATCTAACTGTGTTGTGATTTAATTTTAATTTCTACATTCATTTCCATTTATGTTAGAGAGATCAACCAGCTTTCACTCCTGGTGGAATATTAACCCCTCATGCCTCGGGTTCAAGAAATTCACCAGGTTCTCAAGTAGCCAGTAATCCGAGACAAGCAGCCTATGAAATGAGGATGCAGAATAATTCTGTAAGTAACTTATTTTTATGTAGCATTGAAGAGTGGTGACTTTCAGATGCCTCTTACAGTTGTGTGTGAATTTTATCACTTAGCCTGGAGTTGTTTTGTTTTATAGTTTTTCTCAATTTCTTTTGCCTTGAGATATTTTGAACTCTGTTAAATCCTTATTAATATGAAAATATCTAAATGATGTGAAAGAAAAGAACATACATGTAAATGTGGATAGCTAAGTGGCTGCAGTGTTTCTCTAATGCAGTGGGGCCACAGTGCTTCCTGCTTCCCCAAAGGTACTGGGTGGTGATGGTGCTAGAAGCATGACAGGACATCCAAATGTCTCATAGCTAGAGCAAGAGAAGAGGGTGGTTTTGCTGCCGTATTTCCCCTTTCCTCCCAGGGATCAGTTATGGGCATTTTGCAGGATAGTATTCCTCAGTTTGTCAAATACAGGTACTCCTCACTGCCTAAACTCTCACTCTCCAACTCAGACGTGGAATATATCTGAATACATATTTTAAGGTAGCTCTCATTATCCACATTTTTTTTAGAGCTCTTTTTTTGTTGCTGGGAAAGATTTGCCCTGAGCTAACATCTGTTGCCAGTCTTCCTCTTTTTTTCCCCCTCCTCAAAGCCCTAGTACCTAGTTGTATATTCTTGTTATAAGTCCTTCTAGTTCTATGTGAGCCGCCACCTCAGCATGGCTACTGTCAGACAAGTGGTGTGGTTCTGCGTCCAGGAACCGCACCTGGGCTGCCAAAGTGGAGCGCGCCAAACTTTTTTGTGAGGGAGATCAGCCCTGAGCTAACATCCGTGCTAATCCTCCTCTTTTTGCTGAGGAAGACCGGCTCTGAGCTAACATCTATTGCCAATCCTCCTCCTCTTCTTTTTTTCCCCCAAAGCCCCAGTAGATAGTTGTATGTCATAGTTGCACATCCTTCTAGTGGCTATATGTGGGACGCGGCCTCAGCACCCTGGACAAGCGGTGCGTCAGTGCACGCCTGGGATCCGAACCCGGGCCGCTAGTAGTGGAGCGCACGCACTTAACCGCTAAGCCATGGGGCCAGCCCTGAGCGCGCCGACCTTTAACCACTAGGCCATCAGGGCTGGCTCGGTTGCTCCCTATTTATAAACTCAGGAACTGAATGGATTTGCCTCATGGTATTCCTCCTTATTTGAACGTTGTAATCCAGACTGCAGAAGCAAATCGTCTCAGCCAGCAAGGCTATGCTCTATTCAGTAGCTTCCTGTAATGGCAGCAGACCGTGAGCTCAGAGCACCCGGCAGGGCAGCAGCAGGGGTAAGGGAACAGACCGTGAACTAATGTACACAGACAAAAGGTAATCAAAGCTGTTGCTTGTTTCAGGCTAGTAGGCACGAGAGAAAGAGAGAGTGTGGTAGAGGGAGGAAAGATGTTATATAAGGTACAGTATCCTATGTAAACTTTTGCTATGATATATCCAAGGGTATTACGTAAGTTGGGATATTTAAATTTCATTATTCTAATAGTTATCCTATTGATGCTCAAATCCTTTATCACAAGGCAACCCTATATGTGAAATTTTTGCCATATCATGAGACTGGTTGAATTTATATTCCCATAAATTCACACTTAGAAGTTTTAGGACCTTAGATTAGGAATTTGGAAAGAGATTTTGCATCTTCTGAGAGAAGCGGCTGGGGTTTCTGTTGTGTTTTTGTTCTGTTTTTGCTTTCTTGTCTTATTCCTCACACCATTAACAGAGTGGGCTATGGAGAGTCAGTGAAAGGTTTTGCAGTGAGATGCTTGTGTAGAATGGAAAAAGCTGATGTCCATCATTTAAGATTATAGTGACTACCGTCCTCACAGAATGAACTGAGAGTGACTAGTATTGCTAAGACCACGTTGATGATAAAATGCTTTTTTCTTAATCTCAGGGAGGCAGGTAGGTTTAAACTTTGCCAGCTATGATTGCTTTGAGAAAGATTCCAATATTCAGGCTCCACAGGATTAGACTATATTGATTAATAATGTCTGCCATGGGAATAGGAATGGGGAGATTGGTGATTAGGTTGCTTATTTGATCCTGTCTTAATTCTCCTTGACACAGTTATTTCTACTGGAATCTTTGCATAGAGGAGTTTTCATCTAGAATGTGTTGAATTTAAGGAAATCATGAAGCCAAATGACCAGTTTATTTAAAGGAAGGCTTTACAGTTATGGATTTTTGCTGTGTTATTTTTTCTGAGCTGTTTGGGTGTGCTGGGCTCCAGTGCTTGACTGGTATCTACTGATGGTCAACATGGTTAGTGTTTTATTAGATAGCTTCTGTTTCCTCATAAATATGTTTTTAAATTTTGCATTCTGAAGTGTAGTTTCATTATATTTGCGACCATTCTCAGTTTAATCAACTTTGATTGCAAAAACAGCTTTTTAAAAAGAAATTTGAATGAATTGGTATGACTCTGGTATGTTTAGGAAAGAATATTTCTGAATACTTTTGTTAGTAGAGATAGAGCAGAAAAGAGCAGCAGATCTTTAGCATTAAAGAGCAAACAACTTCTTTTCTTCTTTTCTTCCCTTGAAGGTATATTATTTTTGTTGTCTAAAGATAATTTATATCTTGTTTGTGAATTTGGGAAAGATTGCTTTGTTTACAACTTCTCTGTACTTAGATGATTGACAGGAATATCACTCTCCTAATTTAATCCAAATGGATTAGTGTTGTTTAAAAACTAATAGGGATGACTTCCTGAATGGTTAACCACCATGCACCAGGCAGGCAGCTTTGATGGTTTACATATATTGTTTCATTTACTCCTTGCTATAACCTGTAAAGAGATAGAACATTATCGTCCCTGTTTGAAGTTGAGGCTGACAGAGGTTAAATAAATTGCCCAAGGCCATACAGCTGGTAAAGATTGGACTTGGTATTTCAGACTCAGATGTGTCTGACTGAAAATACCCATCTCATTTTCCAAGTACAACAGTGCCTTCCTGGATTTATTTTTATTCTTTGTGGTTTGTTTTTTTTTTGTTGTTTTTTTTTGGTGAGGAAGATTGGCCCTAAGCTATCATCTGTTGCCAATCTTCCTCTTTTTGCTTGAGGAAGATTTGCCCTAAGCTAACATTTGTGCCCGTCTTCCTCTATTTTGTATATAGGTGGCTGCCAACGAATGTTTTAGGTCTGTGCCTGGGAACTGAACCCGGGCCGCTGAAGCAGAGGGCCCCAAACTTAACCACTAGGCCACAGGGCTGGCCCCTGTTTTCTTTTTTCTTTTCTTTTCTTTTTTTTGATAGTATTAGCCATACAGTATCATGAATAAAATTGATATTATACATCTATTAAAGGAAAGTGTTGTGAGCTCTATGTGAAATATAGTTTTGCTTTGTTGTAACTTTTCTTGGCCTTTGGTGTGAACTACCTTCATGCTGAGGTTTTAGTTACAGTATCATTAAAATAGGCTCCTGAGTTCTCGATTTAAAAATAATTTACTTGAAATATCTAATATACTGTGAATAACAGAAGAAAAACTTTACCATGAAAACATTTTCTGCCACTTCGGTTTTTGGTCATTTAACATTAAAGTTGCAGAACATATTAATTTGTGTGTGTGTGTGTGTGTGTGTGTGTGTGTGAGAAAGATTGGCTCTGAGCTAACGTCTGTTGTCAATCTTTGTCTTTTTGCTGAGGAAGTTTGGCCCTAAGCTAACATCCATGCCCATCCTCCTCTATTTTGTATGTAGGATGCCACCACAGCATGACTTGCTGAGTGATGTGGAGGTGTGCGCCCGGGATCTGAACCTGTGAACCCCGGGCCGCTGAAGCGGAGTGTGTGAACTTAACCACTATGCCACCAAGCTGCCCCTAATTTTTTAGTTAAATATTAAAATACTTTAGGGTGCTACTATGTTCATTGAGTTAGGTACAAAGGGAAGATAATGGTAAATTTAAAGTGGTATCCAAGTCTTTGAAATAATAATAAAAGCTGCATTTTTCTAAGATGACTAATAGATTTTATTTGTACAATGAATTTTAAAACAACATGTATAAAATAGTTTAACAGATATCTGGCGGAGTCTCATTAAACTGTTGCTTTCTAGAATGGTTGTACTAGGTTGAACCACTTACATCTAACTTTATTCTCACCAGCATTGAGTATTTTATGTATTAATTTATATACATATATATATATTTTTCCCCTTACAGCTTTGTTAGTTAATTGGTGGAAAGTGATCACAAATTCATAACACGAGGGAACCACCAAAGAGAAAAAATGTTCAAGTCCTATAATTAAAAAAAAAAAAATCTATGAAATTAAGTTTTTCTTATTTCTTCTGAAGCAGTTTTTACCCTAATGTTCAAATTCTTTTGAGTTTAAGCGTAGGAGGCTTGGTACTATATTATTCTTTTTTGGAGAGGTGGAGTAGGCCAAGATCAGTCTTTATACTTTCTAAATATATTTACCATATCTATTTAATAGCTTTAAAAAAATGTATTACTGTGAAGCATGGTGGTAACAGTAGTTGGATGTAACTTCTTATGTGAAATGAATAATTAAATCCTTCCTCTGTAATGTCCTAATTGTCTACAGAGTCCTTCAGTATCTCCTAATACGAGTTTCACTTCTGATGGCCCGTCTCTGATAGGAGGAATTAAGCGAAAAGCAGAAGACAGTGACAGTGAACCTGAACCAGAGGATAACGTCAGGTGAAGCTATTTTTTGGTAGCACTTTGTTAGCAAATTGCTGAAATAGATGCCGTCTAATGAATGCTATTTAGCTTAGAGCAGCAGTGCCTTCAGATGCTTGCCTGTGATCTTTTTATCCACCAGTAATTAATGTGGAGGGTTAGGGTAGTCAGTAAATTCCAGTGAGATGTGTAAGCTATAGCTGTTAAACCTAAGTATCTAGATTAGTATGCATGCTGGTTTTCGTCCTCCAAGCCACTTTTCCCTCTGAGACGAGGCACTAGATTGGCTAGACATGAGGTGTTCAGCTCTATGTGATCTGAATGTTACTGTTATGTGATTAAATTTTCAAGCTGCTTAACCCAGAAAGTTCAGTTACATTTGGTTACTTGATATAGTTTGTTTTAATCATCTCAATTGAAAAGTTTCTTCTTTAAAATGAAATATGCAAAAGGCTTTCGGTTAAGAGAGAAATGTATTTTTAAAAACCACGAACTTGCATATGCACAACTATATTTCATGACAGAGAAGTTTCCCATTAGCTATATACTTAAAATTTATAGTCTGAAAATTGGAGTCTTTAATTTATACAGAAGTTTGAGATCATTATATAATAAGATTAACAGCTTCTTGTGTGATTAAATCTGAATTTGAACCCTGGGCTCAAGTGCAAAGGGCCAACAACCTCAATAATTGTAACTCATTTAGAATTTTGCAAAATGATTTATTTCAAAGTTAAACAGTAGTGGTTCACAGCTCATGCTTCTTTTATAGGATGTGGATGATGTGTTTGTATTTATGATTAGAAACTTCAGAAGTGTGATGTCTGGTTCTGTATTTTCCCAACATCTTTTGATGTCAGATTCAGAGATCTGTGGTGACTTGTGATTGAGCATTTACCTGATCTGAGTTTTTATCCTCTGCTTCTGCAACTCTTGGAGTATATTTTTTTGTTTTACCATGTAGCCATCATGATCAATATCAGCTTAATAGTTAACTTGATTTTTTTAGTACTTTATTGTTTAATTTTGGTGCTGAAGATAATCAAAGTAGAATTGCTTCTATCAAGAAATGCTTGGAGTTCTTAGCATTTATTTCATTAATAGTTTCTGTAAAATAGTGATATTCAACATTATGGATAGAAGATATTTCTCCTAATTGATGTTCTGTAAATCTTTTGCGTGGGGGCAAAGTTAAAATTGGTATGGTGTAGGGGCCGGCACGGTGGCACAGCAGTTAAGTGTATGCACTCCGCTTCGGCGGCCTGGGGTTCGCAGATTCAACCGCTTGTCAACCCATGCTGTGGCGGCATCCCCTATAAAGTAAAGGAAGATGGGCATGGATGTTAGCCTAGGGCCAATCTTCCACAGCAAAAAGGGGGAGGATTGGCATTGGATGTTAGCTCAGGGCTGATCGTCCTCAAAAAAAAAAGTAAATTAAAAAAATTGATATGGTGTATTCTGAAACATGACTGCAATTAATTAGTAAGATCTGGCACATGGTAGAAAAGAGCCCTTAATGGAGAATCATCCTGATGTTCTTGATCGTTCTTGATTTTTTTTAGTATTCTTTGGCATCTTTAAATCTTTCAGAGATTGAGAAATGAGTACTTAAAAAAATAAAAAATACTTTGAGTGAAAATGTGGTTTTTCACATTGTATTTTCAGTGATTAATGAAAATTTAGTGAATTGATGACCTCCTTCTAAGTTTTACCAGAACGTGTGTGTGTGTGTGTGTCCGTGTCCTTCACTTATGCCAACAACGCTTTGCTGAATGAGGGAGAAGGCCCAAGGATAGGGAGAGTAGGTATATACATAATTTCTGCCTGGCTTCTAGATTATTCTTTTTCAAAAAAGTAATTTAGTTGACTTTCTTTGTGTAATTTAGATATACTTTAACAAACTGAGGAACTTGAACTATATAAAATATCTTCAGTATTTGCCTCTTAAAACGTAGTTTTAGAATTGTTCTACAATCAAAAAAACATGTAAAACAGTATGAAAATCTGAGCAAACAAGTGTTGTGTATCTACTTTAATAAATGATTATTCTCTTTTTTTTTTACTGTAGTTTTGTAATGATCTTTCTAGAATCAGTGTTTGAGTTTTTAACGTTTAACTATCTTTAAGTTGATAATAAATCCTGTGAAAGTGGACTTTTTAGAAATAATTAAATGAAGCTATGTTAATATTACTGTTTAACTCATTTACATTTTACCTGGATATTAAGTATAAATTGATTTGGATGATAAATTGGTAGCTAGTTACTGAAAGTGTATTAATTCAACATGAACTGGCTTTGCCTGATTTTTAGGCTTTGGAAAGCTGGTTGGAAGCAGCGGTACTACAAGAACAAATTTGACGTTGATGCAGCTGATGACAAATTCCGTCTTAAAGTTGTACAGTCTTACGTTGAAGGGCTCTGCTGGGTTCTTCGATATTATTACCAGGTACAAAATGAATATTTTCCTCTAAATCTCTAGTTAATCACTTTAAGAAAATAGTTATTTCTATAATAGTGTGTTGTTGAGCTATATTGTGAAATTGAACCCAGACTCATATTTTCAAGCTTCCTGTAAAGAAGTTCATTACTTTAAATAAGATTTGTTTGTAAAGCCTTTGAAGCTCCTTAGGTGTTAATATATAAACGAAGCTAATTTTTGTTATGCTAAAGAATTTCAGCATTAAATAGTGTGGTTGAGAGTACTTGGTCTTTAAAATTAGTAAAGTTTATTGTTTTGTTTAATTGGAATAAAAAATAACAGAGTAACTAATACACAGTCGCTAAATGACTAAACAAAGGACAAAAGCCTGGAAAATAACTGGTAAGAATTTGAAAGGAATTTGAAGGATCCCATTTCCTCCATATAGTGTAGTGATGTTACATGAAGTGCATTCTCATTGGAGTAATCTGTATCTGACTTAAAGCTTTTGATAAATGAGATGTCAGATTGGTGAGAGATTAGGCGGACATATAGGGGATTGTAGCACTGATAATACCTGGTTTCGTGCTTGGGGAGTGAAGCAAATTTGATGTGACTTGGGAATAGGTGAAGTTTTTTGGAAAGTAGAAAGTAATTTAATACACTAAGTATCAATTGTAAAATATTCTCATTTCGTGTTTTACTCCGACCCTCAACATTTTTCTCCCCAAAGCTCCCAGTACCTAGTTGTATATCCTAGTTGTAAATCCTTCTGGTTCTTCTGTGTGGGACGCCGCCTCAGCATGGCTTGATGAGCGATGAGTAGGTCCGAGCCCAGGATTCAAACCGGCGAACCCTGGGCCGCTGAAGTGGAACGTGTGAACTTGACTGCTGTGCCACTGGGCTGGCTCTGACCCTCAGGATTTTAATTCACTAGGCGCAGAGTCAAAACTCATTTCAGGAAGGCTTCTCTTTTCTTTGAGTATAACTTACTGTTTTTTCTTTTTGCTTGGTTTACTTAAATATTTTTAAAGTAAAGAGAAAGTTGTCACATGAAAATATAATAGGGAATTGTAAAATGAAACTTTGGGCTCTTTTACGCTCAGTCACTCTTCTAGTGATGTCCCTTACCCACCTGTACACTCAGTGAGTGTCAGCTGCAGTTGTTCTTCATTTTATGTGATGATAGCAGCTCTCGAGTTGGAAAGAAATGTCACCAATCACATTTTAAGGATAAAAATCTTCACCAAATTGTGTTTGTTAATATAAAGTTTGGTATTAACTACTGATTATTAAAGATGCTTTGCAGTATTTTTTAAATCAAGGAGCCGTTGATACGAAGTAAAAGTTTAGATTCAATCCAAACATCTTTTAGGACTCATGGAAAAAACTTAATATATGGAATGTATACCAAAAGTCATATGTTTTATCAGTAGAATATTATAGGTTGATAGTTTAATTTTTTTGTCTTTACCGTGTCCATCATTAACATAGATTTGTTTTTGTTGTTGTTGTTTGTTTGTTTTTACTGATTTTAGGGCTGTGCTTCCTGGAAGTGGTATTATCCATTTCATTATGCACCATTTGCTTCAGACTTGGAAGGTATTGCAGACATGCCTTCTGATTTTGAGAAGGGTACTAAACCGGTAAGCTTGAGTATTTAGAGCCATAACATTTGTAGAATTTTGGCTTAGATAAAAATTGTGTCTTATCTGAAAATTTTTTTCTTTCTTGCAGTTTAAACCACTGGAACAACTTATGGGAGTTTTTCCAGCTGCAAGTGGTAACTTCCTACCTCCATCATGGCGGAAGCTCATGAGTGATCCTGTGAGTGTCTTAGTTTTTGAGTGTGTTGATAACTGGATTTTTGTCGTACATTTTGCTAGCACTAGTCACAATTGCTTTTGCATCTTATAGTTACAATAGTGAAGTCCAGAAACAAAGTAAAAGTATTTGGATTCTTCTGTATATTTTTTACTACTTTTTTTTTTCCTGCTTTCCTTGGCCATCAGTACCCTACCCAGTAAATAAAATTGATATGTGTTTGGGAGAAATTCTTCTAACAGTCATTTTGTTCTCAGCATACCTGTAAGTCATTATTTTTATTGGTTCCAGCCATGTGTGGTGGGTACCAGAGCATGAAGGCTGGTTTACCTGCAGTCACCGCTGCGTGTGTTTTGTGTCCTAGCTAGAAAGAGTGACACCCAGCTGAGAAGTAGGAATTATTAGAGTTAATAAACTCTTCACTGTTTTGGGCCCACAGTCGTCAGTTCTAAAATTCTTTTATAATAAGGCCTTTTTATTTTCATCTTTTAAAATAAAATTGTTAATTTTGTTTTTGCTAGGCCCGGGATTAGTGACCTGATATCTTAATAACATTTTTTAAAAGGAATGAAACTTCATTTTCTTATCAGGCCTGATAACTTGAATGAAAGTTGTATCAAATTCTTTGTAACAGAAATATGTGACTTTTGTTTTGAATCTTTGCTTTTCTCCCTGATACAGGATTCTAGCATAATTGACTTCTACCCTGAAGATTTTGCTATTGATTTAAATGGGAAGAAATATGCCTGGCAAGGTAAAATTTAGACATTATTCCTTTTTTTTTTTTTTTTCCTAAGGTAAAATTTTATTTATTTATTTATTTATTTTTTTATTGATGTTTTAATTCTTTCTAACATTGTGAAATTTTGGGTTGTACATTTTTGTTTGTCCATCACCATATATATGACTCCCTTCACCCCTTGTGCCCACCCCCCACCCCCCACCTCCCACCTCCCACCCCCACTGCCCCTGGTAACCACAGTCCAGTTTTCTCTGTCCATGTGTTGGTTTATATTCCACATATGAGTGAGATCATACAGTATTTGTCTTTCTCTTTCTGGCTTATTTCACTTAACATAATATGCTGCAGGCCCATCCATGTTGTTGCAAATGGGGCTATTTTGTCTTTTTTTATGGCTGAGTAGTATTCCATTGTATATATATACCACATTTTCTTAATCCAGTCGTCAGTTGAGGGACACTTAAGTTGCTTCCACTTCTTGGCTATGGTGAATAATGCTGCAATGAACATAGGGGTGCATAAGCCTCTTTGGATTGTTGATTTCAGATGCGTTGGATAGATTCCCAGTAGTGGGATGGCTGGATCATAGGGCATCTCTATTTTTAATTCTTTGAGGAATCTCCATACCGTTTTCCAAAGAGGCTGCACCAATTTGCATTCCCACCAGCTGTGTACGAGGGTTCCTGTTTCTCCACATCCTCTCCAACATTTGTTGTTTTTTGTCTTGGTGATTATAGCCATTCTAACAGGCATGAGGTGATATCTTAGTGTTGTTTTGATTTGCATTTCCCTGATGATTAGTGATGTTGAGCATCTTTTCATGTGCCTATTGGCCATCTGTATATCTTCCTTGGAGAAGTGTCTGTTCATTTCCTCTGCCCATTTTTTTGATCGGATTGTTTGTTTTTTTGTTGTTCAATTGTGTGAGTTCTTTATATATTATGGAGATCAACCCCTTGTCAGATGTATGTTTTGCAAATATTCTCTCCCAGCTGGTTGGTTGTCTGTTCATCTTGATTCTGGTTTCATTTGTCTTATAAAAGCTCTTTAATCTGATAAAGTCCCACTTGTTTATTTTTTCTTTAGTTTCCCTAGTCTGGGTAGGCATGTCATCCGAAAAGATTCCTTTAAAACCAATGTCAAATAGTGTGTTGCCTATATTTTCTTCTATGAGTTTTATAGTTTCAGGTCTCACCTTCAGGTCTTTGATCCATTTTGAGTTAATTTTTGTGAATGGCGATAGCACGTGGTCCACTTTCATTCTTTTGCATGTGGTTGTCCAGTTTTCCCAACACCATTTATTGAAGAGACTTTCCTTTCTCCATTGCATGTTCTTAGCACCTTTGTCGAAAATTAGCTGTCCGTATACGTGTGGTTTTATTTCTGGGCTTTCAATTCTGTTCCATTGATCTGTGTGTCTGTTTTTGTACCAGTACCATGCTGTTTTGATTACTATTGCTTTGTAGTATGTTTTGAAGTCAGGGATTGTGATGCCTCCTGCTTTGTTCTTTTTCTTTAGGATTTCTTTAGCTATTCGGGGTCTTTTGTTGCCCCATATAAATTTTAGTATTCTTTTTTCTATTTCTGTGAAGAATGTCATTGGGATTCTGATTGGGATTGCATTGAATCTGTAGATTACTTTAGGTAATATAGACATTTTAACTATGTTTATTCTTCCAATCCACGTGCATGGGATATCTTTCCATTTCTTTATGTCATCATGGATTTCTTTCAATAATGTCTTGTAGTTCTCATTGTATAGATCCTTCACCTCCTTGGTAAGATTTATTCCTAGGTATTTTATTCTTTTTGATGCAATTGTAAATGGTATTATCTTTTTGAGCTCTCTTTCTGTTAGTTCATTATTAGCATGTAGAAATGCAACTGATTTTTGTAGATTGATTTTGTACCCTGCAACTTTGCTGTAGTTGTTGATTGTTTCTAATAGTTTTCCAACAGATTCTTTAGGGTTTTCTATATATACAATCATGTCATCTGCAAATAGTGAGAGTTTCACTTCTTCGTTGCCTATTTGGATTCCTTTTATTCCTTTTTCTTGCCTAATTGCTCTGGCCAAAACCTCCAGTAGTATGTTGAACAGGTGTGGTGAGAGTGGGCAGCCCTGCCTCGTTCCTGTTCTCAGAGGGAAGGCTTTCAGTCTTTCCCTGTTGAGTATGATGTTGGCTGTGGGTTTGTCATATATGACCTTTATTATGTTGAGGTACTTTCCTTCTATTCCCATTTTATTGAGAGTTTTTATCATAAATGGATGTTGTATCTTGTCAAATGCCTTCTCTGCGTCTATTGAGATGATCATGTGGTTTTTATTCTTTGTTTTGTTGATGTGATGTATCACGTTGATTGATTTGTGGATGTTGAACCATCCCTGCGTCCCTGGTATAAATCCCACTTAATCATGGTGTATGATCTTTTTAATGTATTGTTGTATTTGGTTTGCCAATATTTTGTTGAGGATTTTTGCATCAATGTTCATCAGCAATATTGGCCTGTAATTTTCTTTCTTTGTATTGTCTTTGTCTGGTTTTGGTATCAGGGTGATGTTGGCCTCGTAGAATGATTTATGAAGCGTTCCATCTTCCTCTTTTTTTGGAATAGTTTGAGAAGGATGGGTATTAAATCTTCTTTGAATGTTTGGTAAAATTCACTGGAGAAGCCATCTGGTCCTGGACTTTTATTTTTTGGGAGGTTTTTGATTACTATTTCAATCTCTTTACTTGTTATTGGTCTATTCAGATCCTCCATTTCTTCTTGGTTCAATTTTGGGAGGTTGTATAAGGCTAAGAATTTATCCATTTCTTCTAGATTGTCCAATTTGTTGGCATATAATTTCTCATAGTATTCTCTTATAATCCTCTGTATTTCCATGGTATCCGTTGTAATTTCTCCTCTTTCACTTCTAATTTTATTTACTTGAGCCTTTTCTCTTTTTTTCTTAGTAAGCCTGGCTAAGGGTTTGTCGATTTTGTTTATCTTCTCAAAGAACCAACTCTTTGTTTCATTAATCCTTTCTACTGTTTTTTTGGTCTCAATTTCATTCATTTCTGCTCTGATTTTTATTATTTCTCTCCTTCTGCTGGCTTTGGGCTTTGTTCTTCTTTTTCTAGTTCTGTTAGGTGTAATTTAAGGTTGCCTATTTGGGCTTTTTCCTGTTTGTTCAGGTGGGCTTGTATCGCTATGAGTTTCCCTCTCAGGACCGCTTTTGCTGCATCCCATATGGTTTGATATGGCATGTTATCATTTTCATTTGTTTCCAGATAGTTTTTGATTTCTCCTTTAATTTCATCAATGATCCATTGGTTGTTCAGTAGCATCTTGTTTAATCTCCACATTTTTGTCACTGTCCCAGTTTTGTTTTCATGGTTCATTTCCAGTTTCGTAGCCTTATGGTCTGAAAAGATGCTTGTTATGATTTCAATCTTCTTAAATTTATTGAGGCTTGCTTTGTTTCCCAACATATGGTCTATCCTAGAGAATGTTCCATGCGCGCTTGAGAAGAATGTGTAGTCAGCTGTTTTTGGATGGAGTGCTCTGTATATGTCTACTAGGTCCATCTCTCCAGTTTGTCATTTAAGTCTACTATTTCTTTATTGACTTTTTGTCTGGATGATCTATCCATTGCTGTAAGTGCGGTGTTAAGATCCCCTACTATTATTGTGTTGTTGTTGATGTCTCCTTTTAGGTTTGTTAATAGTTGCTTTATGTACATTGGTGCTCCTATGTTGGGTGCATATATATTTATAAGTGATATGTCTTCTTGATGGAGTGTCCCTTTTATCATTATATATTTCCCTTCTTTGTCTTTCTTAACCTGTTTTATCTTGAAGTCTACTTTGTCTGATATGAGTGTGGCAACAACTGCTTTCTTTTGTTTGCTGTTAGCTTGGAGTATTGTCTTCCATCCTTTCACTCTGAGCCTGTGCTTGTCTTTAGTGCTAAGATGTGTTTCCTGAAGGCAGCATATTGTTGGGTCTTGCTTTTTAATCCATCCTGCCACTCTGTATCTTTTGATTGGAGAGTTCAATCCATTTACATTTAGGGTAATTATTGATATATGAGGGCTTAATGTTGCTGTTTTGTCACTTATTTTCTGGTTCTTTTGCATTTCCTTTGTTTCTTGTCCCATTTGTTTTGGACTGCCAATTCAGTTTGGTTGTTCTGTCTTATGACTCTTCTCCTGAAGGTTTTTGAGGTAGTCTAAACATAGTTGTTAAGAACAAGTAAATTAAATAGATCTAAGTAGGATAAAAAGTTTTATGTGAACTTTTAAAATAGCTTCCCCAAATCTTTTTGGTAACCTGAAATTTTACAGTTTTGCTAAGTTACGTTAAATGATGAGTTAAGTTAAATTCATTGAATATTCAGATCATTTCTAAATAAGATAAAATACTGAAATATTAATTACTGAACATAGGTTTATCCACATTTTGCTTTACAAAGGAATTAAAGATATTTGGGCCTATTAGTAGACATGTGTTGTGCCACACTGAGAAATTTACTACAAGAAAGCACGTTTCCAAAAATTATCAAAAGTATTTATAAATTTACCAAGCCACAGAATGCTATTATAAAAGACAGTTCATAATTGTTTACTTCTTTATTTTCACTAAAAAACTAAGGTTTTTTAGGGTTAAAAAATTCTAACATATGTGATTTAAACTACTAGAAGTAATAAGGGAAACATGTCTGTAAGCTAGGAAAGTAGGGTATCTGTTTTTGATAGGAGAAGTTATGAATGGAGATGCATTTTCTGAGGGAAAAGAAAGTAATTTTGTCCTAAAGTGAGGCTGGTTATTTCAGGATGGGAAGGAGGAGAATAAGGACTAATTAAATAGAAAATTGGGAAGAGAGAAAGGGAGAGAGAGAATCTTGCATTGTGTAAAGTTGGCTAAAATCAAATGAATTTATTATAAGAGACATAAAATTAAGTTTTAAAATCAGCAATGTATTTATGTAAAACTAGAACATAATTTTCTTTCATCTGATAAAAGGACAAGGTTTTCTTAGACTATTAGTCTGCTCCTGATTAGAGATTTCGAAAGGTTTTTCTTTACCTCTTAAGTAATCTGCTTAGAAAACAAAGAATTTGTGACCTGTCAAAATAATTTCCTGTGCTATCTTTATCAGGTCTTTGATTACTGCTGAATCTTCTTTATTAAAAGAGTTAAGGTTTTTGACAATTGGGTAACATTCTATACTTGCATGTGAAGTCTTTAGTTGTCACTATGGTTAAATAGATAACTAGGTATTGTTACACAGTGTCCTATGATCCTGTTTGACCAAGTGTTCAAAAACCGTTCTTATTTTTTTGACAAACTTCCCAAAAATCAATTCTAAAATGAAGTCTTTTTGACCTCAAATTAACTTTGGGATTTTCCAGAGGGTTCCTGGAACATCTCAAAAGATTTGTTTTCTCTCCTTATAAAAAGAGAGATGTTAAACTAATTAGGCTTATTTGATATGTTAAATCATATGGGAAGCATTGTCAAATAAGAATTAGTACAAAGCCTCCTTTATGGTGTATTCGTATAGGTACAGGTGTGTTATAAGTGTTCCAGAAATTGTATGAAATTCCTAATGTCTAGTACATCCTGGTATAATGTTATCAGTCATAATTCCAGTTATTATCTTAAAATGTTACATGTTACAGAAATAACCAAATTTCCTTGTCAATTCCATTATAATGAACTCCCATCAGATCTTTAACAATGAGCATCTTTAAGACTTTTCACAGACAGTTATTGTTTTACTCTGATGTTTTGCAAAAGTGTTCCCACAAAAGTACTTCATCTTCAAGGAGATTCATGGAAAGGGCTTTTGACAAGTTCAAGTTTTTAATAACTTTAAAATCATAAAACTGAACTGGATAAGAATTTCCAGAAATAATGGAAAACTGGATTCTCACAGAACAAAAATTAATCACATGGGACAGACTAAACTGAGGAGGATGATTAAAATTTTAATAACTTTTTCTTTGAAATATTACCAGTTCCTTGATATTTTATTTTTCCAGATTTAAGGAAACATTTTCTCCTAAGGTGTCTATGAATACCAGCAATTTGGTAAAGTACACCCTTTTAAATAAAGATGAATCATTTACTTTTTCTCCCTACTTGATCTCTCCACAATTCAGAAACTCATGAGTATTCTTTTTAGGGCAATATAGTTATTTGCATAAGTTCAGTAAGAATCTGTTATCCTTGTAACAGAACACAATTGAACACATTGGTTATATTACTAAGGCTTTGACTAGAATGCCATATTTCGGGGAGATGTACGTAGATTTGGAGATGCCCAGAAACCTTTAAGAAACTAAAGTTGGCTTTGTGGAGCCAATAAAGCCCCTTGGAGAAATCAGCATGATATCTTGCTTACAAAGTTCCAGCAAAGCAGTCTTAAAAAGAGCTTATATGGTCAATCACTATTCTTCCTGCACTTATGAAAATAATCAAGATAAGTTTAATACAAAGCAATTAGTTTTACTGTGATTATCTTTGATAAAAGGGGAGCAAACATAGAGAGAAAAACTATGCTTGCATATTTGTCTATATAAGATTCTAATCCTATTATCTCTTTGAGGTTTTGCTATATATCTGTAAACTGGACTGGATCCTGAATTCTTCCAGTTTCCTAAAATATCTGGCTATGAATCTCCAAACTAGCATTTCTAATTTTCTCTTACCCTTCTGAGTCGGAATCACTCAGAACAAAGACTGCCCTTGGATCTCCTTGGAAGGGACTATACCAGCTCCTCCTCACCACCCAGCTGGCAGTCAGACTCCAGGGACTTGAGGCTTGGGTACACTTCTCACAGATGGAAAAGCCTCCACCTGACACCTGGTCCTGTACAGATGCTGAAGACGTCCTAAGCAAAGTGACGAGGAAGAGAAGTAGCCGACACCAAGGAAGACTTGCTTCCTCCCAAGAGGCCAGATCAAGACTTCATACTTTAACTAAACGTGAAACCCTTTCCTCTTCTCTTTCTTTCTTTATGCTGACGTGGGCCTAGAAAGATAATGCCATCATCTGTATCTCCTAGGCCATTGCTAAGGGGGGTCACTTTTCAGACTGCTTCATTTGTCATCAAAAAACACATCTGTCCATAATGCTAGAGACCCCCTGGTCCATTTCCCTGTCTCTGGTTAACAACCCCAAACTTAGGGAACTTTGCATCCAGGATCTATGCAAAGAAAGGGACACAGGCAAGAATCACCAGAATAAAACCATCTGTATGGTCTACACACACTTAAATTTCACCAGCCTCCAAGGCTGTCACCTTTCCAGTCCTGAGCCACAGATTCAAACGGGAGTTACTAGGAGGCGTTCATGATTCAGGATTCTCTTCCTTTGGCAGAACCCTACTTTCTTGGTTAGAGGTAAATATAAATGAAGCTTTGATTAGAAACCTCCTCTTAACTCTTGGAAAGATTGTAGAATCTGCTGCTAAAGCAACAACCTGCCCAGTAAAAATCCTTAGACTCTCTGGCCAAAGTTATTCTTTGTTTTTGTCTAGCTGCCCTTAATATTGTTTCTTTGTCGTTGACCCTGGCTAGCCTTACCACTAGGTGTCGTGGTGAAGGCCTTTGTCTGTTAATATATATAGGCGTCCTGTTGGCTTCGCTTACTGGTATTTCCTGCTCCTTCCCCAGATTTGGGAAATTTTCAGCTATTATTTCCTTGAATAGGCTCTCTGTTCCTCTTTCCCTCTCCTCTCCCTCAGGAATACCTATAATTCTTATGTTACATTTTCTAATAGAGTCCGATATTTCTCGGAGTCTTTCTTCATTTCTTTTTAGTCTTAGTTCTCTCTCTTCTTCCATCTGGAGTATATCTGTATTCCTATCCTCTAAAGTACTAATTCTTTCCTCCGTATTGTCAGCTCTGTTCTTTAAAGATTCCAGATTCTCCTTTATCTCCTCCATTGTGTTCTTCATCTCCATCAGCACTGATAGGTTTTTCTTTATGATTTCAATCTCTTTTGTGAAGAAACTCCTAATCTCATTTAATTGTTTGTCTGTATTGTCTCGTATTTCGTTGAGTGTTTTTATGATAGCTATTTTGAAATCTCTGTCATTTAGTTTATGGATTTCTGTGTCTTCGGGGTTGATTTCTGGGTGCTTGTCATTTTGTTTCTGGTCTGGTGATTTCATATATTTTTGCATTGTGGTTCCTGTGTTGGTTTTGATTTTCCTCATCCTGAAAGTCTCTGGTTGCAATTTCCACCTGCCGCCACTGTCTGGTGGTAAAGGGCTGTGTAGTCTAAGCCCCCTGCGCTCTGCCCCAGTTTTTCTGCTGCGATCCGCAGTTTTGTTTTGTTTTGTTTTTTTTCCCCACTGCGATCCACGGGTCCAGTCCAGTTTGTTCAGGTCTGCCTCGGATCGCTAGATCTGGTCGAGCTGCAGACTCCAGGTTGCGGGGAGGGGGGAGCTCTCTCTTTTGCCCTCTGGGTCCCTGACGTGGGAGGCTTCTCGTTTGCCCCTCTTTATCCGCTCTCTGGGGTGCTCAGATGTTGATGGTAGCCCTGTGGCTCCTCTGAGCCCTCTGTGCGGGAGTTTCCCACTGGCTGAGAGAGCCCGAAGAGCTACAGTTTCCCGCCGAGGGCCGCCCCTCCCCCCTCTCTGGGAACCGCGCGGACCGGATCGCTGATCTGATGGGGAGGGAGCGGAGTTCTCCTTACCTCTCCCCACTTCCTCCGGGGGCCCAGCACGTTCCGCTCTCAGATGTGCGGCAGTGTGGATCCCTCTGCTCTAGCTTTTCACTGTCTGGGATTCCGTTGTTGGTCTGTGGCTGTTGCTTTTATTGTATCTTGTGGGGGAAGAATTCACGGGAAAGCTCACTCCGCCATGATGCTGACCTCACTCCCAAAGTTATTCTTGATAATAGGAAAGCCCTTGATTATCTTTTAACTGAGCAGGGAGGTGTCTGCGCTGTGGCCAACACCACCTGCTGCTCCTGGATTAACACTTCTGGGGAAGTGGAAACTCAGTTACATAAAATCACTGAGCAAGACGTTTGGCTTAAAACGGTGACTCCTTCGATTGGGTCTGTCTTTGACTCGTTTGATTTTGATTGGTTTGGGTCTTGTGGACCCTGGCTTTGAGATGCACCCCAGACATTGGGAATTATCCTGCTCATGATAATCATAACAATCTTCCTGGTGTGTTGTGTTCTCTCACAAGCTTTAAATGCATGTTCCCAGCTGCTAACCACCAAGCAAATGATCTCGCTAAGGGTGGAACATCAGAAAAGGAACAAAGAGAATGTCTGACTTAGAGATTGTGAACCTGAAGATGTGACCTGTGAATGTCACAGTGATTAAACAAAAAATGTCATGACCTATGGATACCACACAAAGGATCCCCAAAAGCTGCGAGCAGTAGCTGAGAGTGGTGCTAATGCCTTAAATTTTGATCACATCTCTCAGTTAACATGAGAGTCTGATCAAAAAGGGGTCATGGTTAAAAAGGAGACAGTAGGCCCAAGATGGAGTCACTTGAGCTAAGCCCACGTCACCAAAATGTGACTTAATACCTCATCTAATTGCAGTTTCAACCTCCCCCAGGAAAGTAATCTTAACTGATCAGTCTGGAATTTCTTGGTCAGCGCTGTGAGATAATCCTCCTAATAGACCCCTTTTGTCCTTCAAAAGAAGGTGAACTTGCTCAAAAGAATCTTTTTTTTCTGTTCACGACTTCCTTGTCTCACTCCCTCTCTGCCTTCAAAAACCTTTCCTTTTGTAAAGCTCTTTGGAGCTCCTTTCTGTTTGCTAGATGGGATTCTGCCTGATGCATGAATCATCAAATAAAGCCAATTTGATCTTTAAATTTACTTAGTTGAATTTTGTTTTTTAACATCTTTGACCACCACCTCCCATCTTCCCCTCCTCCCAGCCCCTGGCAGCCACCATTCTACTCTCTGCTTCTATGAGTTTCTTCTTCTATGAGTTACTACTGTAACTTCCACATATAAGTGAGATCATACAGTATTTGCCTTTCTGCGTCTGGCTTTTTTCAAGTGTCTAGAAATGCTGATTTGAGGGACTTCTGGCCGTGACCCACTGTGAAAAATACATTTTACATCAGCGAGATAGAGGGAAGTGAGCCGTTTCAGAAATCAATATTCACTACATGCAGCATCTGATACTTTATAATTATAGTCCTTTTCATTTCTTTTAAAATGCTGGTTGTTACCTACTAAGTTGGTTTCATGACCCCGCCCCCCCACCAGTGGGTCATAAGCCGCTGGTTGAAAAATACCGACCTGTAGATACTTTGACTGTGAATAAAACACACAATTCTTTCACTGTGAGCCTGGCATTTAACTGCCCTGATGTGTTTATTTTGGAGATGAGGTGTGTGGCTTGTGAAAACGGTTGTTAATTCGCTATGCAACTTCAGTAAACTCACTCATCTTTTTAGATTTTGTTTTATTCATTTTTAATGACAAATTGCTTATACATCACATTGGCTTCAGACTCTGTTTCTTAAAACTTTCTTATTTTAATTCACTTTAAGCCCCTTAATACACAATTCACCATCTCTTTTGAGTGTGCTAAAGCATTTCAGTGAGTTCCATACTACCACTTAAAACACACATTCCTTGCCCAAGCAGAGGTGTGAAAATGAAGGTAAGATAGATGCCCCTATAATAACTTTCAATAAATAAAGCAACAGGACATGTAATGAGGTCTCCTTGAAAATTTTTCCAAAGGCAGAACATTTTTCTAGACCCAAGATCACAAGTGAAACATTATCTATTTTCTGTGGCAAGATGCTAAACCACTTCTTACTTACCCACAAGGTGAAAAGTTCTGGCTTCTCATCCAGTCTGGCAGCTTCTCAGAGCTAACAAAAAAAGGAAATATGTCGCTTCTCATCTTGAGGTCCAGTTCTTCAAGGAGTCTTGTGGGTGGCAGAGAGGGCTGGGAGTGTTGGGTGGGGAGTTTGCATAATGCAGGGTCCGTTAGTTCTCTTTTCATTCAAGTAATTTAAATAGTACATTACTAGGGTGGACCCTATTAAGGTGCCTCAGAAAACGAACTTGGAAAGGGTGATGGTGTCCAATGGGGAAAACCCATAATGAAGAGTGGTGTCAACTTCCATCTACACCAAGAAAATGGATCCAACTATGTGGAGGCTCCTTTAATATGGTGACCTTCTTAGTGAGAGAGTTGAAGGCCAGGATGTGGAAGAGAGTCACTGTATCTATGTATAACCCAGTCCCTCTCATGGTATCACTTCTCATTTTACCACCTTGGGAAAATGATGTACCATATTCTTGGTCTTTGAGATAAGGTCATCCAACATAATAACACTCATCTACATGGCTGGCAAAATTCCATGGTGTCGTGAAATTTTCTTCTCCTTTGTATTAGAAGAACGTTTTCCGATCCAGCGCAAATATGGCAAATATCCCCTAGTTTGACAAGTCAAAATACACACTTAGTGATTTACTCCTTGTCTTGGTTTTATTACATTTATGAAATGTGGCCTTATTATCCCTAACATTAACATCTTCCTTTTTCATTTTCCCATTTATTTTTATAAGTAAATTAGAGCTAATGCAATAAAATATTCAACTAATCATCTAGATCTGGTTGTCTAGGTGGGCTGGCAGTCATCTTCTCCATGTGAGACACAAAATATTTGCTTTATGTTATACTCAAAATGTTTCTTTTGAATGACAAATGAAAGAGGGTTTATGCCTATAATTGTCAGCTGGGCTAAAGTGAAAATGGTCTGAGTATTAAGTTGAAATGCTTAACTCCAAGAGAAGTCCCTGAAATTCTGAGCATTTCATGTGCTCACAGCCTAATTCTGCATGTGACAGATTATTTGCACAAACAGATGCAAGAATTCCCCCATTTTCACATGTAGTCCTCCATGCTGACTCTAAATTTGGCCAAGTGGCTGGCTTTGGCCAATGAAACAGCAGCCAACAGGATGTGAACAGAGATTTGAAAAGTGCTTGCACATTGGGGTTTGCCCTTTCTTCCTGCACTTGGAACAACAGGCCCCAGAGGAAGGGGCCTCTGTTGTCCATCATATGGCTGAGCTACTTCTTGAGGAACTCCCATGTCAATATCGTTAGCTCTTTCCTCTTAGATTGGTGTCCAAAGGGCACCCTGCTGTTATGTGACTGCGCCACTGCTGCCATCAAGGAGTGCAATCCATTTCTCCTTAACTTGAATCCAGACTGGTTTTGGAGTTACACTGTACGTCTTCTGGTCCAGGCTTAAGAGGAGCTGCACCTTCTGTTTTCAGCCTCTTGAAAGCCAGTCTTTGCATAAGGAAGTCTGGGCTTTGCTGCTGGAGAGACGGTGTGCCCTAGAGGATGAGAGGCTGTGTGAGAAGAACTGAGGTGCCCCCTGTAAACAGCCAGCACCAACTGCCAAACATGTGAGCAAGGGGATCTTAATGTTCCAGCCCCAGCCCAGCTCTCAACTGAAGGCAGCCACGTGAGTAACACTAAGGAAGAACATACGGAGGAAGAAATGCCTACCTCAGCCCAACGTACAGACAGAATCATGATATGTTGATGTTTTAAGCTAATAAGTTCTGAGATGATTTGTTTTGCCACAATTAGAAAACTGGTACAACTAGTCCAATTGTGTAAAGAAGGACTCTTTCGTTTCTTACTAGAAGGTGAAAGACTGGCTGCCAGCATTCTGGAAGCAGAATGGAGGAAGAAGGATGGGAGGGGTCCTTATGCATTTAGTATTCATAGGCACTTCCCCTTTGTTTTGGCTATCTATTGTTGTGCTGCAAAACTTAGTGGCTTAAAATAACAGTCATATATTTACTCACAATGTTGCGGTTTGAGCTAGGCTTAGAAAGACAGCTTGTGTTTGTTCTATATGACATCAGCTGGGGAGGCCCACCCAGCTGGAGGATCCAGTTCCATGATGGCTCACTCACATGGCTGGCGATTGGATGCTGGGAGCTCAGCTGGGCTGTTGGGCAAAGGGCCTGACTCTGTTCCATGTCGGCCTCTCCATGTGGCTACTTCGGCTTCCTCAGAGCATGGCAATAAGTTCTCAGAAGGAGATAGTGAAGGCTGACAGGGCTTCTCAATGCCAGTGCTTGGAAGTCCCAGGATGTCACTATCTGCATCCTATAGGTTGAAGATAGGCCCAGTGCAGATTCGATGGAGTCAACATGAGTCGACCTCTTGATGGGAGCAGCAGCATGCCCGTACAGGGAGGAGTGCAATTGTTTTGGGGTTATTTTCAGAGATGGTCTTCTATACCCCTGTTTTCAGCACAGCTTCCCTGCCCAAAATTGTGGCCAGTATGTCCCAGTCCAGATTCCCTCTATTTTATAGTCTCTACAGGATCAACCTCTAGTTTCCTGCCAGCGTTAGGAAATGGAAATTGCCTGGTTGCAAAGTGGGAAAAGATTTGGAAATGTAACTGCTTCTCAAACTTTTAATCAATCCTCTTGTTTTTTTTTTTTTGAAGATTGAGGTATAACATACACAAAGTGAACAATTTTAAATGTATAGATTATCCAAATTATATATATATATATATATATATATATATTCATCCATGTAACCACCACCAACATGAAAATATAGGTCATTTCCTACACCCCAGAAGGCTCTGTCTTGTCCTTTCCCAGCCACCCTCCTCTCAGTGGTAACCACTATTCTGGCTTCTATCACTGTAAATATATTTTGCCTGTTTTTGAATCTTACATAAATAGAATCATACAGTATGCATTTTTCTGTGTTTGGCTTTGTTTGCTGAATATTATGTCTGTAAAATTTTTTATGTTGTTTCATGGAGCAGTAGTTTTTGGGGTGTTTTGCTATATAGCATGCCACTGTATGGAGATAGTACAGTTTGTGTGTTCTACTCTTGCCAATTTTGGGTTATTATGAATATGAACAATCTTGTACATGTTTTTTGGGGGGGCATATGCATTCATTTTACTTGGGTTTATACTTAGTAGAGGAATCGCTGGGTTATACATTAGGCATATATTTGGCTTTAATAACTACGGCCAAACTCTTTTCCAAAGTTGTCCCATTCTAGGTTGTACCATTTTACACTCCCCCCGGCAATGCGTGAGAATTCCAGTTGCTGCACGTGCTTACTAACCTTGATTTCATCAGTCTCTCACTTGTAGCCTTTCTGGTGGTCTGTAGTGGTCCAGCCTACTGATTTTTGCAGCATCTTCACTCTCGCTTCCAAAGAGGATGCTGGTGCTGCTGCTTCCTGAAATGTTTGAGAAATCCATGGTGCAGATTGGGCTGGTTTTGGTTTTTCTGGCTGCCGGCTAAGGGTCTAAGTTTCACATATTTGTTCATTTGCTTTATGATTTGCGAAAATTGGTTGTTGTTTTCTCTTTCCCCATTCTCTCTGTCCTTATTGTGCTTAAAAAAATTCCCTTTACTGGGGTTTTACTGGGGTTTCAGCAAAAGTAATGTGTGTTGAACCCTCCACCTTCATTTTGGCCGTGTCCTATGGTACTTAATACACGTTGGTTGAACGCCCTCAAATTACCCTTTCTACTTTTTCACCCATCGAAAGGACCACTATCTTATGGGGATGCTCTTACAAAACCAAGAGAAAGAGAGCATGTTCGTTCAGTCGTGGCTAAGAGCACAGGTTCTAATCAGAAAGATTTGTCTCTACCGCTTTGTTAGAAATGTGAGCTAATGCTGAATACTTAATATCTCTAAATTTTGGCTCCTTTCATGTGTAAAATGAGAATGATAATGCTGGCTACCTCATGAGTTTGTAGAGAGGATTCTGTAGAGCACTTAATACAATGCCTGGTCCATAGTAAGTGCTCACTAATGGGTTGACTCCCCCAGGACATTTACATATTTCCTCCCCACAAGATTACTGATATCCATGTTTTCTCATTATAGAAACTTATATAACACACAAGAGCTTAGGCAAGAGAATGAAAATCATCCATACATCCATCACCGAGAGAGAATCACTGCTAACATTTAGAAACATTTTTCTTATCACATGTGTACTACATTAAATTACTGCCCAAGTCCCTTTAGTGACTGGCTGGGTTCTCTCCATATCTTAGACAATAGTTGGAAAGGCACAAACTCAAACCGCACTCACTGGTTTATCAGAGACACTCTCCCTGCCAACATTAATACCCAGCCGCTCACTGCTAATGTGACAGCAGAAACCATTTCTCCACAGGATTGGTCATTTCCATTCAGATAGTTCATTAGTCCCACCCCATCCAGTCTCCTTGTGATTGACGCAGCCGTCACCAGGCTGGCCCACTTGCACTTGCCACGCGGCTTATTCAGCTTCCCATTTAGGGATAAGACAGCACAGGGGCAGCCTGGCTGCACAATGGTTAAGTTCACACTCTCTGCTTCAGCGGCCTGGGGTTCACGGGTTCAGATCCCAGGCGTGGACCGACACACTGCTCCTCAAGCCACACCGTGGCGGTATCCCACATACAAAACAGAGGAAGATTGGCACAGATGTTAGCTCAGGGACTGTTTTCCTCAAGCAAAAAGAGTAAGATTGGCAACAGATATGAGCTCAGGGACAGTCTCCCTCACACACACACAAAAAAGAATAAGACAAAACAAAAAAAAAACTCTAGGGCAGCGTGTGTGTATAAATGTCCTCATTCACTCTGTGCCTGGTCCTGGTACATCTTTCGTTACAGTCGAGCACAGAAACAGCATACATATTACTTTCCACATGTCACACCCAGGGCTTTCTGTTGTCTCCTGGAACTCTGTTTTCCTCAATCCTTAACATTTTACACAGCTGGAACTGTATCATATCAACTATTTGGGATCCTGCTTTTTCACTTATGAATATAAGTGACACATCATTACACAAACCCTTCTTAAATATAACTTTTAATGTTGCACAGTGTTCTAGCTCAGGGGTGGACTATAATTGACTTAATCATTCCCCTATTCTTGGCCACTTAGTTGTTTTGATGCTTTTGCTATGAATAATGCTGCAACGAATATCTTCATGCACAAATCTCTGAATTTCAGATTATACCCTTAGGATCAGAAATGAAATTGCTAGGTCAAAAAGAGTGTAAACATGAAAAAAAAAAGTTTATCGTGGAAAATTTCAAACATAGAGAGGAGAGTTAATGAACCCCATGTGCTTATCAACCAGATTTAACCTGGAATTGACATTTAAAGGAGGATGCCTGCTAAATCAAAATAATGAGTCTCTAGTGGTGGAATTTAGGGCAACAGCTGCTAGTTTAATATGTGTTGGAAAGGAGGCTCTTGTTTGTGGCAGAGGGACCATCCTGTTAATGCTCTCAGGTCACACAAAGCAGGTAACCACTTGTTCTACCAACAAGGCTGCCTCTTCCTCCTTGGGCCCCAAAACAGGTCTTCAATAAACACTGTTGATTGACTGAATAACATTAACACTCTGTGAACTTTACCTGCAAACAGACATCCAGCCAGGAATAAGAGATACTAAAAGGGATTACGCAAACACCAATGAAAATTAGTCTGTAGGCATAAAGTCAAATGGATAAGCATTTTATTAATATCTACCTTTTAAGATAACTACAGTGAGCTCGAGGCCACTCCAGGAAGCTGAGGGAACACAGAGGCATGTAAGGGTATGTCCATGCTTCCTTTCCACCTGGACAACACTCAAGCCTCATGTTTGGGATGGGGAACTCAAACAATAGGTCTCACCCAGACTAAAAAGTTAACCTAATACCATCAACCTGCCATCAATAAAACCATAAATTCTGCCTTGAACACTCTTAGAAAGTTAGTGGACTCCTTTTCTGATTTGGTTAAACCTGGTGAAAATATCCTAGTATACTGATAGGGTAGACTTCCAGAACTAATCACATCCTTGGGATCTGTTTACACATGTGTCTTTCCCACTAGACTATAAACTCCTAAGGCAGGAACTGATTCTTACTCAATTTTGAATTTTCCATATCTAATATTGTCTGGGACATAACAGATATTTCAAGTTTCTAAAGATTAAAATAAAATTCAAGTGCCCCACTTCTACTTCAATGTTCAATTAAAAATCAATATCAAGTTAACGGGGTTTTCAAAAATATTTGAGACCAACAACCTTTATACATTGTCTGAATGAAAATGAACTGAATGCATAGTTTGTAAATCTTTATATTTTTGATGCATCTTTAAAAGGTGTTGGTAGCAATAAATAAATAAATAAATAAATACCCCTTAAAAATAAACCTTTGCATCTCTGTCTTTTTAAAATATGAAATCATAAGAGACCTCCAAGTGACACACATTTCCATTCTGTGCAGGCTTCCCTGTGGTCACTGGCTTGTTTATTTGTTGATTAGATTTTAAAGGGCATTGCTCCTTCTGAGAACATAAGGGATTTTGCAAAGAATCATGAAATCAAAAATACTCTTCAGATCATTTTCATCCTCTGAGAGGGATAAAATAAAGGAAAGTCATGAGGAAATCTAACTAGAAGATGAGATGGGAAGGGCAATGAATATGGTTGGTGCAATTTACTATTGCTGAATTACAAACAGCCAAATGTGCACTTCTTTCTCTGCTCTTCAAAGAAATCACACAATAAGTTTTCTGGTTCTTAACTGAGATACTCCCTGGATATATTATTAACGGTAGTTCTATTACCAATAACTACAATAATAGACCTATTTTATTGAGCACATACTGTGTGCCAGGCACTGTGATAAGCACCTCATGGTCGTGTTTTGCTCAGTAATCTCAACAGTTTTATGAGGTGGTGTAGTAGTCAGGTTCTCCAGAGAAACAGAACTAATAGGAACCAATAGGATATATAAATATATAAAGAGATTTATTACGAGGAATTGGCTCACACGATTAAGGAGACTGAGAAGTCCCACGATCTGCCTTCTGCAAACTGGAGACCCAAGAAAGCTGGTGGCATAGTTCCACTCTGAGTCTGAAGGTTAAGAACCAGGAAGGCCAACCGTGTAGGTTCTAGACTGAGGTCCAGAGAAGAAAAGATGTGCCAGCTCAATCAGTGAGGCAGAAAAAGGGCGAATTCCTTCTTCCTCCAACTTTTGTTCTCTTTGGGCCTTCAACAGATGAAATGATGCCCACCCACACTGGGGAGGGTGATCTACTTTACTGAGTCCACCGATTTAAATAATCTCATCCAGAAACACCCTCACAGAGTCACCCAGAAATAATGTTTAATCTGGGCACCCCGTGGCAGTCAAGTTGACACATAAAATTAACCATCACAGGTGGCTACTATTCTTATTGCCATTTTGATATAATTGAAGCTTAGAGGGGTTGAGTATCTGCTCATAATTCCACAGCAAGTAACAGGAGTGATATTTTATCCCAGACGTGTCTGACTTCAGAGAATTCACTTTCACCCAGCATAGGGTACAGCCTCTACGGAGGCACCCCATCAAAGAACAGTGGTGTTTGGAGATTGAGGTATCGTAGCTCCATTAAGAAACAGCTCTATTTCCCTGATTTCATGTAGCATCACACAACCCATTGAAGATACACCCTATCTCTAAGGACAAGTAAGGCCAAAACTTCTAGAATCTAGCTACAGTTGTAATAGATAGTGATATTCATGCATATATATTCATGAACAGCAGTATTCATGTCCTCTGTCTTGCCAATCTCATGCCAATGCCTCCCATTGACCAAACCTGAAGGGAACCCAGGGATCAAGGGGGCTGTGTGATGCAATTCATAGATGTCAGGCTTCTGAGACGCAGAACTAGATGGAGAAGGGAGGCACGTGGATCTGGGAAGGGGACCAAAGAGAATATTCAGCACACCCTGCTCACAGAATGAACCTCTGAACCCATGAGGTTTGCTGCTTGATGGTAGAGAGTAAATAAGACTTAAGAGACTAAAATCCTGGCCCCTTTCTCAGCCCCAGGAGTAGCTTCGGCTCAGAGGGAAGGGTGCTAGCTGATCCAGGACAACACTGGGGCCACGGGGAGAGCTATTGTCCCCTTTCATGGATCCGCACTAGAGCATTTGAAGAAAAGGCTTACAAGCCATCGAACAGAATATGAGATCAACACTGTGCAGGATGAGGAAGTTGAGGCCCAACAGGATTAAGTGGCTAATACAATACAGCACAGTTGGTGGCAGAGCAGGGACTAGACCCCGTCTTCCTGACCCTTGGTGCAGGGTCTTTAACATATTACTAATACTCCATCTTTTTCTAAAGAGGGCTCAAGGCATATCTAGTCCCTGTAAGCCTTCACTTTCTTCTTCACCATCACCAGACGCTTCTGGAAATCTCACACAAAGCCACAGTTTTTCCTAAACTTTCCATCACATTTAATTTTAGCACGGTTTCAGCCACAAGCGACACAAAAATGACAGCACGTGTCTTTTAATGAAATTAACAGTGGTGCTTTGTGATGACTTAAATGCATCAGGGAAATTTTATCTAATCGTGTTCGATAGAAGGACCAGCTCTCTGGTTTGTGGATGCAATCACTGAGGGACGCTGGTGGGCAAGGGGGTGGTGAGGGACTTGCCATCACCTGCTCAGCTCTCAGGGCAGCTCTGTGGTTGCCTTGTTGCAGGAAAGGGCAGCCTTCTGAGGGAAGTGTGTAGTCCTGAGATGACCTGTCACTGACAGCATGCAAAGATGACAGAAAATAGCCTTTGTCTATCTATGCTTTGACTGGTCGTTCGTAAGTAACAATTGTGAAAGATCTAGAGCAATAAAAATGTCCTTCCACCGGAGTTTAATTTAAGTGTTGTCTAGCCAACCTGTCCTTTAAGCTGAGACTCAAAAGAGATTGATTTACGGGCACCAGCAGCTGAGATGTCGGTCAGCAGGACCAGACACTCTGACTTCACCACTTTCGTCAAGTGAGATTCTGGGCTCAGAGCTGAGTCACACAGTATACATGAAGCTTCCTGGCTTCACGGTTTGCTGATCATTTCTCGCCAACCATCATCACAAATGCCATCTCTCACACCGAAATGCCCACGCCACTCATCAGAATCCACAGGCGGCTGGGCCAATGACACTGGATAATAGATAGATCTTGATTTTTCAATTGAACATTGGGGCAGAATTGAGCACTTTAATTTCATTTTAATCTTAATAAACATTAAATACCCATTTGTCCCAGACAATATGAGGTACTAGAAATTCAAAATCGAGTAAGAATCAGTTCCAGCCCACTAGGGATTCACAGTCTGTGGGGGAGACTCATATAAACGGAGCCAGGTGATGTGATTGAGTCTATAGTGGAGGTAAGTCCAGGGTACATGAATCTAGAAAGACTTCATAGAGGAGGTGATGCCTGTGCTGAGAAACCAGGAATGAAGAGTTCGCTGAGTGGATAAGGGGAGGAGAAATTCCAAGTGGGAGAACAGTATGTACAAACACAGCTCATGTGAGAGTGGTGTGTTGAGAAATCAGTAATAATTCAGCACGGGTGGACACGGGGTCTGCTTCAGCGTGGCAAGGGATGAGTGTAGTCAAGTCGGCAGAGGACCCATGGGGGACCTGGACCATGACAAGGAGTTTGGGCTTTGTCCTGAATGCAATGGGAGCCATTTAAGGACTTTGAGCAGAGAGTGGCTGGATTAAATGAGTTTTAGAAGGAAGGTTCCTGGGGAATAGGAGGGCAGAACAGAGGCAAGGAGGTGAGTTAGGAGGCTGTTAGAGTTGTCCAGGCAAAAAGTCTTGATGGAACGCAAGGGATAGTGGTATGGAGAACATTTAGAAGGTGGAATTTACAAGCCTGGCACTGGGTGGGAGAGGAGGAGATATCTCGAGTGATTCAGTTATCTGGCTCTGGTGACTGAAGGTGCAGTGCTGATTGTTGGGGATGATGGTGATTTGGCTTCGGACACCCCAGGTGGGCAGCACCCAAGGGCTGCACCATAGAGACAGAACCGTGTTTGTGATCCCCTTAGGAGACTCCCTGTCAGGCTCTAGTCCCATCCGCTGTCATGGGGAGGCAGGGATCTATGCCTTTGGTAGACTCAATCTAAAGACGACTTGATATTTTTCTTTGTGATACATAATATGATTGAGTAGATGATGTATTGAGAAATGTGTTCCTGTTCTCATCATTTTCAAGGACTGGAGAGAGGTCCATTTTCTCCTGTAGGGTTGGCAGCGTTCTTCTGCTTCTGCCCTTTGCTTTCCCCGAAGTGGGAGTGGAAGCTATGCCTGGCCACCTAGAGCTCTGCCCTCTGCCAGGTCTGGGTCATCTCAGCCTCATTTTAGCCCCTAGTTGTTACAATGGGGCATTGTGAAACACATCCTGCCCCCAGAGGCCACTGAAGGGACAGGCTTAGCTTGTCTATTCACCCAATGTCCCCACAGACCTATAAGCACCTATGAGACCCTAAGGGGATATGTCGACCACTTGCCCTGGCCCCCAGTGCTGTTGGAGTTGGCCTCTCGCGTCCACCTCAGCTATTTCTTCTCATCCCTGTAGTGGGTCTGCTGCTCTCCATCCTCCATGGCACACCTCCATCTGCCCTTCCTTCCCGTTCATTAAAAAAACAATCATCTTTTTCCCTACTCTCTTTATCTCTTTTCGCTTCTTTCTCTTCTAATTATCTTGTACATCTTGGCTTTTGAACCAGTGTATTTGGTCTTTCTAGCCATTACTAACTAGGTCTTTGTGGTCATTAAGTCACATCCTGCTCTGTGTTGTCTGGTTCTTCGGCTGCTTTCTGCTGATGCCTCCTCGCCCACAGCTCAGTGGTCTTCTAGACATGAAGATAGCTAAATGCCACTTTCAGATAAGCCACACACAATGCCACATGGATCAAATTCAGATCAATAGCTCAGGGATGTATTATGTTGAACCAGACAGAATTGCCAATAGTCAATCATTTTGACCCTCAGTAATGACTTTCATTGACATCAACCTAATAGAACGAGTTCGTTTCCAATGATTAGCTCTACACCCAATCTGTACTGCACACTCACTCATGAGGGGCCAATTATTTCATCACAGGAAACAAGACTCAGGAGAAAGTGTTCTTTTCCTTTCTCCTAGTCATACATATTCTAGCTCACTGATTACTTTGTGTTATCGCTCTGCTGGCATTGACACATCAAAATTGAATTCCAGATATACATTTTATCTTAGCTGCTCATTCCCACCCACTTATCTTGATATTATGGATGGAGAGTCAGTTCATAAATGTCATCCCTAGCATTTGTACTGGGGGCTTACCTACCTCCTTGATACTTTTTCATTCATATAAAATTCTACCTATGCAACTCAACACTGACCATTCATTTAATTTAGAGTAGTCAATGTATAGCTGTTTAATTTGATGTTATTGGACACTGGTCTTTTAAGCAAGAATGCTTACTATCTTGTGGCTTTTGTTTCTGATGTAATAGAAAATGGATTCCTAGATTGTACCTAGAAAACAATAAGAAGCATTATCATTTAGCAGGTTTAAATTTCCCTTCTCCCTCTCTTTTTTGGCTTTTATTAAGTTATGAGTTTATCAAGGTATCTTATTATATAATGTAGCTAAGCATTTTTCCCTAGAAATGTATATTATCTAATTATTTTACAGAAATATAAACTTTACCTGTGACTCCATTTTCCCCAGAGGAGAGAATAAATAAGAAATAAATCTGCCTTGTATTGCATTTATTCAACAAATATTTATGGAGACTTATGGGCCTGGCACTTCCTAATCGTAGGGAACTGTTCTGGGAGTTGGTATTTGGGCTTTGAAAGCAGCTATGTCCTTTTTACTTAATTCAGAGGCACTCAACTTGGATTGAGCCCAGACCCCTCCAAGCCACTCCCCCTCCCAGAAGTGACCCTAGCCCATCCTGACAGCCCAGGCAGGATTGAAGAGGATAATTGACAACCAAAATTGGTAACTTGTTTCTAACTCCATAAAACCTTAGGTTAATTTAGGGGCTGGCCCGCTTGCGTGGCAGTCAAGTTCACGCCCTCAGCTTCGGCGGCCCGGGGTTCGCAGGTTCGGATCCCAGGCACGCACCAACTCACCGCTTGTCAGACCATGCTGTGGCGGTGTCTCATATAAAGTAGAGGAAGATGGGCACGGATGTTAGCCCAGGGCTGATCTTCCTCAGCAAAAAAGAGGAGGATTGGCATTGGATGTTAGCTCAGGGCTGATCTTCCTCACACACACACACACAAAAACTTAGGTTAATTTAACTTGTTTCTCTTTTTGCTTGAATCTAAGAACAGTGTGAAAAATGTCGAACCAAGAATAATTTCTTTAAGTAGGTGAAATAAATGGGACCCTGAGAGCAATTCTAAGCATTAGACTGGTCTGCCCAAGTTTTTCTGAGTTAACCCAAAAAAGGAAATTTGCACTTAAGTGATTAAATGTTGGCTGATATGATATTTGTCTATTGAAATACCAATTTCTAGAGGGAAGGAGAAAGAAAAATGAAATGCAAATGTGCCAGGCATTTCTTAAGTGAGGTGGCCTGAATTTTCCTTTTTGATTTGGTCCTTGTCTTGTTTGGGTATCAATGTATTAGCATCATGGTGGGGGTGGGGGAGAAGTGTTTCCTCTTGTTTTTAAAAAAAATTTCTAGAACTGTATAAGAGTGGAGGGATAAGTTACTTGAGAGTTGATGGCACTTACCACGGCAAACAATTGGCTGAGTATTTTTTTTGTAGGAGGATTTTCTACCAATGATTACATTTCTAAGTTTTCAAATCTAACGTCATACAATTGTTCATAGTATTCTTGCTCTCTTAACTTTTAAAAACCTCTATCTGGGGCTAGCCCCCGTGGCCTAGTGGTTAAGTTCGGTGCGCTCTGCTTCGGCAGCTCGGGTTCAGTTCCTGGGCACAGGCCCACACCGCTTGTCTATCAGTGGCCATGCTGTGACGGCAGCTCACATACAAAGTAGAGGAAGATTGACAACATATGCTAGTTCAGGGCAAGTCTTCCTCAACAACAACAAAAAAACTCTATCTGAAGTTACGTCCCATTTTCATTCTTAATACTATTGATTTGTCCTTTCTATTTTTTCTTCATAAATCATGCCAGATATTTTGTCAAATTCATCAACCTTTTCCAAGAATTAATTTTGACATCATAAATCTTCTTGAACGTATTTTTGGTTTTCATGTTCATAAAATTCTGTTCTTTTTCTTTATCTGTTTCCTTCATTTTTTAAAAAGTTTTTCTGCTGTTATATTTCCAATGTCTGAAGATGTGTACTTTGCTCACTAATTTTCAGGTAAAAATAAGCATTTAAAGCTAAAGCTATTGGGCCGGCCCCATGGCTTAGCGGTTAAGTGCGCGTGCTCTGCTACTGGCGACCCGGGGTTCGGATCCTGGGCACGCACCCACGCACCGCTTCTCTGGCCATGCTGAGGCCGCGTCCCACATACAGCAACTAGAAAGATGTGCAGCTATGACATACAACTATCTACTGGGGCTTTGGGGGGGAAAAAAAAGGAGGAGGATCGGCAATAGATGTTAGCTCAGAGCCGGTCTTCCTCAGCAAAAAGAGGAGGATTAGCATGGATGTTAGCTCAGTGCTGATCTTCCTCACACACACACACACACAAAATAAATAAATAAAATAAAGCTAAAGCTATAAATATATCTCCAAGTACTGTTTTCATGGCATTTCACAAGTTTTGATTCATTATCAGACAGTTCTTCTTGGACCTATGGGTTACTTAGAATGCATTTCAAACTTTCAAATATTTAGACAGTTTTATTTGTCTTTTTATTATTGATTTATATCATAATTGCATTGTGTTCCAAGAACATAGTCTATATGGTACAGATTCTTTGAATTTTGTTGATACTTGTTTCATGGCTTAGTATATGATCAATTTCTATAAATGTTCCATCCATGTGTGTTTCTAAAGATTTTGTATGCTCTAGTTGTTGGGTGCTAAGTTTTGTGCCCATGAAATTAAGCTTTTGATTGTTAGATCCACGTGTAATTGAAAGAAGTATGTTGTAAGTTCCCACCACAATGGTGGATTTGTCAATGAATTCCTACAGTTCTATCAATTTTAGCTATTTTGCTATTTTGAGGCTATTTAAAAACTTTGTTATGGAAATTTTCACACACACTCAAAAATAGAGTCTAGTCTAATGAATCTCTTCACCCACTCTCTGTCCATGTATCCATCATCCCTCACCTAGCTTCAGTTACCAACATTTTGCCATTCTTGTCTCATCTGTTCTCCTTACCATTTTTGTTGTTGGGATAGTTTAAAGCAAATCCCAGATATGACATTTCACTCCAATACTTTAGTATGTTTCCCTAATAGATAAGACTTAAAACACATAACAAAATATGTTGGAGCCACTGTGTCAGGTGCCCACAAGGGAAGAATCGCTCGATCCTAGTGAGGTCAACCTCCCTGGTTTTCAGGCTCTCCTTTGAAAAGCTGACCCCCTCTCCAGTTTAGTCGCATGTAGGAAACAGCTGCTATGATGTCTTGTATCCAGTGAGTGCTCAATAAGTGTTTGTGACAACTACTTACTCACTGGAATCTCTAGGAATGGCCTTGGGAAGTGGAGATTGCTCACAGCTAGCAACTCTATAGGGTCAAATACTTTGGCAAGGCCCCAAAGTCTTGATATTATCCTTGTTCTTTTCCTGCCATGCCGAGCACTTGGTAGAGGCTAAGCGGGGTCCTTGGAAGTTTTGGGAAATGGGAGTAACAGGGTGAAGAGTTGATGTCAAATACCACCATTAATCAAATCCATGCATACAGCCAAACCTTCTAATTCATACTGGAATTTTGCTGAATGAGACATGGCTTACAACAAGTGTTCTCTCAGATGGGTCTTAGATAAGCCCTATTTACTACAAAGGTTTTATATATATGGAGCACCTACCATGTTACAGGCACTGTACATGGCACTGGGAATGCTCATGGAGCCCACAGTGTAGACGGGACATGACTGTTATATATGCATTCTAATTGAGTTCAATGGGACACATGCTCTGAAGGAACATAACAAGACTTGATCTAGACTGGGGTGAGGGAAGGCTTCACTGCAGACATGGTCTTGAAGGAGCTCTGAGGGATGAGTTGAGTTAAAGGCAAAGCTGGCAGTCACGGCAACGGCGAGATGAGCTCGGGCAAGGGCAAGTGTGGTGAGGACCTTGCAGAGAGGGACTGGGTTCTGGAACACAGAGCAGCAGGGTGAGTGTTGACAGCCGAGACTGGAAGATTCTGGTCAGGGGTTTGGTCTTTATCCTAACGACGATGACGATGATAAGGACGATGCACTGTTCTGAGCACTTCACATATGCTAACTCATTTAATCCTCAAAGCTACACTGTTCAGTGGATATTATATCATCCTCCTTCTGCAGGTGGGGAAACAGATACAGAGCTGCTATATAATTGTGCCCCAGGTCACCCAGCTGGTGAACCACACACCCATGTGGGCTGGATCCAGAGGTGAGGCCTTGCACCACCATGCTGGACTGTCTTTACAGGGTTTTAAGCCGAAGAATGACGCAAAAACAGGTTTTGGGGGCTGGCCCGGTGGCTTAGTGGTTAAGTTCGCGTGCTCCACTTCAGTGGCCCAGGGTTCATGGGGTCGGATCTCGGGTGTGGACCCACGCACTACACATCAAGCCATGCCGTGGCAGCATTCCACATACAAAAAATAGAGGCAGATTACCACAAATGTTAGCTCAGCAACAATCTTCCTCAAGAAAAAAGAGGAAGATTGGCAGCAGATGTTAGCTCAGGACCAGTCTTCCTCACCAAAAAAACAAAAAATGAAAAACAGGATTTTTTATTTTTTAAAAAAATTTCCTGGTTGCTGAGTGGAGAGCGGACTAAGGGAAGACGGAGCAGGAAGTTAGGAGGCTTCTGAAGAAGTCAAGGCGAGAGATGATGAGGGCTTGTGCCAGGGTCGTGGCAGCAGAGGTGGAGAGTAGTGGGAGGGCTTGGCAGCTCCGGCAGGAAGGGAAATGGCCAGGATTGGTGAATTGCTTGGAAAAGGAAGGCGAGGGAGTGGTCAAGGCTGGCTCCTGGCTGTCTGGCACAACTGTGAGCCCTTCCACCGGGCTCCAGAACGTGAGGTGCTGAGCAGAGAGCATGAGCCGACCTGGGAGAGAAGGGATTCTGCAGAGTCTGGTAGACAGAGAGCTAGTGGGGAACATACGCGCCGTGAGGCAGGGCTGTGTCTGTTTTATTCACCATGGGTTTACTGTCTCAACAGGCATCCTACTGATTAGTATGTAGCAGGCGCTCCATAAATATTGGCTGAATTAATGGAAGAACAACAAAAAATCTGTGTCCTGAACCCACCAGCTAAGTAACGGTGAAGCACTTCGCCTCTGTAGATGAAACAATCCCTGCACTGCCGTCCACTCTGAGGCCAGGCTTGTTCTGCGTTCTGAAAACAGCACACACAGCCTGTGACGTCCTGGAGTCGGCTGGTACTGCCTCATGACAGCTGATGGTTAAATTTTCAAGAATCTTGAGGGCTGATTGTTAAACACAGTCATTATTAAACATTAAATTGCTACTTACTGCGCATCTCTTTCCAACTCCTCATTCGGTGGCATTATGTTGATTGCTTGAAACTGACTCTGCTGGGAATATTTACACCATGGAAATCAGTCAAAGCCAAAAATCAGGGGTTGATTTGGTTTTGTTTATTGTTTTGAGTCCAGGCTCTAGACTTAAGAAAGTGCTGGAGACGATGTTAATAATGCAATTTAAATAGAAAAGTGTATCATGTCCATAGCCATTATATCGTGAATAGCATAAAAAATCGAGGAAATTTTCTTCCAGTATTCGAAAACCATTATCCAATTTAGCAAAGAAAAAAAAATATATGAAATTACTTATATCATTAATGTACAAGTAAAGTTCTGACATTTCACTGAACATACATCTTGGTTGTTTCGCTACTGTCTCGCTCATAAATGTAAATGAAAATATCAATCAACATTCGTGTTGGAATTACATTTGTTTGTCAGTTGCAACTATAGATTGGCTATGGACACAAGCATTTGGCGAAAATCAACAAAGGCATTCTGTGAGAATCAATTGGCTCTCTGGACTCATAATGAAGAGTATTGCATATTTTATTATTTGTAATGGTGTGCTTCACATCCTTTATATCGTTACAATTTATAATGCTTATATGTATATTTACGCATTCAGGGTTTTGTTTTTTTTTTTGGAGAGCCGGTTGTTAAGCATTTACCAGCAGGCCACTGCATTCAACCCTTGCTGCAAGAATTCTTCTTATAAAGAGGGTAGCATGAAGGGGACAATGCCAAACAACAGAGAACACGCACGGGCAGAGGTGGAGAGGATCATGTTTATCCAGCAGCGGGACACGGGCAGGCTGAATTACTGAAATGAGAGTACCGAGAAGTCAGAGCTCTGATAAAGTAGACATTTACATTTCCTACTTACCACCCCTTCTACTGAGAGACTTGCAGGTACGGCGACTGGATCGGTAGGGAATTAGATGCTCTGTGAATTTCTGAGAACATGCTGGCTTCAATATTCATTTGCTGCTAAGCTCTGTCAAAATTGCTACACCACCTCCCCCGCCCCCCCCCCCGGTGGGACTCAGAATCCATTTTCCTCTTCAGGATGGTATTACTATTTAGAGGTGGGAGAATTCTTTTTTTTTTTTTTTTCAACATTCACTTTTTTTTTTTTTTAATTTTTTGTTTATTGTAGTAACATTGGTTTATAACATTGTAAAAATTTCAGGTGTACATCATTGTACTTCTATTTCTGCATAGATTACATCATGTTCACCACCAAAATACTAATTACAACCCATCACCACACACATGTACCAAATTATCCCTTTCACCCTCCTCCCTCCCCCCTTCCCCTCTGCTAACCACCAATCCAATCTCTGTCCCTATGTGTTTGTTTATTGTTGTTATTATCTACTACTTAATGAAGGAAATCATACGGTATTTGACCTTCTCCCTCTGACTTATTTCACTTTGCATTCTTATTTAAACATTTCCAAAACAAGCAACTTGGTAACTAACGGCACAGCCCTGTGACAGGGTGAGCAAGATTTCCCTGAATTAATCACTATTAGTGAAGAGAAGCATCGTTCCAACTCTGCCCTGGAAAATTTGAAGCTTTTGAGAACTCACCACGAGCACTGCAGGGACTGTTTCCGTGTTCCTTGGGGGCAAACTAAGGCAATAAAATGAAAATGAGGTTTGTGATAAAATGTTATTGTACCTAGAATATGATCTACAGGGTATTTCGTAACTATCTTTCTCACGTTACTTCTAGTGGCTCCTACACTGTTTTTCCCTTACAATTGTTTCTGCATGGGCCCACGGTTCAGCACACCCTTCCTATTTTTGCAAGGTCTAATTAGACACTGGGGCAAGATGCATGTTGTCTGGAGGGTATTTATAACTTCTTGTGTATTTAAGAGTATAATTATGCAATTGTAAGATATTCTTATTAATGTCAATTAATCTATTGTTCATTGGGGTTCATTCTTATGATGATAAAATTCAGGAAAACTGGAAATTTGCTTATTTAAACTGAGAGATTGCATATACAAATGGACAGTGGCCAGACCATATATGAAAACTCTGACCTACAATCTACAGTGACCATCCCAGGAAGCCAGACTGCCATCTCTGGCAACAATCCAGGAAGCCAAATAATGACCTCTGTAACAGTTGGCCCCAAATGGCGAGGACTTGGTTAATGACTGACTGCTTCCCTCGTTTTTGTCCCTGCTTCCAACTTAGGGCCAACCAGAGAAAGTAAAACATGCACCCCTAAGCGATCACACGGATGCCCTGCTTCTAGTTAGCTGCCTCCCGCATCTCCGTGCCCACAGCCTCCATCAGCACACGCCTGAAGCCGTCCCTCTTCTCCACTATGAAGCCTTCCCACTCTTCTCTCTGCCTTGAGTCTCTGCCGAACACAAGTGACGGTGGCTGACTCCCTTAGCAAACTCTGAATAAACAGCCTTTGCTTATCCTCATTTGGTTGGTCTTTATTTTTCCACAAAAGTAAAAGAAAAAATCCCTCCAGATCATCTTGAGGCAACCCTGAACCCTAGGCTGTCTCCCCAGAACCAATGGGCACAATTCAGCATCTTTCTAGTGGCGCCTTCAGGGCCCTCAGCACCCGGCCTCTCCCAGGGAGGTCGTCACCAGGGGCTTGGGGACCTCCCGGGAACACATCGTGAGGCCCCGTCCCCCTTCCCTTTAGGCAGTCCCCAGGTGGACACCAGCTGTTCCCCTTCCCTTTAGGCAGTCCCGAGGTGGCTGCCAGCCTTTAGGGGCTCCCAGGGGACATTATTTGCTGACTTGCAGGTCCGATGAATATTCTCAGTCCTTGGCTCTTTACTTTTGGCAAGTGAAATAACAGGAAGACTTTTGCAAGCGTTCAGAAGAGACACTCACTTTTGTAAATCACCTACCCAGCCAGCTGGAGTTCTATTTATGACCCCATTTCTGGATATGAACTCCCAGCCCCTGGAGAGCACAGACCTCAGCATGACACCCGGTTTAATCCACTGGCTTCGACCTAGATGAATGCTTGGTTGACCCTAAGTGGTTCTCTTCTCTAAACTGAGTGAAAGATGATGTCCAGGGCCCTCAATTAAGTGGGAGGCAGAAGTCTCAAAGTATTAATTAGGAACAGAAGATGACCTAGGTCAGAATGAGTCTGGTGTCCTCGATCTCAGTTGTCTTAGGAAAGACAGTATTTGCATGAGTTAGAATTGCAAATGGAACAAGCTAAATATTTGCATCTTGGTAGGTTGTAACGGACAAGAGCTCATTTCTGCTTCAATCAGCTCGACTTTGTGAGAAAGTACACTGTAGAAGCAAAACAACTTCACAGCTCGGCAAACTACTTCTCACTCCAGCAAAGGTCTCTTGCCTGTTTGAGCGGAAGCAAAGTAGATCTTTTATTCTAGCAGAAGAGAGAGGAAAGAAACCTGCTTTAGGTTTTCAATAAAATGCAGAGAAGCACAGAATTAGAGCATCCAGTCCTGTTTCCCAAAGCCTATTTATGCCTTGGGTCACTGGTCCTACAAGACGCTCCTTTAAAGTAGGATTCTGAGGGCAAAAAAGTTTGGGTAACACTCTACCGAGTTTCTTCCCCTTGCTGGTCACCATGCACAACAAATTAGCATATTGAAGTTTCTGGAAAATTCTACAGTAAAGGAAGCCTGTTTTACTCTAATCAGTGTGCACAATTACTGAGGAAGCATGGAATATGCCTTGGGAAATACTGATTTAGGCCAATCTCCTCATTTTTTAGTTGAGCAAAATGAAGCCCAGGGTTGAGTGGCCTACCAGTTACAGTTTTGGTGAGAGATCCAGGATACGCTCCCTGCCCTTCTGGCTTTCAGAGTAGCACTCTTCATACTGCACCAGGCTGCCTCTCCATGATCCCCTGGCCAGTGACTTGCCCAACCAGGTGGAGAGGATCTAGAGTCCTCTCCACACAGTTATTGGTTTTGTCATTACTCGTGGAAAGAGAATGCCTGTGACCCACCCAGCCTCCCAATGGTTTTCCATTCAGTCTGGTCTCAGTTATAACTCTGTCTTCCAATGGTGCACATAGGTAGATTAAGTGTGTATAGCATTATGCTTCTCAAGGAGACACATACTTCAGAGGTTTTTTATAAAATCTACACTGCTTCCAAGAAAAATGCCTGGTATGAATGCCCAAATCCTGCTGATTTGCCCCCATCCCTTACCTGTGACCTTGGAGCTCCAAAGATGCACAGCACAAGCGCCTCCCGTGGGGACGGCCAGGCACACGGCAGATGGAGGCCGAAGCATTTAGGAGCCCAGGCCCCTGGCAGAGCACTTGAGTGCTTCTGTGAGAAGAGGGGAGGGAGTCTGGAACATTTCACAGCATAACGCAGCCTAAAGGAGAGCTCTGTGCAGGCAAGTTTGGGTCAGGCCTCAGTCTCTTCTGTCTCATGCAGCTCTTTGCGCATGTGGGAGGTTTGAAGACCCACTCTTTCCTTCCCTGAGGAGGGTGGCTGGTGTGGAAAATTCTGGGGATACTGTCCTCTCCAGTTCTTCTCTTTGACCAGAGCCCTTTTCAACCACTCTGTCTGATCTCCCTGCCCCGTCTCCCCGGCCCCCTTCTCCAGGCAGGTCTTTCTTGTGCGCAGCTCAGGCTCTCAGATAAAAAGTCAGCTGCCCTGGAGAGTGGCCTCTCTTCTCTTAATTCTTGACTCACTGAGTTTCTTTTCACTTCTGAGATGTCCAGGTCAGGGGTCTGGATGAGACGAACTCGTGTCTTTGCAGCCGCATACCCCTCACAGGAGGCTGAAAGCCAACGTCCAGGACAGCTTGTGGCCTCACCCTGGGCTCTGGTCTGGGCAGGGCAGGTTTCCACTCACCAGGGACTCGCTGCTTGTTCTGTCATTTAGGAAGCTTCCAGGAGCCCTTGTCAAAGAGGAGCTGTGGTTGGGCTGCTCCGAGATTTGTTCCAGCACTTCCTGGCTTTGAGCAAACCCCTGAAAATTTTCTACATTAGATTTTCCCTTCTCTAAACTGGGACCAATCCTGCCCACAGAGGGTTTGTGAAGAGGGATTTATGACAGCAGGAGGGCATACCTTCCCACTGGGGTTTGCAGAACTTGCTGTTATTATGGGGCTGGGTTGTTGGTGTCATTTCCACCTTTGCTTTATTTTGAACACTACACATAAGCCATACATTGTTGTGTGGTGCCATTTAGAGGGGACAAGACCTTAGCGAATTAAATTATTTTTAGCTATGTCTCTGTGGTGTACTGAGGGGGAAAAAGGCACCAGTCTCCATATAAGAGTCTCTGGTACAGATGCACTCAGATCTGGCTGGTTTTTGAAAATGTTATGTTTTCGAATACAAGTGTACCAGTTCTTTATTGCAGGAAGAGAAATCAGGTTTTTCAAGCACAATCTCGAGAGACGCACATCATGAAAACACAACATTAAGAAGCGAGACAGGCTGGGTTAGCAGAACCAGCGCCCTGTGCCGCTGTCAGAATCTGCGTGGAGGGCAGAGCTGCCACGGGATCTCACCGGGAACAGAGGAGGAGGTCCACCTTCACCGCATCTGGCTCCCAGTGGGCGGAACCCACCCAGTGAGTTACACGCCAGGAACCGAGTAGGTCTTTGGAATGTGACGTTCTCCAGAGGCTGGTATGGTCTAGTCTGAGGGTTTCCTGGGGACATCGCTCTTTCTGGGAGCTGTTTGTGGAGAAACTGGCTGATCCCCTCAAAAGTTTGTCACACCCACTCTCTCTCAGCCTCCCAGGAGTTCAGCACCTGCCAGGAAGTGTGGGTGCTGGAAAAGAGAATGTTGATCAGCTGACCCCATGGGAGGGAGGCCCTGGAAGTGAAGGTGAGACCCACTGGTGTGTAGCCAATGGGAACAGAAAGGCTGGAGAGGGAGGCTAACTCAACCTGGCCAAGAAAGGACAGAGATCCTGAGAGTTCAGTAGATGGAATGCTCTGCGCCTTTTAGAGCAACTTCCCGTTCCAACTGGCCTGGGATCCAGGGTCATCAGATGAACTGTGTGGTACTGAAGAGACTTCCTTCCACTGCTGGACACGAAGCCTCGGCTGGGGCAGGTATTCCAACGGAATGAATCGAGACAGCCTCTTCCTGTCAGAGGAATGTCTCTTCTCAGGATTTAAAACAAAGGAGTCAGACGGGAGCCCTGGTGAGAAACCGTAACCCCAGGACATAAGGGCCTCCTGCAGTCAGCACAGGTACTGAGGACAGCAGGAAGCGGGCCGCAGAGGATCCGTGGGGCTCAAGCACAGAAAGAAGGGAATTACTGGAGGACGATCCTTCTCCTTACAGTAGGAGTCCACTACATGTTTGCTTCTCAAGTACTGTGGGGTCTGGGTTGCTCGCCTTTTTCCAGGGAGAGAAAGAAAATATAACACTGGCAAAGCCCAGGTTTCCATGACACCAGACATCAGAAGAACAGGGATTTAAGGATTCAAGGATTCCTCCCTTTAGTAACAGGGATTGCACCCAGCACTGCGTGAAAGTGCAGGATTTCGATAGGTAGTTCAGAGAAGGCCCACAAGGCCACACCTGGGGAGTTCGTTCATGAGAAAGGAGAAACCACAGACTATTTGCATGAGCTGCAGGCCAAATGGAAAAGAGACTTCTCCTGCACACCCGGGGAACGGTGTCAGGGCTGGCCATTTTTTCTACTTTGAAGAGTGGGAAGAGTAAGCTCGGGTTCTCTAGACCCTGCAGCTGACGATGGGAGACCGGCTGCTGTGACTGAGAAGGCAACTGGATCAGCAGTTTGAGACGCTGCCACGTGGCCAGCCTCTATCCGCCAAGCTCGCCATCTTTGGGGAGGGCGTGAGGGAGCCATGACTGTGGATGCAGTGCAAATGCTGCCTCATCACTGGGCTCAGAAAGTGTCTGGAAGAGGGCAAGCGCTCTATGGCAAACTGGAGCTCTGGATTTCTGATGACACCAACTTGGGAAGAGGACAGACGTTTCAACCGGCAGAGAGGAAAATGCTTTGCAAGGTATTTGGACAGTGCTGAGAGGTGGCCGAAGTGTCATAAATCCCTCAGACCAATTTCTCCTTAAGATAAACTCATAATTTCACTCCTATAGTTTTATAGTTTCCCAAAGAATGTTTACTTTGCCTCAATACAAGGATTCAAGGATCAAGTCTTGAAACTGCATTGAAGGCTCCCATCCCCGTTCGAGAGAAGCGTCAAGAGAGGTGGCTTTAACGTCATCTGAAGCATGGGGAACCCATTCCCTGTAGAGAGAGGTGACGTGTAGAGCAAAAGGAGAGCAGAAGGGATGAGGTATGACAATTTTGCACACCTGACACCCAGCTTCCCACTGGGGTCCATGCTGGTGCACCTTCTGTTATCTGGAGCTATCATTCTAACAAGAACTTTAAGCAGATTTAAGAAATGAGCCTGTTCTTCAGATGGATGGCTTCACATCCTTTGGCACATGGAGCAACTGTTTCTAAGATACGCAGAGACACAAGTCCACACCACACTTGCTCCTTTGTGACGCCCGGTGAGTAATGTAGCCTGTGAGCCACATATGCCATCTTCTGACAAGTCGAGAAGGAGCACTCCCTCTCAGCTGTCTCGGATGAGCTCACCTGCTGCCCGCCAGGGTGGCCCTCCTGTAATGCCTCTTTTTTCGAGAGATGACTAAGTGTAAGTAGCTCAGAGCTCATTGCAGGCAAATCATTACAAAGCAGCAGAGTGAGAAGCTGGGGATAAACGAGGTCTATTCATTAATGGGACCCAGAAATCTTGGGTTCTATTTCAGCATCGGTGTCTGCTGTGGAATCCAGAAATCATTTCAACCTCTCAGTGCTTCAATTTTCTTCTGAAAGGAAAGGCAAAAGGTATCCACTTGATAATGAGGTTTGGAGGTTCAGCTGTGCATTCCTGGAGCATGGTAATGCAATCTCCATGGGGCAGTTATTTCTCTTCTACAATGAGTTTTGGGGCTAACGTATGAGAGCTAAATGGATTCCAGATTCTCTTACCACCACCAGGAAAAGAATACTCAGTGCTAGAATAAAAATAGAAAGCTTCCTTTTCAAAATAAGTTTGTAGAAGGAAAAGGATTTGCTAAGTTTTCTTAGCAGGGCTTTGAAAATAAATCACTTCTGGGCCGGCCCCATGGCTTAGCGGTTGGGTGTGCGCTCGGGTACTGACAGCGCAGGTTCGGATCTCAGGCGCGCACCGACGCACCGCTTCTCCGGCCATGCTGAGGCCGCGTCCCACATACAGCAACTAGAAGGATGTGCATCCAAGTCTTGGCTATTGTGAATAACGCTGCAATGAACACATGGGTGCATGTACCTTTACAAATTGGTGTTTTCAAGTTCTTTGGATAAATACCCAGCACTGAAATTTTTACAATGTTATAAACCAATGTTACTGCAATAAACAAAAAATTAAAAAAAAAAAAAAAAGAAGGATGTGCAACTATGACATAACAACTATCTACTGGGGCTTTGGGGAAGGAAAAAAGGAGGAGGATTGGCAATAGATGTTAGCTCACAGCTGGTCTTCCTCAGCAAAAAGAGGAAGATTAGCACAGATGTTAGCTCAGGGCTGATCTTCCTCACAAAATAATAAATAAATAATAAATAAATAAATAAATAAATAACTCACTTCTGGAGACGCCAGCTCACACCGAAAGGCCCCGAATCTGACTGTGGGGCTGGTGGAGACGGCACTCCTACACACTCTTCCGCGGCACAGACCCAGGTACGGCCTGGCTGCTCCGGTTGGGGTCTCTTGTATTTTTGGGGGGAGGGAGAGAAGGCATTTTTGTTCGACAACGTCTCCTTGCTACCTGGTTTAAGTGATGAAGATACAATGAATGTTAACTTGAAGTTCACAAACTTTCATAACAAAATAAGACATATTTTGATTCTTATACAAAATTCAGGTCAGTTAGCTTTGTATGGCTACTGCTATTTAAAGCACAGATTTATAGTCCTATGATTATTTTAAAACAATGCACAATTAGAATTTGGTAGAGCCAACAGTGGTTTTTGGTTCTTCTGTCTCTAAAGCCTGAGTGATCACGTTTATTTTTATCTCTGAAAAAACCAAAAGGGCAGTTCTGCACATGTGCATGTAACTACCGTGTTTACAGATGAGCCTCCTATGACCCCTGTCCCTGCCCCCCTCCCATGGTCAGGGAACTCTAGGGCAGGGCAAGGAGGTGCCCTAAGACTCGCTAGTAATAACAACAATGAACAGTTCTATTAGCACTTATAGTGGAATTGCTCAAAACCTGGTTTTATTAACTTTCCTACAAAGTAACAAAGAAGGTGTCAGTGTATTTAGCACCTCTGGTCTTGTAGGTACTGTGATAGATGCATCCTGAATGGGCCCCCTTTAATAAAACACGAAAAAACAAACACAAACTCAAACCAACTTGTCAAGACAACAGCACAGCCTCTGACCTCTCGAAAAGAGCAATGATGATAAGGATCTCAGGGTGTCCAGTAACCGTCAGCAGTAACTCACGGAGCTGGCAGTAACCCAGGGATTGAAGGGGCAAGTGGAGGATGGGCCATGCCAACAGAGCAAGGTCATTTCTTCTCACAGGACTCAAGATCCACATCTGAATTCTGCACACCAGTAATTGATTTTTTTTGATTTGCAAAATTTTATTAAGCAATAGCTGGACAACTCTTACAACTTCAAATCATCAAGAAAAAAAAACATAAGGAGATTAATCCATCTCAATAATAAAGACAAAATAATTTGGACAAACCACACCATTTTGAATGCAAACCATTGATGCCTTCTAGAATACCTCCTGCACAATCTGATACACCAAATGCATAAGAGAGGCAAACAAGGGTGAGCTCGTTAGAATGCAACGGGGAATCTCAACAGATCTTGCTTGGAAAGCAAAACAAAGCAGGATGCTGGAATTGAAAACAAACAAACCAACGGTGGAGGAACTGAGGCGCCCACAGCAGCGTGCGCCATCCCTGAAGTTTGGACGAGAACATGCTGGTGGTCTGGTTTGGTCTGGGACCTGTGCACCTGCATCGCGCACTTACAGTTTAAAAAAAAAAAGGGAAAAGAAAATGCCAGTAGTAATAAACTCAGAAATTATGTCCAAATTTACAGTACCAAAATAATGCATTTATAAACAAATGCGACAACAATACCCCTTTGGTAAATAATACAGTGCCTTTTTCATCAAACGCATAACCCATGCTTTTCTACAACATGAAAAGAAATTTTTTGATCTACAGTAAACAACGAGATCTTAGAACCCTATCCCTCCCCTTTAAAAGAACTTGTAAACAGAAAATATAGGTACAAGTAAAGTTACAAGAAAATTGCACTAAGCCAAAGAAACGAAAACAAAATAAGCCACAACCCCTCAGAGTTTTATCAGCTGGGGAGAAGGAAATAAAAGAATGGTGAAGAGTTTTGAGTTCTGTGCTATTACAAAATCCCAGGATCTTAAACAACCTTTTTGACACATTTTGTCTCAACTAACTTGGTTCACAACCATTGATTGGCCAAGTGATGGACGGCCCACACAGGGACACAATGGGCTCCTTTTCAAGAAACCTTTGAACCTGAAGATAGCGCAACACTGCAGAGGACACTCGAATTCAAGCCAGCCGGGGCATACACTCCTTTGCTCTTTTTTCAACCCACTCTCTGGTCTTTGGGGCAAGCGATGACTTCTTTTAGGGCTGTTCTCAAGGGCGTCCACCAAGCAGGGCACACTCATGGGGAGGCTCCTCTGTCTCAGCTCGAATTGGTGTTTTTGTGTAATTTTTGAAAACAATTGCAATTCCAAATGCATTTGTTTCTAGAGGTGAGCCTGCTCGAGACAGTATTTTAAATGCACTGGTTTACACTCAGTAGATAGCTCACTAATACAGGAGAAATCTCTACAAAAAGGCAATGTTTGGGAACACAGCTTCCGAGTTTGTACAGCGGAAGGATGAGGCGCCATGTTTTGCGCCTTTGGGCTGTTAGAGTGGAGGGGAGTTCAGAACACGGTCCCGGTCGTCCTTTCATTTTACAGATGGACGAATGGAGGCCCACGGTCACCCTCCAACTTTCGGCACAGAGACCCTGGGGTCTCCTGACGTTCTGCTATGCTAACAAGAGGAACGTGCACGTTCCTGCGTGTCCTTGTGGGACACTCGACAAGGGAGCAGTGGCCATGGATGAAAAACACTAACCTACAAAATCCTGACTTATGCTGCCATGAGAGCTTTGACATTTTCCTGCTCCTTGGTGCCAATTTTTCTTGGGATATACATTCAACGGGTACACCGTACACACATCTGTGCCTTTGGTTTGGTGAGGTTAGAGTTAAAACTCATTTAAAATTGGTTTTTATGTTTGTTAATTTATCGCTTCCCTCAAAAAGGCATGGATTCTTTATGTAGTTGACTATTGACTGGGCTAATGTTTTTAAATTTAGGAATCCAATGAGGTATTTTAACAGTCATAAATTGCTATTAACAAACATGAAGGATGTACAATTCTGCTGTTTAAAGTACTGACTTTAGTAGTATTTAATACATTGGGACTGACTGAATGAAAACAATTTTTAAAACAAGGAAAAGCATCACCATGAACTTAAAAGACACCACACAGCAGCTGCTGCAGACACCTGGGCCGTCTGCCGTGGCCTTCCAGAGTCTCTGCTCCTTTGGCCGGAGCAAGGGGAGCTGGGCAGTTGCTCATCCACAGGCGGACGCGCATGTACGCAAAACATCCCAGCCCGAGGTCTCTGTCTCTACCGGGGGAAAAGGCCTTTTGGGGAGCGATCTAAGAATTTAGTAAGTTTAGTTAATTATTTGCTACACATACTCACTTGCTCTTCAAACATGTATTTGTAGTTTTTATTCCAAGGATTTCCCCCTATATTTGCTCTGATGAAGAAAAGTTCTAAAATGTACCCTTTCGTGGTCTTTACATCTTAAAGACCAGGCAGAACTTTAAAAACGGAAACTTATTACTAATAATTCCTTCCTCTGCTACTCTCTTCCTAATGTCTCCTCTCATTTCATATCACCTTTTATTTTTAATTAAAAATAAAATTTCCAAGAGAAGGGGAAATATTATTTTAGGCTATGTTATCTCAAAGAAGTCTTCTCCTTTGTATATGATCAATACCACAAAATGCAAAGAAAGAGTTACTTTTAAAGGATGAATAGTATTTTTTTCCCAATTAGAAAAAGTTATAAATTGTCCAGCAAAAAAACCTTTTACCATATCCTCTTTATTTCTTGCAGCAAAATATACTGCTACCAAATAAGTCATTACAAACATACTCTTTTTCTAAATAAATAATAAAATGGGCATAACTCACCAGTACATAGTAACAAAATAATTCCTAACAACACTATTAAAGCAAGATAAATAATTATCTTTTGGACAATAAAACAGGGGAATTGCATTTAAATTATTTTAGAAATAGGCTATAACCATTATTGCACAACTAATAATAAGCAATGAAACATCATAACAAGCTACAGAAACTCATAAAATAATTATATAATTCTGAATACACTGCTAAATTCTTTCTGGCAGAATTTACCCACCAAAGAATCAGGTTCAATATTTTAAAATATAAAGTGGGAAACTCTGGTATTAGCTGGAAGATGGTCTTCACCACATTTAAAACCTCATCTGTTTCTTCGCAGTCTGGAGAGAACGGTGAGCGATACCATCTTGCTCTGGGAAAGGAACGGACCAGTGTCTTTTAAACCCAAACAGGGAATTAAAAAAAAATTATTTTGAAAATACTTTTCTGCAGTATCTTCCACTTGTCTGTTTCCAAACAAAATCCAAATTTAGGACCCTAAGCTAGTAGACAGTTCTTGTGCTCCTGCCCTACCTAAACAACATTACAGATGTGAATAACTGAAAAAGAGGAACTGGGGCTTGTTCTCAGAGCTGAATGCCACCCAAGGCGTCCCCTGAGGAGGGGGAGGTGGCAGAAGATCATCTCAGTGGACTTTTTTTTTTTGGCGCAATTAACAATGAGTAGTCAACCAACTACCTAAAGTCCCATAATTTAACCACGTTCTCCCAGTGGTTTATTTCCTCAGTAAACGGTCTGTACAGTTACTAAACAACTTTTTTTTTTCCCTAGAGAAGATTGTGAGACTTTTGTCAAAGAGCTGACTATAACTCTCTCTCTTAATACCCTGGCAAATGCTTAAAATTTTTTTGTTACATTTCTAATCTAGTGGAAACCATTTCTGGTCAATTGCATTTGAATGTAGCCAAGAAGAGGAAAGGAGGGCTTTCAATTGGTATCGTCAGCCTTTTTAGAAAGGGTAGAACAGTGTCATCTCACGGGAGAGAAAATGTCCACTGCTGCATTTTCCAGATTAAACAATAAAAGGGGTGGGGGAATAAAGGCTGCTTCTCAGCTGGTGGGCATCCAGTGACTAGCCACCGCGGTAGCTGAGAAAATCGTTACCCCACCGCACGCCGGGATCTCTCCACTTCTGTCTCCTACCTTCTCCCGAAGTCAATCATACTGAGTCACTGAGCCTACGGAATTGTGACATATTATAAAACTAGTGGAGTCTTCAATGTAAACATCCTCCGAAGAGGAGCATAGCCCTTGTACGATTTCAAGTCACGCTGCGTGAACCGCCCGTGCGTACATGTGCAGGAGTTCCCTCCTCACCTGCCGTCCCTTCCCCTACATCCTCATGAGCGACGCCTATTTATACCGGGTAATAGCACCCCCATACAAAGCCTACTTTTATTAGTCAAACACAGTGCATTTGCCAAAACACCCTTCATTAATCAAATCACCTCTGGGGGAGTAACAGAATATGTGTGAACTAAATGTTGTTCCCCCAAGAGAACCTGTACCTTCAGGATTTTTGGTTGTGTCTTTTAAAAAAGTTTTTTGTTTTTACACTAGTGGTGATGTTGGAGGAGTAATAAAAGCTAGACATTGTGGAGAATGAAAAGCACGCATACTCCTTAGTCTAAAAGAATAGCAGGCCAGAAGGCAGTCCATGTTTCTGCTGAAGGGCCCCTCGTCCCGCAGCTCACACAGGCACACCAGGAGGACATTCCCACAGCAACCGCGTTTCCTAAAAGAACACCAGGTGCCTTGCACCCTTTGCTTCCAAATACCACTCTCCTGTGTTTTGTTTTTGTTTAAAAAGAAAGAAGTAAGAAAGACAATAAAGGAGAATAAAAGCCCAAACAAACGACAGCAACTGAAGGTCAGCGCCTGCCCCGGGCCCGACAGACGTTTCCAGTTCTGCTCCTGTCTTCTGGTCCCCAGCCCCTGGGGCCCGGGCGGGCTCCTCGAGCATCTCCATCAGGCCCCTCTGGAAAGGCTCCTCTCCCTCTCCTCCTCCGCACAGCAGTCTCTTCATTTCAGGCGCTGAGTCACGGTGGCCACGGCGACGGCGAAGGCCTGCACAGCGGAGAAGGGGTACTGGAAGTCCAGGATGTACGCATTGCCGTCGATCCTTCCAAACTGCATCACCTGGAGGGCGAGGGAGAGAAGCAAAGACATTAAAGCACAAACAAGGCGGGACACAGGGCAGCCGGGTCTGGGCAGCACCTGTTGGAGGCAGATAGCATGGCCTGTGAGATGCCAACAAAAGTGACTCCGATCAAGCTTCTCGATCTAACTACGAGTTTGGTGGAAATAAAGGAGCGGAGGAACATGTTAAACAACGCAGTGGGGAGACAATGAGCAGACCTCAGGGCATGGAAAGCTCCACAGGTCAAATGAAGGGGCTTCCTCATCCAGGAAACAGAAAAAGGAAGAACAAGTAGGAAGAAGAATCTACAGGCTAAAAGGGGCTGACGAGAAATATCAACTGCAACTGTCAATGTCACTACTCAGAGAGGGACAGAATGCCACCGCCTCTTTCCCAAGCCTGCTTGCCCTTGTCATTTCAGTACTCATGGGACCACGTGACATGTATTATTATGCAACATGTTATGTACACTTATTTATTGTCTTTCTTCCATTTTTGTAAACTCCATCAGGATAGGGATTTTCTGTTTTCCTCATCGATCTAATTTCAGCACTTAGAGTAAGGGCTGGCAAACTCTCTGTAAAGGGCCAATAATATTTTAGCCTTTGTAGGTCATACGGTCTTTGTCACAACTGCTTAACTCTGCTGCTGCAGGGCGAAAGCAGCTGTAAACTATACTTAAGTGGACGGGCGTGGCTGTGTCCCAATAAAACTTTATTTATAAAAAGCAGCAGCAGCCGGACTGGCCTGTGGGCCATACTCCTGGCTCAGAGGATTGCCAGGCACACAGCAGGTGCTCAATCAACATTTGTTGAGTGAATTAATGAAAATGAGATTTAAATAGGAGAAGTGAAGGGAATTCCAGGATGGTGGAGGAGGGTAGTTCCAGAACAGTAGCTACACAGCAGGGCTGGGGCAACCGTTCCAGGTTGGAGCAGGAAGAACCGACAAATTACCCAATGTGTTTGCACCAAGAGGGGACTTGCATTCTGCCAGGGAATCCGCGAATGACTTAATAATAAATACACAGAGAAATTAGCAAATAAGCAAGCAAACAAAAACTGGGTAATTATTATGTCTGGGGGACAAAAACCACTCTCCAATAAAAAAAGAAATGTGATTAAACCATATCACATGGCTCAGCTCTGAACGGTACTTACTGGCATAAGGAGGTGACCAGTGACTACTGATTCAACTGGGAAGGGGGGTAGAGAAAGTTCACGTGTGTGTAGTCAGAGGGTGGGGGGTGAAGAAAACAAACCCTCACGTTCCTCAGGAAGAAGTCAATACACAATGCTGAAAACTGAAAAATCACCAAATAGTAGACACCCTGCTCTTTACAAATATGGTGGCAAATACCAGAAAAAAGCCAACAGAGGTGGAAGCACGCCCTCTGGGGGAGGCTGAGGTTTGGGAGCACGCAGGGGCCTGTTAGGGGTCCTCTCGGGTCTTGTAGAAGCATTTGACTTTAAAAAATCAGTACACGTGTTACTCTGATGAGAAATAGACAAGACAGCAAGGGGTACACTGAAAATCACAACTCCACTTGGCCCTGAGAGACACCAGCTGTTTTCCACATTTCCCCTGCGGCCTTTTGAGAAACGCCCCCCCAAGGCCAAGGCACTGATACCCGCCCCCCCTTTAAAGGCCCCCAGAGGCCCGTCAGGATGAGACAGCCGCGCCGTGGCCCCGGGCCAGGCTCTCACCTGCCGCCCCTCCAGCTCCATCTGGAAGTTCTTGGCCGACTCCTGGGTCACCCGCCCCCCGAAGTCCAGCTGGCGCCCCTGCGTGGCCTCGTCCACAGCGGCTGCTTGTTGGCCATGACGTGCACGAAGCCCTGGCTGCGCGGCCGGCCGTCCTCCCGCTCGCTGGCCCTGCGGCCCTTGGCCTCCTCCGGCTCGCCGGCCGCGCGCAGGCTGCGCTTGCCCTTCCAGCCCGTCTGGCCGCCCTGGCTCCGGGTCACCAGCTCGTCCCCGCTGACGCGCAGCCCGGGCTGGCTCTCCGAGCTGTCCTGGAACCCCTTCCTCTTGTTCAACTTCTTCCACTTCAGCTGGTCTTTCTGACTCTTCTCTTTCTTCTTCTCCCTCCCCAGGCGGGGGCTGGAGATCAGGGAATTCAAGTCGCTCCGAGTCCGAGCCTCCTTCTTCATCTCGCCCTCTGTGATGGCCTGAACGTTTCCCTCCTCGCTCGGCTGTCCAGGCGCTTCCGGCTCTTCTTCCCGAATGTCTCCGGCCGCTGGGGGACCGGACTTTCCGTCAGGGAGAGGACTTCCTGGAAGTTGTCAGCGGTCTCTACCATCACCTCTGTGCCCAGGTGGCTCTGGAGGTCGGCGGGCGGTGGGGACACGAGGGGCTTCTCCACCACCAAGTGTGCCTTGGGGGGAGCGTGCCCTGGGGGTTCTGCACGGGCGGGCATGCGCTGTAGGAACTCCAGGGGTGCAAGGCGACAGGTGGCGGCTGTAAACTCGAGCACGTGCTGCTTCCTGGATACATGGGGAGCAGGGGGCAGTAGCGGGGGGCGGGTAGGCGGGCTACAGGACCACGGTGGGCTCCTGTTGTGCAAACTGTGTCTGGGACAGGGTGTCTTTCGGGGAGCAGGGAGCCTGCACTCCCGGCAAAGGGGGGGTGTTATAGCTTCCTGGGTAGGGCACTCCCATCCCATAGCCCGTCTGGAAAGTGGCAGTCGGGCTGGTGGGCGACTTGGGGGAGACGAAGGGCACTCGGGACACGTCCAGGTGCTGGCTCTGACCTGCCATCAGAGGGGACAGTTTCAGGGGGTTGGGCACTGCAGTCTGTGCTGTCCTGTCCTGGGGAACCCAGATGTCCTCCCCCAGTACGGGGTCCCACTGGTAAGGGGGCGGCCGCTTCCCGGCCACCGCAGCCTCGGGCAGCGCGGGGTGCCGCAGGGGCTTCTCGACTGGACAGTGCTGGCCCAGCGCCTCGTCCTCGGGGAAGGCCGAGTTGACAGAGTGGGCGCGCTCGCGGGCGCCGTCGGGCGGGCTCAGGAGGCTGTAGGAGGACTGCAGGGACAGCGGGGACGTGCCGGCCGCATGCGCCCCCGCCCCCGCTGCACTGGCTGCAGGTGTAGAGGGCGGGCGGCGGCCGCGCGGGGAAAGGCGCTGCGCCCTTGGGCTTGGCCGGCGGCTGCGGCGGGGCGCGCGGGGGCTCGGCCAGCTGCGCCGCCCGCAGCGCCGCCTCGCGGTTGTGTCTGCGCAGCGCGGCGTGGATGAGGCTGCTGTCCGGCCTCTGCGCCGCGGCCAGGCCGGGCCCAGCGTCCCGGCGAGGGCGGGATACGGGGGCGGGTCCCCCGGTGGAATGGAGGTGGAATGGAGTAGCGCGGCCCCGTCAGGCGGTTCAGGGTCGCGCTGGTGCAGGGCTGGGGGGCCTTCTTCTCGGTGGCGTGAGCCTCAGGGTGGCCGAGCTGCCTGGGCCGGGGAGGGTGTAGGTGTTCCGGGCGCAGAGCATCGGCGTCCGGGGACGGCACACCTCCTCCACGTTGCCGCTGCTGTCGAAGGTGGTGATCCTCTCGTAGCCCAGGGGCGGCTGATGGTGCGCCGCCGTGGGGTACAGCGAGAAGTCGCCCTTCTTCAAGCACACGTCCACCGGGGGCTGTGGGGGCGGCAGCGGGGGCGGCGGCGCTGCCGTGGTGGGGGCGGCGGGGATGGTTCCTGGGTAGGGCGGTGGGGGCTCATCTTCGCCACCTGGACCTCCTGGAGGGCACTGAACACCACGGCGTCCCCCTCGGCGGCCAGCTGCGGCACCGGCCGCAGGGCCTTGGCTGGCTTCTGCAGGTGCTCGTGGTCTTGGTCTCCGTGGTCCACCACCGACAGCTGGATGGCCCCCTGTGCTGGCGGCGGCAGGGACAGCTGAGGGGGGTTCGGAATGATGCGGCCCATCTCCACACCTCCGAAGATCACCTGTCCGGGGTTGGAGTAGCGGTTGGAGATTGCGTATGGGTTGGCACTGTCACTTGCGTGCTCAGCTGCCCCCACGGCCGTGGTCTGATTGGTCAGGACGTCCAGCTGCACGTTCTGATTGGCCAACAGGGACTGCACCAGTCCTATGCTCTGTGTGGGGGCCGTAGCTTGAGCTGAGCTGTGCATGGGCGCGATGGGGATGTTCACGGTACACGGTGGGTTGTTCTCAGGCACGCCAGATGCTCCCGTCACTGGAAGATTAGAAAAACCAACTGCTTACAAAACAGTGCCATGAAACTGGGTCAGAATAAGCAACTCATCTAGGCCTTTTACGTATAAACTGTAATTCCTACAAACAGATGCCTTTGCGTGGGGAAAGCTGGACCCTTCCTTCAAGTTACACAAAGCTTCTCTGAAGTTTCTGGAAGGACACTGGCAATCGGTGGGCTCTGGAGCTAAGGGCATTGTCAGAGCATTTCAATGAATACTTCTGAACCTTCTGAGTGTGGTGCCACGTGTCTGAATGGTACTATGGCAAATAAATGTTTAAGGACACTTTTTACTCATGATGGTCATAAAACGGCCCATTCTTATGCAAGAGGAGGGCAGTGGTACAGTATGAAACTCCACTGAGGACTCAATGCCTAGGCTTCTGAGTAGGTTTATCCAGGGTTTTGGATTGGTTAGTGTGGGAAGTGTCGTGGGGCAGATGTGTAGCTGAAATTTGTACGTAAATTAATTTTCTGTAAATAGAACCATGTCAAATGCAGTAGAGAAACCAATGATAAGAATCCTTTGGCAGATCTGCATATGAGGGGAAGGATCATTTCCTAACTTTACTGCTTTTTAGCATTTCAAACAGTATATAAGTTAGAGCCACACTGATTAAAACCCTGTAAATCCACCCTATTTGCACACAGGAGGAGTTTAATGGAGTGTGCGTTTGAGCAATCATCTGCAGACCACACGCAGGGCCTCAGCGCCACTGTTCAGTACTGCCCTTTCTAAAGAGCCCACAGAGCACTGGAGGTCTGCTCATCTGGACCTAAGTGCCACGTGACTATGAACACGTGCGCAGGAAACAGGCATTAACAGGAAATTGCACAGGCTGGCTGACCTTTCACCAGAACTACAGAGGGAAGCCAGTAGTCCATCAAAAGCTAAGCCCACCCTTCGTGCCTGTGACAGACTCATCCCCCTTCCCTGGGGTCCTCCACTGAGACGTGACTGTCCCCTGGCTGCAAGAATCTAGGTCCTGTCTCAAGTTTTCTATGATTCCTGTTCAGATCCCTCTTCCAGATGCTCTCTCCTCCGTATGGAGTACTGAGGGCAGGCATCTTCCCCGCCGAAGGAGAGTCTCTCTGTTGCGTCACCAGCAGTATGTGTAAGCCCTGAGACAAATCATTCCTCCTTTCTCTGGGAAGCACAGACAGTGACGACAACAGCCGCAACAGCTGAGCACGAGAGAGCTAGATTAGCCACATTCCGGGAGAACGGAGGGCGCTAAGGGGAAAGTGTGAAAGCCACTTCTAAATCCAAGGTTCTGAAATAGCAGGAGAGCTGCTATAAAGCTCATGTGTGAGATTTCACCAAACTGCAGGTTTATGGGGTTGCAAAACCTCGCCCATTAGTCCAGAACATCTGCTCCACCCATGAGGAGAAAGTATACCTATCAGAGAACCAAAGACGGCTACTGTCAGAAAGTACAGTAGAATAATTTTACACGCAGAAATCTGGCTGAAGGAAGGTCAACAACGCCCCCAAGTTCAGAGCCCGAGTTGGGACGCGTGTCCCTCCCCATCCCACGGTGAGGTCCAGAGCCCCTCGTTTGAGAATGACAAGATACAGGAGGAGTCAGTGGCCGTGTACGGTTCCTCTGGCTCAGAAGCCAGAGGCTTTCAGAACCTTGCTTGGTTCTAAGTAGAGGAGCCTCTATATTTATAAAATTGCAGGTGGACTTTTTTGAGAATAGTTACATATAAATAATTGGTGGACTACTTAGAAATCATTCTAATAATCAAAATAGGATTCCCCCAGTAGAAAAGACTTAAATTAAGATGCTATGGATCTGAATGTTTGTAAGTTGAGATTTTAAAAACTTATACCAGCTTTGACCTTGAACTCAGACCTGGCCTCTATGCACTGAGACACACTCTGCACATTAGGAGAGAGATGTTCCGCCCCGGAGGTGGGGCAGGTTTGAGAAACTGGGCTCTGTGGCACCACAGGGAGATGCCATTCTCTAAGCAGGGATTGAAAGGATGAGGGCTAGCCTGGGGTCAGTGAGACTGGGTTTCAGTCCTGACTTGACTGAGTCCTGATGAGTCCTGTTAACTTCCCTATCTGGGCATATGACTAAGAGGACTACCGAGAGGATAAAGTGAGATGGTAGAAGTGCTCTGTGATCATGAGCCATCACGGCCACCTCATCGTCCTTGCTCTGGTAGCTCCCCTCCTCCCCAAACCAGTGACAGTAGGTGACCTTTCTCCAGTGACACGCCACCACACCCACCAACCTTACTGAGGAAGTTGTACCTTTTCCAAACCGAGGCAGCAGGCACGGACTGACATGTTGGCATTCTTGACTACTTACCACTCTGTCCCCGTCGCGACCCACTAACAGAGGGCTCGTGACAAACCAGTTGATGTGTGAACACACCTGGTAAATCATCCTCATCTTCACTGACAACATTCGGGTTGAAGACAGGTAAATTAACATACTCCATGGAAATCTTCCGGACCTCTGGGAGATAGATGGTCATCTGCCGCGGCTGGAGATGCAGGAGGCTGGTTTTATAGATTACTGGTGGGAGGAGGAAAGCACGGTTAATAGAGACAAGCCAGAGGAGAGCCAAGGCATCAACAGTCATGGGAAGAGATGTGGGGTGACCTGCGTGGGCAAGGCCGGAGACTCTGAGATCAGCCCTCCACCTCCCCTGGCGCACAACTGGCCACCCCGGCCACGGACTGGATTCGGGAACAACAAATTCTCAGTCTAGCCCAGAATTAAAAACCTATCTTAGACAAATTCTTTTTAGAATGAGCTGGGTTATGACAAATGTATTTTTTAAAAATCCCATTTGCAATCACCAGGATAACTTGGTGGAAACAGTTGTGATAACCAGAGAGCCAAGCTCAGGGGGCAGTCAAGCAGCTACTGGAGGGCAGCTACGCGGGGAGCAGCAATGACACTCGGGCTGTATTCGGGACTGGATTCTGGGCTTCCTGACTTCCAGTTTCATGCTCAGGATAGAGAATCGCGGAGAACTTCCACACAGTTTCTTTAAATGCTAAGATTTAATTTCATTAACAGGGACCTTTAAGAGAAGGCCTAGACTGCAACTAAAATATTTAGAGAAGACAAAACAAGTTGAAAAATAATGAATCTGAATTTAAGTTTCACAATAGGTTAAAATCAGGATGAAACTGTCCCGTCAACTTTCTCTTATGTTTAATACTCTTTGCTGTGAGATATGTAGAGGTTCTTTAATTATTCCTATTCTTATTTTTTATTAAGATGAGCCAAGTTCTACCTGCGAGGCTGTCACCTCACAGCCTGGTGGCTGACTGGCCAGCACTCCCACAGCTCCAGGCCTTCTGCTCTGAAGCACCGTCGTAAGGCTGCTCCTTGGGCTTGAGTGGGCTGAGACGCCTTTTCCACGCCAGGGGTCGTTACAGGTCTTATTCATGTTTTCCTCTCTCTTGCCCACAAAAGAGAGTTTGAATTTTGTCTCAAACATTCTGGATGGTTCCATATAGCTTAAGAATTAATGCATTAAAGTGCTATTCTTTGTCGTTCAGATCGACAAAAGGATGTAAAATTAAAAATCTCAGGAGGGATGTAAAAAATAATATCAGTTGCCTCCAGGGAAAAAAACTAGGTGGTTGGGGGTGAGGATAAGAAAGATTTTTACTGTATATTCTTTTAAATCTTTTGAATTTTGAATTTATTCCACATTTTTAAAATTAAGAAATGCAAAAAATTAAAAACACAAAAATTTCATGAGCCTGATCATTCTAATTGAAGGAAACAAATTATTCAATGTAATTATCCAATTATTCAATATAAAATATCCAACAGCACTCACTTTTTGAATCTAACAGAGTGTCAAAGATTATTTAATAGGGCGCCATATGTAACAAACCCTCTAGAATCCCAGAGTTAATTTCTTCTCTCTAGTAGAATCATGTGGAAAATTCTTTTAGCTTGACAAATGAAAACGCTCTTTTTAAAAAGGTCAACGATTAGGACAATGATTTCACCGCAGTCACACACCAAGCTTTTGTCTTGGGCACTGAGATTCCTAATACAGGCCCTCCCATCTTAAGGTCCTCCTTGACTTCTTTATGGATCCACTCAACATCCAAGAACTAAGGGCAGAATGAGAAGACCCGTTGAGCATAGGTGCACGTCCATTCCTTTTGTCAACATTTGCTGTAGGCAGATGGCTAAATTCTCAGATTACAGGTGTGGGGTAACCATGCCTCTCACACAGTGGTTATTAGAATCACCATACATATCATGAGGGTGCTGCTGAATTACTGAAGAGCAGGCTTTTGTGGTCATGAGAGGGTTTCCCGGCTGTTGAAAACATGAGAGATTTCTTTCCATTATGTGAATGGATTGTCTATTGTTATTTTCTAAGTCAGTTTTATGTTTTACTTTTATTCTTTTTTTCCTTTGAGCTGAGAAACCTCAAAATGAAAAATCCAAATGCAGCACCATTTAATGTCTCTGAAGATGCATACACAGCAACAGGTCTTTTTAACATCTGCTTTGCAAGAACTATTTGTTTTAAAAGATCTAACTGTGTCTGAAACAACTCTAATGGGCAGATCCAGAATTTTTCAAAAACTATTTTTGGTAGGTTACACAGACCACATTCAAGATGGGGCCACCAGCCATCGGTGAACCCCACTGGCTAAGCTGGCCTTCTAGAGAGACGTGTGCGTGTTAGATGATCAGGCAATGTAGCAAGGTGGGGGACAACACAGGCCCTTAGCCCACACAGAGATGTGGCCATTAGGATGAAGCTGCTTTGAAAAGGACCTTCTGTCATTTCACTCCTTCGCGGTCCCCTAGTAAATATGACACGTCAGTCATTCAAGCAGATACAAAAGAGAAGGCAAATTCTGGGTTCTGCCCAGCCTGGTTCTCCCTGGGTTCCATTTTCCTCGATGTCTCAAACTTCTCATGGAGAGGATATTTATCTGGTACTTAGAAATGAAATCCAAAAAGATTTACCACTAAGAACTGTACTAACAGTCAGCCAACTTCTTCTTAAGGTCTTGAACACTTTCTTCTTGACTTTCTTCAGGAGTTTCTTCTGACTCAAGAACCTAAAGACACTGGTACCAAAATCTGTCCACAGTAAAAGACCAGAAATCAAAGTAACCAGAAGCCTATAAGAGCTTTGATAGAGATTTCGGCTATTTTGTCATTTTTGTAAGTCAGGGCTTGTATAAAAAAACGAAAACACCAGTGGCAAAAAAAGAATTTGAGTGATAATTCTAATTTTTGTGAAATCAGAGTGGCTACAGTCAAACTTTGGAGGTAAAATACATGCTCATCTTTTGGTGTCATAAGAGCGCATTTTCTACATTAGGCCACCAAAGGTTGAAATTGCTTATTCAGCCTGAGTTCCAACCGGGACAGTGGGAAGAGAACAGGACGCAGTTTTTACCTGCACCGAGGTTGGTTGGCAGGAAAGCAGCCAAGCCCACAATCTTAAATTTGGTTCCCCAGATATTAGACATGACCTGAGCAAGATAGTTGTGCTGTGGGAAAAAAAAGGAGAAAAATCACAATCTATTTCCATATTTTCTATTGATCACTCAAGAAGTAAGGACGTTAACACTTTTTGCTTAAAAAGCCACACGTGGGCACTGCCAGAAATATTCACTCTCTGTCATTCCACTGTTTTTAAGACCAGTAGCTGCCTACAGCATGTCAGGCACCCATTTGCAAGTGGTGGCTCAGCGAGCTGTCATTCTCAGGTTGGGAGTGGGGGCGGGTGTGTCCCGGTGTGTCCACATGTGTGTAGGTTAAAAAGGCACAAAAGTGATTTGGGCACTTTTTTCTTTACCTCTCCTTCCTCCCAGTCACTGAACCAGAGAGAGCACCTGGCTCTGAACCCATTTTCATCCTTGATATTTCTCCTGGAAACATCAGCTGCACTGATACCAGTATATCCCAAAACTACCCAATTATCTGTTTCTTATTCAATCAAATTTTTAAAAATTTAAGAAGTTATCACTATGCCCAAATCATGCATGAGTGTGTGTGTGTGTGTGGAAGGGCAATAATAAAGATGAATAAAATACAGCTCCTCAAAGAGCTTAGAACCTAATGGAGGAGAGAAGGCCTGTAATTATTTATATACAAGGAAGTGACTGAGAAATGTCCTAAGGGAGTTACAAACAAGATGCTCTGGGATTACTGTGGCTGAGCCAGGGGAGGAAGCCTTCACGACAGAGGGGAAGTTCTATCTGGAAGCACGTGGGCAGAAAGGAGGGTGAGGAGATGGAGCGGGTTACCCAGGCAGGGCAAAGGCACAAAGGCGGGAAGAGGTGAGTCAACAGTGTGGCTCTGGCACCTGGAGAGGAGGGGGTGTCGAGGAGGACAGGAGGGAAAGACAGGCCAGGCCAGGCAGTGGGGCTGTGACCAGGGATTGGCTCCTGCCGACACTGGAGTCACTGAAGGGTCAGAAGCGGCTTGAGGGAGCAGAGGTGAGAAGTGTGGCTGTGTCTCAACCAGAGCTACCTGTGAGGAGATTCCTGTGGCAACAGGGGGATGCCCGAGGTGGGAAGGAGGTCTTTCGGGATGTGGAGGTGACGGGGCATGGAGGAGGGCAGACAGGCTCTGGTTCTCTACGCCCGTGTCTGCAACTGCAGTGACAGGCACGGAGAGGGGGGACCGAGGGTTCAGCGGCCATCAGGCACACACTGAGGAGGGGAGCGGAGCGTTGGATTGGGGGACCACCCGAAAGCCGACACTACCTGAGTGATGTCTTCAAAGGGAAACTCTCTTCCCGTCAGGCTGGGCGAGCCAATGGAGGGCTTGCGCATCGGCAACCGTGGAGACCTGGAGATCTCCTGTGCCTCCCGGGACAGCTTGGGGGACTTCCGAGCCTCAATGTTGATCCTGCGGAGGCAAGGCCCCGAGGGTCAGGCGCCCCGGTGGGGGCAGCGCCTGCACTCCTGGCACTCCCTTCACTGTCCACCAGTCACGGTGGATGTGCCACTCCCAGGGGCCACGTCCCTTAATTTACCCAGGCCCCGCCCACCTGCTTCTGCCTTATGAACACGAGGAAAGAAGGACAGAACTGCATATCGAATAATATATATTCAACAATATAGTGAGGTTCAATCGAGTGATTCATTTGTAAAGAACCTCAGAGAATTAACTTTCTACTGAAAACTTTCTACTGACTAATAGTAAGTTTGGAATCGTCCACATGTCTTCTGCCAGGGGTCGCAAAATTCGTCCTGAGGAAAGTGGCGGGTGGAAGAGGCGTTTCTCACCTAAGTCCACAATGGCTTTATAGTTCCTAACACAGTGCTGGGATTTCAACAGACTTACCTAGCATATCCCCCCTGCAATACTGACATCAAATCAGTGGATCTAAGTTTTTCTGCTGCCTTTTGATCCTATGTTGTATCTCTGGTCCTCAGTTCCTTTGTTTATAACATGGGGACACATGTGTTTAACGGCAGTCTACCCCAAAGAGAGCGTTATAAAAGTGAATATGGTAAGGTTGATGACATTCCATGAAAGAAAAGCATTAAGCCTCACAGATACTGCTTGAGAGCTTGATAAGACACCTAGGGCTCCCGAAGTGTGGGAGGACAGGGGGACCGAGCTGGTTAAAGCTCTGAGCGAGGACAACTGGCCTGGCTGCTGCGTAGGGGCACTCAACACTGAGAAAGACGGAAGGAAAGAGGACCAGCTCCAGAGACCGCAACATCCGGGAGCTTTCCAGGGACATTTACAGGTGAAAGATTTGGTTGCTTATGTATTAAATGTCCTCTTCTCTTTACGCAATGGGAAAAGCCAAAACACTGTAAAAGTGTAGAAAAGTTCATAATTTTATTTGCAATTTTAACAAGCCTAGAATAAAGATGAAAAAAATAAATCAAACAGATTGCTGGATATCTGGATATCTATATGGGAAAAAAATGAATGTTTACCCCTAACTCAGACTATACACAAAAATTAATCTGAGGTGTAAAATTAATCCGAGATTTAAGTGTGAAGGCTAAAACTATAAAGCTTGTAGAAGAGAACAGAAGAATGTCTCATGATCTTAGGGTAGACAAAACAGGACAAAAGCATTTCCTAAACAGCACACGAAAAGTGCTAATCATAAAAGAAGAAATTCACGTTAGACTATACAGCAATCCATATATCTGCTAAAGGACTCATAGCCAGAATACATGAAAACTCCTACAACTCTAAATAAGAGAAAAACAACTCAATAAAAAATGGGCAAGGGGCTGGCCCAGTGGTGTAGTGGTTAAGTTCACGTGCTCCGCTTTGGTGGCCCGGGGTTCAAAGGTTTGGATCCCAGGTGTGGACCGACGCATTGCTTATCAAGCCATGCTGTGGCGGTGTCCCACATGAAGTAGAGGAAGATGGGCATGGATGTTAGCCCAGGCCCAATCTTCCTCAGCAAAAAGAGGAAGATTGGCATCGGATGTTAGCTCAGGGCTGGTCTTCCTCACAAAAAAAAAAAGGTGCAAAAGACTTGAACAGACACTTCACAAAAGAAGATATCCAAATGGCCAATAAACATAAAAAGCTGCTTAGCATCACCAATCATTGAAGATATTAGGATTAAACTACCATGAGATACCACTATACACCTACCAGAACGGATAAAATTATTTTTAAAAGATGACAATACTCTGTAGGTGAGGATGGAAGCAGCTAGAACTCTCATATACTGCTGGTGGGAATTTAAAATGGTACAACAGGCACCTTGGAACACTGTTTGGCAGTTTCCAATAAAGTTAAACATACGTCTACCCCGTGGCCCTACAACGCACTCCTAAGCATATACCTGAGATAAACGAGTGCATACGTCCATAGAAAGTCTTGTAGGAGAATGTCTACAATGGTTTTATTCATGATAGCCCCAAACTGGAAACTACCAAACATTCAATTGGTAAACGGAATAAACAAATTGTAGTATATTCATTACAATGGAATTCCACAGAGCAAAAAAGAAAAACTGTTGATACATGCAACAACATGAATGAGTCTCACAATCATTATGTTGATTAAAAAAAGCCAAATAAGAAAATAGGACATGTGGTTTGACACCATTTATATGTAGCTCAAGAGGAAGCAAAACTAATCTATGCTGACAGAAGTTAGAACAGTGATTACTCTAGGGAGTGGGTGTCGAATGGGAAAAAGTACAAGGGAACTTTCCGGGATGATGGAAATATTCTTTATCTTCAACTGGGTGGTGAATACACTGGTTTACCAACTGCATGATGCATTATGTGTTTACAATCTGGGCAGGTACGTATCTGCACGTACATTAGACCTTCATTTCACACAGCATCAAGAATTTTAGAGCTAGAAGGATCTTAGTGAAGATCTGCTCCACCCTTTAACTTCACAGACAAGGAAACTGGTCTCCAGGTCATGGATCAACGTTACATTCTGAGGTTACAGAGCCCTCGGTGGCAGGGTCAGGACGAGCAAGGCAGGGTTTTTTATCTATGACACTGCAGGCCCTTCCATCTGCTTTTAGCTTTTTGCCACTCTTTAGGACAAACCCTTAGGATAGAAATTTTTTGTGTTTGTGAAGAAGATCAGCCCTGAGCTAACATCTGATGCCAATCCTCTTCTTTATTTTTTTGATGAGGAAGATACCCTGGGCTAACATCTGTGCCCATCTTCCTCTACTTTATATGGGACGCCACCACAGCATGGCTTGACAAGCGGCACATTGGTCTGCGCCCGGGATCCGAACCTGTGAACCCCGAGCTGCCAAAGCAGAGCACATGAACTTAACCGCTATGCCACTGGGCTGGCCCCCCAAACTTATTATTAGAATACTATTTTTTCCAATTACAGCATCAAAGGCATTTAATTCGGCATTCCTTTCAACACATTACATACACTGTAAAACCTCTGTCTTACCGTTCTCAGACCAGAAATAAAAACAAGTAAGCCAGAAAGCTACGGCCGCCCCTGCCACCCACCACCAGTGCTGACCCCTAGAAGTTCTGAGGGTTCAGCAAACTTCTTCCTGGGGATCTTTTGCTGTCCTGAAGGGAAGAGTAAAGGAAAGCTATAATTATCACAGGCAGATCTTCCAGACGACAGACTTGGATTGCCTCTTGCTATGCTCCTCTGGTGTGGGTTAATGGGATCCTGCTGCAGACACAACACAGACACACCTCCAGAGGCTCAAAAAGGGAGCACGCCCCTACAGACCAAGATTACCTTGGGAGTTTGGGTGATTTGCTAGCTCGGGAGATTTTGGGAGATTTCTTGGCAGCCCAGTCATCACTCAGTTCGATGTCACTGGAGTCTGAGCAGTTGCAGCTGTCGATCATGGTAGAAATCAAGCTGTTTCCATAGATTTCATCGGGTAAGATACCAAGCAGTAGATTTTAGGGAAGTGACATCAGTTAGACCCTCACAACGATCATTACTAGGAACTAAGTACAGCCTGACCCTAGAGGCCACCGTTTGAAGTCTAAAGGTTGAAACAGAAAGGAGCAGAGCATTGTCTTCCTTTTACATTTTTATGCCATTATATTGTCTAAGCAAAAGTAGTCCATTACTTCTACGGTTAGCAAATGGGGGTGGAATTTTAATGCCTCTGGAATGTACAACAGTCTGGCACTGTTTACTGTGCCAAACCTGGCAACAAAACGGCCGCGCTATTGTGCCTCACCACACACCAGGCTCCATCTGGGTTCACACGGGCAGCCTGGGAACCCAGGCTGGGCAAGGGGCTTGCTGACTCACTGACTCCCCCAGAACCTGCTTCTGCCCTGGGACCGGGGAAGGCCCTTGTTGGTTCTGGGCCTGCTCTAGACTCAAGACCTGACAGAGTCGGGTCCATTTCAGGGACTCCGAGAAGTTTATGTCTGGCATGTCAGAACCGTCTCCTGGAACCGCCAGAAGGATGCTTGTAGGGGGAGAGGGGGTGGCTATCCCACCTGCTAGAGGTGCCTGCCTGCTTCGAGCAACGGCTGGAAGAAGACCTGTGTGGCAGGACTTTCAGTGGGAGCTTTGGGTTCTCCTGAGGGTGCCTGCGTGGAAGCCACTCAAAACAACCTTGTCAATTGGCCATTAGGTAGAAGATTAGAGGCCCCAAGGCAGAAGACGACAGATGCAGCAACGGGGCCATCACAAAACTGCAGAGTAGATGAAGTCCATGTTTAACATCCTCCTCAAAACCCCTTCTCCTTTGCTGCCTTCCTCACACGGCCTCACATCCCCTCACATCCCTTCACCACCCAAACCCTGCTCTGCCCCACCCCAGGTCTGCCCTCACTGGAAGTACCTCATTCTTCAAAATCGCTTTGTTTTGCTGACAAAAGCCTCATTCCCTCAAGGCTCCAAGAGCCTTGCCAGGCAATAAAAAAGCTGCATCATTCAATCACAATGAAATAATTTATAGACTGTGAGCGATTTTACCATTCAAAAGGGCTGTTTACATCTGAAAGAATGAGTTTGTAATCCAAACTAATCTCTGTTTCTGAACACGTGGAGGTGACATCTGTGTGGAGGTGACATCTGTGAACAGGGCCTCTCTGAGGGCCCTGGAGGCAGAGCAGAACAACTTGGCGTGCTACTTGGAAGGAGACTAGCTGACGCCCGATCAGTGTTACTACATCAGCCTCTTCTTCAACTACTTCCTGAATCAGAAGGCACGACTCATGAATCCAGCAAGCTGGAGTGGTGTGCATCTGAGTTCCAGCAAATAAAAAGGCTTAATTCACACGCCCCAAGCAGTGCTTTACATTATTTAACTTAGGAGCCCTAGATCAAAGGAAGCTTGGCCACCATTCCAAAATGCATGTAAGCCCACAGAACGCTTCCCCTGTGTTCACGAGCACAGAGCCAGTTCACCGACCTGAGGAAATTCAGTAATGTATTGTCCACTCAACACCTGATCGACTTGCTGATGCCGGGGTTTTGTAATTGCTGGATGTCATACCCTTTGCTTTTTTCCTTTACTCACGTCTTAGTCTGTGTGGGCTGCTATACCAAAATACCACAGACTGGATGGCTTATAAACAATAGAAATTTACGTCTCACAGTGGGGAGGCTGGAATTCCAGGGGATCAGGGTGCCCGCATGGTGGGGTTCTGGTCACGGCCCTCTTTGGGGTTGCAGACGGCTGACTTCTTGCTGTGTCCTCTCATGGCAGAAGGGGCTACTTTCTGGAGCCACTTTTATAAGGCAATAATCTCATGATTATAAAGGCTCCGTCCTCATAACCTAATCACCTCCAAAGGCCCCACCTCCTAATTCCATCACACTGGGCATCAGGATTACAACATACGAATTTAGGGGGGCATAAGCATTCATAACCACTTTTATTCTATTGTCTGTCTCCCCAACTAGTGGAAGGAGAGTTGCCTGTCTCACCTCCTGCTGTAACTCTAGAGACCAGAACAACGCAGAGACTTGATAAATACTTCCTGAAAGAAAAACGAGGTCTCTCCCTGCCGCCTGGCTGCACCCCAGACTAACTGCAGCAGGATCCTGGGGGTGGACGCGGGCACTGTCGATTTTTAAGGCTCCCCGGTGATTCCCATGAGCAGCCAGGGCTGAGAACCACTTGCCCAGGAGCAGAAGGACTTCCCCATAGAACAGACTTAAAGGGGGCGGCGTGAGAAGAAGGGAGTTGCTTTCTGAGACAAGCCCCAAGTCCTGCTTGTTCAGTGTTACAGTTACACACTTGGAGGCTCATCACTCTGCTCCCTGTCATCAACAACTAGAAATTCAGTGCAGCACATCAGAGTAAGACCCAGGGAGCCTGGGGGTGATGGACATCTGTACCTCTTATTTCTAGAGATTCTGTGTCATTAATTTATCATGAAAATTCTGGAAGAAACATACAAGTTGTAGAAAAACGTAAGTTGGGATTCCTCTTTGAGACCAGAAGGCTGAACTGTACTGTTTGGGGCTTCACATCCCAGTTTTGTCAGTTTGCAAGAATATGCTTATTTCATCTGGGTTGAGGCCTTTTCAAAACACACAACCCAAATCAGGTATCTTTTTAGAATTTTAAAAAAATCTTTAAGCACAGTTTCAAAGCTTTTAAATAAAAGTTCTGTCTTAGTCTGCTTGGGCTACCATAACAAAATACCACAGACCAGGTGGATTAAACAAGAGAAATTTATTTCTCACAGTTTGGGAGGCTGGAAGTCTGAGATCAGGGTGCCAGCATGCCAGATTCTGGTGAGGGCTGTCCTCCTGGCCTGCAGACGGCCACCCTCTCACTGTGTCCTCACGTGGGCTTTCCTCAGGGTGTGTGTGTGTGTGTGTGTGTGTGTGTGTGTGTGTGTGTGTAGGGAGATCTCTCTTCCTCCTCTTACAAAGCCACCAATCCTACTGGATTAGGATCCCACCCTTACAGCTTCATTTAACCATAATCACCCCCTAAAAGCCCTGTCTCCAAATACAGTCACATGGGGGTTAGAGCTTCACCATATGAACTTGTGGGATGGACACAATTCAGTCCATACATTCCGCCCCTGGTTGCCCCCTCAGTCATATCCTTCTCCCACGCAAAATACATTCATTCCATCCCAACACTCCCAAAAGTCTTAACTCACTCCAGCATTAACACTAATGTCTAAAATCCAGAGTCTCATCTAAATATCACCTGAATCAGAAATGGGTGAGAGCCAAGATACGACTCACACTGAGGCAAAACTCCCTTCCAGCCGTGAACCTGTGAAACTAGACAAGTTACGTGCTTCCAAAACACACAAGACGGCAGCGGGCCAGGCACAGGGTGACATTCTCATCCCAAAGGGAGACACAGGAGAGAAGGAAGGGCCCCAGGCAAGTCCAAAGCCTAGTAAGGGGAATTTCTAGACCTTAAGGCTTGAGAATAACCCTCTTTGGTTCAATACTCTGCCCTCCAGGCCCACTGGAGTGGCAGTGTCACCCCACAGCTCGAAGTGAGGGTCCCCACGGCTCTGCGGGGCTGGGGTCTTGTCCTGAAGGCTCCGGGTGGAGGCTGTCTGGCCTGCTAAAATTGAGGCAGTGGCCCTGATGACCTCTGAATCGCTTTTGGGGTCATTTTTCCCTCTTGAAGAATAGTGCATGTTCCTAGCCGACCAGCTCCATCATCCCGTCCTGTCAAATCCAGGAAGTCAACAGCCTTCCATCGTCTCAGCCTGTATGGACAGGCTGAGAACTTTCCAAATCTCCAAGTTCTGGTTCCTTTTTGCTTAACAATTCCTTCTTCAGTGTGTCTCTCTCCTCTCTCATTTTACTATAAGCAGTTAGGAGGAACCAAGCCAATGCTCCAAAACTACTTAGAAATCTCTCAAATATCCAATTTCATTTGCTTGCAAGTTTTATCTTCCACAAAACACTAGAACACAGTTCAGCCAAGTTCTGTGCCACTTTACGACAAGGATCGCCTTCCTCCAGTTTCCAATAACATGTTCCTCATTTCTGTCTGAGACCTCACCAGACATGGTCCTAATATCCATAGTTCTAATGTGTACCTCAAAACCCTTCCAGCCTCAACCCATGACGCAGTTTCAAAGCTGCTTCCACATTATAGGTATTTGTTACAGCAGTTCCCCACTTCTTAGTACTAAAATCTGTGTTAGTCAGGGTTCTCCAGAGAAACAGAACCAATAGGAGGCAAATACATATACACACACATACAGAAAAAGAGAGAGAGAGCATAAGGAGTTGGCTCACGTGATAATAGAGGCTGACTGACAGGCCCCAAGGTCAGAGTGCCAGCCTGGCTGGGGTCTCGGCTTGTGGATGCACACCTTGCTGTGTGCTCACGTGGCCTTTCCTCAGTGTATGCGTGTGTGTCGAGAGAGGGCTCTCCCTCTTCCTTTTCTTATAAGGCCATCAATCCTATCCAATTGGGACCCCACCTTCCTTAAAAGCTCTATCTCCAAATACAGTCACATTGCGGATTGGCGTTTTAACATGTGAATTTTGGGGGGGACACAATTCAGTCCATAGCAAGCTGTGACTAAAGATTTCCTTTGGAAAATTTGTGAACTTTTGCTAAACAAAAATTATTGGGATTCATGCTATCTATTATAAAAACACATACTGGTAATTCTGAGAAATACATTTGTTAAGTTACTTGGGGGACATTTACAACAGGGGATCAAAAACTTCAGAGCATAGCAATCCCCTGGGGCCCCCACTAAGTTGCAGATTTCTAGGCGTCGCCCCCAACATGCTGAACCAATCTAAGGGGCAGGCCTAGGAACCTGTATTCAAGTAATTATCCCAGGCGATCTGCGGGAAGGTGGCCCGTGGACCACATCTGAGAAACGACATGGAGGACTAAGAGAGTTCATCAGCTTCTCACGACGAGCAAGTCCTGGCTTCTCAAAGCCAGGAACCCTCTCTTCTCTGAACCAGGTTACATCTACCACTCGGTTGGCAATTAGTCACGTTCTGCCTTGTGACACATCGTCTATTTTTGTCTCGAGGTATTTAAATCTTGACTTTTTTATTGAACTTTTCAAGTGTTAAGTTGTCTTTCACCCAAAAGGGATCATGAACTCCCTGAAAGCAGAGATGCCCCGGCACTGCTTCACAACCACCTCGAGGAGACTCGAGGACCGTACAAGGCAGGCACTCAATACGTCCCACCTATCTGCTTTGCTTTACAACCTTTTCGTTATAAAAACACAACACCTCCTTCCCCACAGGCCTGTTAGCAACCGGGCCAGCCTGTGTTGGGAGGAGCTGACAAATGTGACCACTACGGAGAAGCAGGCTGGGACGCTCAGGTCAGGTCCACGCAAGAAAGGTCTTAGGAGGCTGCAGCCTTGTCCCTACAGCACAGCCCCCGCTGCTTCTGTCCTGTTCTTCAGTGGGAAATGGACGCACAGGAGCGGGGGAACAGAAGCAAGCTCTTCACATAAGTTCCCGTCAACACGGAATCCGAGCATAGGTTTTATAAAACTGCATACACGGGAGGAACCTTAGAGACAACGACCCCGCTGAGAACCGGTGATGCGCCCTCAGGTTCAGGACCTTTCCCAAGTCCCCCCATCAGTCATCTCTAACCGCCATGGCTCCTGTCTTCTCTCTTCCCCTGAAACTGCAACTTCCTTCTAAGTTCACATGCACTGCTCTCTGGCTTCTCTCACTTTGCCTTCCTTCCTTCTGAATCTTCCCTCTCCCTCCTTTCCACCTGCCTCCCTACCAGCCTCCAATTCTTCTCGCTCTCCCTGCTCTTGGTACTAGGTCATCACATGACTCAAAAGACGAAATAACTGACTAATATCCAATTTTTAAAGTATAGTTTCACTGCTTTCAATTTTACACGGTAACACTGACAGCAGAATGTTGCTACAGATGCAGAGCATTCCAATAAAGAAAAGCAGACAGCAAGTGGACCGACTGTAAAATACTGAGGTGGGCAAGTGAGGCCAAGGTTGAAAAAGCCCATTGCACGTGACACTCGGCTAACTGGTGATGCTACACGGCGCAGCGGCTTCAGGGACAGAATGGGGGAGAGGCCAGTCTAACGGGCGGGAGAGGGAACAGGAGATGGGAAGTGGAGAGAACAAGTATGAACTAATGAAAACAAATCTAATTCAACCCACGTTGTCCCACGGTCAGGCGCTTGCCAGGCACTGGGGGTACAAAGATGACTCAGTTCCCTCCCTCCGGGCCCTCAGGATTCAGGGACTGTGTGCCCCGAGGGATACCAGCAGCTCAACTGACTGACGGGCGATGGGCACAGAGGGGACAGCTGCTCACTCTGCTCTAGGTGACCGGCAAGATTTCACAGGGAGGCGGGGGAACGTTTGAGCCGGCAGGTACTGCTGGCAGAGGCCACAGGCCTCCACAGTGACTACAAACAAAAAGAGCAAAGTCCCTTCCCTGGAGGCTCACACTCTAGGGTCCCAGAGAGAGGTGCGCAGTGAGCCCCCTGAATACGGCAACGGAGTCATGAAGATTGGTATAGGAGAGTCTTTAGAAGGAGGGAGTGACTGTCATGCGAAATCTTTACGGGCCAGCAAGAAAGTCTCCTTGGTCATCAGCTAAAAAGCAGCTAAGGGTGGCTTAGCGAGCGCAGAAGCAGGATCCCCGCAGGAGGCTGAGGAGCAGGCTGAAGGTCTGAAGCGTTTAATCCTGTCACTCGCTCTGGGGGGCAGCGACGGCATCTCACTACTGTTTTGACGGTCTCAACAGCACATTCAGGCCCTCAGTGGATACCTGACAAATAACTGAAAGAGGAGGCTGCCATTCCCAAAAGACCCGTGCCAGCCTCCCCTTGATGACAGCCGATGTCTCCTCCCCCCACAGCCCCAGCCACACGGAGCCTCAGGAACGCTCTTAAAAACCCGTGGGAAAGTCCACTTAGGGAATCTAACTTCAGTAGGATTTTGGAAGCGGAGTAGCTTCAGGGATGTTCCACGCTAGCCAAACGTTCACAGATAGGCGTTACCTGTGCGTGGGCAGTCAGGAATACCAGTCCGCACCCCCCGAGAGGGGTCTGCAGTCCCTGGCGAGGCGCCCCCCTGCGTTGCTGTCTGAGCGCGGGTCCGTGATGACGAGCTCCGGCGCAGCTGGCTGACGCGCCGCCCCTCGAGGACGCGCACGAGCCCGCCCAGGTGCTCCAGGCAGAGCGTGTGGCACGGGCCGCCCACCTCCGGGCCGCGCTCTGTGCGCTTCACGGTGCGGCGCAGACGCTCGTTGCCGGCCGAGGGGCAGCTGACAAAGTCGCGCGTGTTGTCGGGGTCCGGAATCGGGGGCTGGAGGCAGGACGTGGAGAGAAAAGAGCGTGCACATCACTGATTACCCTGGCGGAGCACTGGCTGGCGGCTCGGGGAGGGTTAACTCTGCGGTGCGGGACAATGACTCCCAACTCTGGGCGCACGTCACAACCTCCTGGCAGCTTTCAGAGACCTCAGCCCGGATCCCACCACAGACGATGGAACTGGAATCTTGTGGGGGTGAGCCTGGGCACGTGTGTGTTCTAAAAACTCCCCAGGCGATTTTAACGAGCAGCCAGGGTCCAGAATCACTGGTGTGGAACCAAGAGTGTAAAGCAACTTGAAGAAAATATCACAACAGATTCTAAAACTCGGATGTTTTAGGAAAAAATTAACCAAGAAGTCAATCTGATACTTAGAAGCAGAGACAGAAAACAAAAAAGAGAACACAGGAAGCAACCTACATGCAGAGGGCCAGAGGGAACGGGGAACCCACACTGGAACAGCCACAGGCAGGTCCAGTCCACATACCACCATAGCGACAGACCAGTTCTCAAGCTCCAGTCAGCATAGAGGACGCTGACAGCGAGGGCTGGGTGAGGGCCGCCCCTCCGCACAGTGATGAGGAGAGCAGGCCCCGGGATTGACAGGGTCCCATCCTGACCGTTCCCCTAACGAGCCACAGAGCAAGTCCCTCACTTCTAAGAACGCGTTTCCTGCTTTCTCAAGAGGGGATAACGGCAGCATCTGCCAGGGAGTCAGGACTGAACAAGGCAGACTGATCATCAGGACGACAACGGCAGCCACGCTCGGGATACTGCCTCTGCCATGAGAAAGCTAATGCCTATCACACAAGGTGACTCTCTTGTGGACACTAAGGGTGATGCTAGGGACAGACTGCGCGCGTGGGAGACCGAGGTGGGACTTTGCGGAGCCGCACACCTTCATCTTGCAGAGGAGCAGACGTGACTTCTGTGCTCCTGCTCTGGGACTCTCGCCTGTGTTCCTTGTCTCGGCCCTCCTCTTGGCGAGCCTTCGGGAACAGGCAGCCAGCACGAGTGAGGAAGGAGGAGAAGGTGAGTGGAAGGGCTTCACCTTGATGGTGGGGATGAAGGCAGTGGGGAGGTGGGAGCAGAGGCGGGGGGGCGGGGTCAGCTTGCTGACATCCTTGTCCTCTCGCAGGGCGCTGGCAATGGCCTGCTGGCACAGCAGCTGCAGGCCGGACACGCGGTGCTCCACACGGACCACGTACAGGGCTGGTCCTGATGCCATCAGCAGCCACGAGTCCCGGTGTCCCCAGCAGATGGAGATGATGGGGCGCTGCCAAGAAGTGAAGGGAGACTACGCTTAAGCTGTCGCTCTTGTAAGCAAAGATCATGCACGCTTGTGTCAAGCCAATTCAAGTGACCTGATAGTTCATGAGGATATTGGTTTTAAAAAGCACAAGAGAGGATGTTACATACCATATTACAAAAATTCAGTATTTCCATTGAAAAGCAGTTAGATCCCCAGGCCACAGCACAAAGCACTGGAAAAGTTTTACAAAGTTCTTTTACACGTATTATCTCATTTAATTTGGTGCCATAAAACCTAACTTAGCTCTTATGACGTTTCTCCCAGGAGATGCAATCAGCCCGGGGGACTGTACTGCATATTCCTTACTGAAGCTCTGCTATCTGGAACCCCAAGTAACTGGTGGTAGGTATTCCCATGGCTTGGGGAGGTGGTGAGGAGGCAGACCAGACGGCTCTTCCCTTTTGTCCCGACAGGGAGCATTTTAGAGTCAAACCATCACTGGATTTGGGGTCATGAGCTATGTGACCTGGGAACTATGATGTAACCCTTGGAAGTCTCCTACTTTCTCATGAGCAAAATGGGAGCTGTGAGGACTAAAGGAGATGAAAGACGTCAAGTGCTCTGGGACCTATCACCAGTTATAACCCATAGATATTAAGTCACTGTTATTCTCAGCCATCCTCGAGCTGATGGGGCAGAAAGAAAGTAGAAAGCTATCTGGAAAGGGGAGAGAGGGGAACACAGCCCCTGTGGCAGCTGCTCGAGGGGTCTGTGGCCATCATTTGCTTTGAAAAGGCAGGCTGAAATCCAAATGTGCAAGTTAGAAACTAGTTGTACTGAAAAAAATCCAAAGCTTTAGGGGTGCCATCTGTGTAAGATGAGCCAAGGAAGAAAGAGGGAGGTGGAGGGAGTGATGGAGAAGCAGCGAGGGAATTTCTTCACTCCGATCTGGACAGATGGAGTTCTAATTTAATGAGGTCTTGAGGGGTTTCAATGATCAGAAGTGGGGCTATCAGATCTTTTATATGAATGACAGATAGGAACAGAGTTTTCCCAACACTTTAGTGACAAACATTAAGATAAAAGGAACACATGAAGACGCTTGCTTAAAATCGCCTCCAGGGTCGGCTAATCCTGGTTTGAACTTCAAAACACAATGCGGGGCTGAAGATAATTCATCTTCCATTTCCATCACAGTGAGGCCAGGCAGTCACAGCCTGGTGGACGAGGACCACGGAGCCTAGAACTCAAGTCTGGGGGCTTCCGGCGTACTTCCAAGATGGGCCTCCTTCTAAGAGGATCCCACGCGGAGGGTGGACCCCAGAGAGACGCCTGTTAATTTAGAGCAAGGCAGAATCTCTGCTGAAGACAGGGCAGACAGCACATTAAAAATACACACCAAATGTATTTGGTATCATCAACCCCCTTACGTGCAGGTTAGGACTAAAGTTCTATTCCTACCAAAGTCATGCTTAATCTTAAAGATACACGCCACCCGCCACCCCTGAGCCTCCTAAGATAATATGTACAACTTAGAGCTCAAGTCATGAAGGACAGTTTTCACTTAGCACAATCGGACTGGTTGGAACTGGCTGCAGAAATCTCAGACACTGCTTTCTCCCAATTTCCCATTACTTTTGAGCCCATTTATCTGACATGCCAAGGGTTATGATGTACGAATCACATATATATATATTTTTATCCTCCTGTGTCCTCCCTCCTTCTGGTTCTGTTTTTCATAGTAACTATCTCTATGTAACAGTTGATTACAATTTTGGGGAGGATCTTACATACTTATCATAATGACAGTTTTATATATCTCTTACGTCTTTGTACAAAAGAACTTAAACCACTTAGAGTTTCAAACTGGATAAAAATCCTCTCTGTTACATTTACATGTACAATCACTAAGCATCATAACAAAAATAACAATTATGTCTTAAAAACTTACCTACGTTCCAATAGCACATTGAGTTATCTTGATAAGCACATATATTATCTCATTTAATCTTAACTCTACCACGTAGGCATCACTATTCCTATTTAACATATGAGGAAACTGAGCTAAGAGAAGCTAAGTAACTTGGTTACAGCCAATAAACAGGAGAGCTGCAATTCTCACCCGTTTCCCTCTCAACCCCACAGCTTATGCTCATCTTACTACAAGGTGCCACCACTCTTTTTTTTTTTTTTTTTTGTGAGGGCGATCAGCCCTGAGCTAACATCCATGCTAATCCTCCTCTTTTTGCTGAGGAAGACCCGCTCTGAGCTAACATCTATTGCCAATCCTCCTCCTTTTTGTTTTCTTCCCCAAAGCCCCAGTAGATACTTGTATGTCATAGTTGCACAGCCTTCTAGTTGCTGTATGTGGGACGCGGCCTCAGCATGGCCGGAGAAGCAGTGAGTTGGTGCGCGCCTGGATCCGAACCCCGGGCCGCCAGTAGCGGAGCGCGCGCACTTAACCGCTAAGCCACGGGGCCGGCCCAGTGCCGCCTCTCTTAAGTGTCAGTATAGCGATACAACCACCTGAGAACGCGTAATGGCCCACTACCAAACTTAACTATCTGCCCATCACAGATAATAACGAGCCCAAATTCTCCCCTCTGGTCTCCTCTTAGTTCATTTGCTCAAGGCCATTTTACCCAGAAACAAACCGAACCACATGTCTGTAGAAGAGACACACAGACAAGAGGAGAAACAAGCCGCATAAACAGCCAGCCAAGGGACAAGGACCGGAATGATTCCTCACGGCAGAAAAGGATCCAGAGGTCACGTGGGCCCACAAGCAGGGATAAAGTAGCCAAGGAGTCCTGGTAGAGGAGCACGAAGCAGCAGTGGGACAGCCTGTCTCCGAGGTGAGGAAGGGCCGTGCTACTTCATGCTGGGCCTTGCATCAACGAGAAAACACAACTGCTTGTTGTGTTTGTACTTGTGATGCAGACAGACCCTAATGAAGTAAATTGTTTACTGATTTTGTTTTTATTGTTTTTGTGTCAATAGATTGTCCGAGGATTAAAAAGTAAGCAGCATTGTTTGTTGGAGAGCCCTACAGGAAGTGGGAAAAGCTTAGTCTTACTTTGTGCTGCTTTAGCGTGGCGACAGTCTCTTCTTTGTGTAAGTATGTGGTTGATATATTCAGCTTGATTATTGGGACTTGAAAAAAATATAATAAAGTACTTTTTATCCAGAATGATTCATTTAAGGAAATAGCAGTAACTAAGAATATACTTTTGGTCTTTCTTTTAATCCTCCCTGCTTGATATTTTAATGAATCTCAATATAAACGAATACTCAAGTGGTTGTGCCTTTATTACATTATTAATCTTTGACTATTATCTTTTTGTAAGTTATGTAAGTTGATGATAATTTCTCTATAAATGTCTCTGACAGCATAAGTGTTTCTCTCCTGTCCTAATTTGATGCTACAGATAGGGTGACCAACTTGTCCAGATTTGCCAGGTACTTTCCCAGGTTTAGCCCTGAAAATCTTACAGCCTGGGGGACCTCCCAATCCTGGGCAAATTCGAGTGGTTGCTCACTCTAGCTGCAGAGGATGATGAATGTTTGTTTAATTAGAAATATTATGAATAGAGGTTCTTTCACTTTGAGGGAAGCCAGCGGATGAAAGCTTAAGCGAAAAAGCTGAAGTGCCGTTGTCACGTCGTCGTACGTGCCGCTCAAAGAGTGTTACAAACGATGGCGAGGACTGAGGAGCTTCACGTCATTTCAACAGTCCAAGTACACCACCTTCTGAAAGAAATGGCACTTCATCAACTTGTCAAGGTAGGTTATATTTTTGCCTGGGTCTGTTGGTATGTGTAATAGGAACCTTCATTACTGTTGTTATGAGACCTAATTTGATAAATTTGATGAGCATAATTCATTAGGTACCTCCATGTAATTTCTCTGGAATTATTTTTAGATAACACAAGAGTGGTCAGAAATCCTTGGACTACTTTATTCTTGGCTTGGCTTTTAATTGATTTGGACATTTTGCTAGCTTAAATCATTTTTTGAAGCAGGCAAGGCAAAATAAATGATATTCAGAAATTGATGTTATTTGTAGGCAGGATTGTTAATTATAAGTTAGAATTTTAGAAAACATTGATTTGTATTGTAAGACAAAATCTAGTTAGCCTCATTCATTCTTGATAAGTTTGCATGAACTTCTGAAGCCAGTATCCTGCATGAGGATGAGATATGTTTTAGGTATGATCCTTGAATAGTTCTAATTAGATTTATTTAAGTGAAATATATTAAGAATAACATAAGACTCTTAATTTTTAAAAAATATTTCTCTGGCTTTGACTATATGGAAAAGATTGGTCGTTATTTGCCTAAGACCTAGGAGACATCCTGTACACGTTGCTCTACCTTATTTCTCCGTGCAAATCTCTATCTCCATTGACAACTCCCTGGTCCAAACCACCATCTCTTGTTTAGAGCATGCAATAACTTCTTTTCCTGCTTTCACTCATGCCATTCTTTAACTAATCACTGGCAGGGAGAAAAGAGGTGGCCATGACTGACTTAAGTCTCAACGTATCCACTTCCTAAAATCAAGAATGGAGTCGTCTTCCTCTAAAGCACATGACTATGTGTGGAGGAGGGTGGCTGCTGGAACCCAAGTGTGATTCTGTTAGGAGTGAGGAAGAGGAGATGGAATAGTTACTGGAGAGGTGACCAATAGTGTTGTCTACACTGTTTTGACCCTTAGCCCTTTTGACTTTCTTTCCATTCCTTCAAAGGGTCATGCTGGGACCTCAGCTGCCTCCCTGTCTCCTGCAGGAGACTGTGCAGGGGATGGCTCTCCCTGCACAGAGGCTGGGCCCTCAGCTGCCTCCTGTTCTCCTGCAGGAGCCTGTGCAGGGGATGGCTCTCCCTGCACAGAGGCTGGGCCCTCAGCTGCCTCCTGTTCTCCTGCTGGAGGCTGTGCAGGGGATGGCTCTCCCTGCACAGAGGCTGGGGCCTCAGCTGCCTCCCTGTCTCCTGCAGGAGACTGTGCAAGGGATGGCTCTCCCTGCACGGAGGCTGGGCCCTCTGCTGACTCTCGTTCTCCTGCAGGAGCCTGTGCAGGGCATGGCTCTCCCTGCACAGAGGCTGGGGCCTCAGCTGCCTCCTGTTCTCCTGCAGGAGCCAGTGCAGGGGATGGCTCTCCCTGCTTGGAGGCTGAGGCCTCAGCTGCCTCTTGGTTTGTCTTTCCAGCTTTCTACCCTTTCTTGTTTTTGTTTAGGCCGCAGGAAGAGCAACGCGTTTCGTGTGTGGCTTCTGGCTCTGGTGTCCCACTTAGAACAGCAGTCTGTACCCCAAGATTATGCACATATTTACCGAAAGGGCTTTCTTTGATACATCAAATCTAGACTCCATCTGGGATTTTCCTATCAAATTAGAGAAATTCTATTTCAAATAAAAACAGAAAAGGAAAACCTATCAGGCCGTGCGAAAATAAATGGGCAGAAAACACATGGCCACCTATGGCATGATTTCACTTATAGGAAACATCCTGAACAGATTTAAAAAAAAAAAGGAACAGTGACAGAAAACAGATTAGGGGTTGCCAGGGCCTGAGGGAGAAAGTGGGAGTGAGTGCTTTTATAACAGGGTGTTCTTTTGGAGAATGAAATATTGTAAACGCATACAGCGGTGATGGCTGCACAGCATTGTGAATGTACTTAATGCTCAGGAACTGTACAATTTAAAATGTAAAACAGTAAAGTGTTCAAAGATGAAAGTGAAATTTATTTTAAATACTCAAGATATAAACAATAAAATAAAGCAATGAAAGGAACCATGAAATAGAGAAACACAATTAGGAGGATGGGGAAGGAAATTTGTGGTAAGGGAGCAGGTGGAACAGGTGGGACTGGAGGTGCTAATGAGGGAGGTTCCCGAGCCAGCTCTCCCAGGCCTCAGAATTTGGCCTCAGCTGCCTCTCTGTCTCATGCAGGTGCCTGTGCAGGGCTTGACTCTCCCTGCACAGAGGCTGGGCCCTCAGCTGCCTCCTGATCTCCTGCAGGAGCCTGTGCAGGGGATGGCTCTCCCTGCACAGAGGCTGTAGCCTCAGCTGCCTCCCTGTCTCCTGCAGGAGCCAGTGCAGGGGATGGCTCTCCCTGCTTGGAGGCTGAGGCCTCAGCTGCCTCTTGGTTTGTCTTTCCAGCTTTCTACCCTTTCTTGCTTTTGTTTAGGCCGCAGGAAGAGCAACGCGTTTCGTGTGTGGCTTCTGGCTCTGGTGTCCCACTTAGAACAGCAGTCTGTACCCCAAGATTATGCACATATTTACCGAAAGGGCTTTCTTTGATACATCAAATCTAGACTCCATCTGGGATTTTCCTATCAAATTAGAGAAATTCTATTTCAAATAAAAACAGAAAAGGAAAACCTATCAGGCCGTGCGAAAAGAAATGGGCAGAAAACACATGGCCACCTATGGCATGATTTCACTTATAGGAAACATCCTGAACTGATTTTAAAAAAAAAGGAAACAGTGACAGAAAACAGATTAGGGGTTGCCAGGGCCTGAGGGAGAAAGTGGGAGTGAGTGCTTTTAGAACACGGTGTTCTTTTGGAGAATGAAATATTCTAAACACATACAGCGGTGATGGCTGCACAGCATTGTGCATGTACTTAATGCTCATGAAGTGTACAATTTAAAATGAAAAACAGTAAACTATTAAAAGATGAAAGTGAAATTTATTTTAAATAATCAAGATATAAACAATAAAAAAAAATCAATGAAAGAAACCAAGAAATAGAGAAACACAATTAGGAGGATGGGGAGGGAAATTTGTGGTAAGGGAGTAGGTGGAACAGGTGGGACTGGAGGTGCTAATGAGGGAGGGTCCTGAGCCAGCTCTCCCAGGCCGCAGAAATTAGCCTCAGCTGCCTCCCTGTCTCCTTCAGGCGCCTGTGCAAGGGATGGCTCTCCCTGCACAGAGGCTGGGCCCTCAGCTGCCTCCTGTTCTCCTGCTGGAGGCTGTGCAGGGGATGGCTCTCCCTGCACAGAGGCTGGGCCCTCAGCTGCCTCCTGTTCTCCTGCTGGAGGCTGTGCAGGGGATGGCTCTCCCTGCACAGAGGCTGGGCCCTCAGCTGCCTCCTGTTCTCCTGCTGGAGGCTGTGCAGGGGATGGCTCTCCCTGCACAGAGGCTGGGCCCTCAGCTGCCTCCTGTTCTCCTGCTGGAGGCTGTGCAGGGGATGGCTCTCCCTGCACAGAGGCTGGGACCTCAGCTGCCTCCCTGTCTCCTGCAGGAGACTGTGCAGGGGATGGCTCTCCCTGCACGGAGGCTGGGCCCTCAGCTGCCTCCTGTTCTCCTGCAGGAGACTGTGCAGGGGATGGCTCTCCCTGCACGGAGGCTGGGCCCTCAGCTGCCTCCTGTTCTCCTGCTGGAGGCTGTGCAGGGGATGGCTCTCCCTGCACAGAGGCTGGGCCCTCAGCTGCCTCCTGTTCTCCTGCTGGAGGCTGTGCAGGGGATGGCTCTCCCTGCACAGAGGCTGGGACCTCAGCTGCCTCCCTGTCTCCTGCAGGAGACTGTGCAGGGGATGGCTCTCCCTGCACGGAGGCTGGGCCCTCAGCTGCCTCCTGTTCTCCTGCAGGAGACTGTGCAGGGGATGGCTCACCCTGCACAGAGGCTGGGACCTCAGCTGCCTCCTGTTCTCCTGCAGGAGGCTGTGCAGGGGATGGCTCTCCCTGCACAGAGGCTGGGGCCTCAGCTGCCTCCTGTTCTCCTGCTGGAGGCTGTGCAGGGGATGGCTCTCCCTGCACAGAGGCTGGGCCCTCAGCTGCCTCCTGTTCTCCTGCTGGAGGCTGTGCAGGGGATGGCTCTCCCTGCACAGAGGCTGGGACCTCAGCTGCCTCCTGTTCTCCTGCAGGAGACTGTGCAGGGGATGGCTCTCCCTGCACGGAGGCTGGGCCCTCAGCTGCCTCCTGTTCTCCTGCTGGAGGCTGTGCAGGGGATGGCTCTCCCTGCACAGAGGCTGGGGCCTCAGCTGCCTCCCTGTCTCCTGCAGGAGACTGTGCAGGGGATGGCTCTCCCTGCACAGAGGCTGGGGCCTCAGCTGCCTCCTGGTCTCCTGCCGGAGACAGTGCAGGGGATGGCTCTCCCTGCACAGAGGCTGGGCCCTCAGCTGCCTCCTGTTCTCCTACAGGAGCCTGTGCAGGGGATGGCTCTCCCTGCACAGAGGCTGGGGCCTCAGCTGCCTCCTGTTCTCCTGCTGGAGGCTGTGCAGGGGATGGCTCTCCCTGCACAGAGGCTGGGGCCTCAGCTGCCTCCCTGTCTCCTGCAGGAGACTGTGCAGGGGATGGCTCTCCCTGCACAGAGGCTGGGCCCTCAGCTGCCTCCTGTTCTCCTGCTGGAGAGAGTGCAGGGGATGGCTCTCCCTGCACGGAGGCTGGGCCCTCAGCTGCCTCCTGATCTCCTGCAGGAGCCTGTGCAGGGGATGGCTCTCCCTGCACAGAGGCTGGGCCCTCAGCTGCCTCCTGTTCTCCTGCTGGAGGCTGTGCAGGGGATGGCTCTCCCTGCACAGAGGCTGGGGCCTCAGCTGCCTCCCTGTCTCCTGCAGGAGACTGTGCAGGGGATGGCTCTCCCTGCACAGAGGCTGGGGCCTCAGCTGCCTCCTGTTCTCCTGCAGGAGACTGTGCAGGGGATGGCTCTCCCTGCACAGAGGCTGAGGCCTTAGCTGCCTCTTGGAGTCCTGCGGGAGTCTGTGCAGGAGATGTCTGTCCCAGCACGGAGGCAGGGATCTCAGCTGCCTCCTCGTCTCCTGCAGGAGGCTGTGCAGGGGATGGCCCTCCCTGCACAGAGGTTTGGGCCTCTTCTGCCTCCTGGTCTCCTACAGGAGACTGTGCAGGGGATGGCGCTCCCTGCACGGAGGCTGGGGCCTCAGCTGCCTCCTGCTCTGCTGCAGGACATGGTGGGTATGATGGTTCTCCCGGGATTGAAGCTGGGTCTTCTGGTGGCTCTGAGGGTTTTATCACTGTCACTGCAGACCGTCTCCCGTTAGCTGCTGGTCCAGGCCTGTGGGACACCGGCGCCTCCATCGGGGAGATGGATGGAATATCCCCTTCCGCCAGCTCCACGCTGATCTTCTTCGTGGAGCTCTGCAAAGACAGTGACTGGCTCCGTCCCAGAGGCATCAGAGCCCTGCCCAGCTGTCCTTGCTGCTGCTTCTGCCCTCTGGTCCTAATTCTCCCAGATCAGGCACACACCTGTGCCTGCACATTATTCCACCCCTGAGGAAAGACCTACACCTCAGGGGCTTGGGATAAACCTCAGGCAGAAGGGCACCACCCCGCACTCCACATCCCACCCAGCCGGCCTTGACCTGGGCTTTGAACCTGACCGACCCCCCAAGGCTTCTAACACCTCACCGACTGCTCCTGCTCATGGTGGTCTACCCACATGAACCCGCCCTTCCAGGCACACATGGGGAGGGGATGTGGGGCTGCCCAGATGGGACCACAGTGGTAGCCTGGTTTGGAATGGCCTTCCCTGGGCCTCCCGGTGTTACCTTTCCGTCCCTCCGGGTAAACGACCAGAGCCGTCGGCCGTGAGAGGGGCACCAGCATCTGCATCGGTCTTTGGGGGCTTTCCTGGGGCTCCGGCCCCTGGTCATTGGGAAGCAGCAACTGAACATATTGCTCCTTCTAGACAAGTGCTAGAGAAGTGAGCTCGCTTGGGGGCTGTGTTTAGGATGTGGGTGCCTAGTTACCAGGGTTCCAAGTTCTATTGGGCTCTGTGAGGTCACTTCCTGGGATCTCCTTACCTAAGCTTCCTCCTCACACAAGACCTTCCTAAGGGCCCCCCGGGCTGCTGACTGCTCACTCTCCATCTCCATACCCTGTCCAGACACAGTCACACCGACACAGTCCACCCCACAGCCTCTGGGGAGGTCTGGACGCAACCAGGGCCCCAGCTTTGAGGACACAGAGTTGAATTCAGTCCCGCTCCTGCTTCTTGCCAGTGATGTCACCCTGGACAACCCTGCGCCTCTCAGGGCCTCCCCTCTCAGGGTCTCTCCTGTGTTCATGTCCCTCTCTGTAGTGGGGGTCATTCTAGCATCTACTTCCTAGGGATGTCATCAGGTGTATAGACCTAGAGATCCCTTCAGAGTCTGTGAATCCCGTGGGCTGCTCCCACACATAGCTCCTGCACAGACTTGGCAGTGCAAGGATTACAGAAAGGGCTGGCTGTGGCAGAGAATACAACGCAAAGAGGCTTGGGTCTGCTGGGCGTCTGGGAGAGGCACTTCCCCTCTTGCCTGTTTCCAGTGTTCCTAGGGAGAGTTGAAATGAAATGACGTTCAGACATCATCTCCTTCTGGCTCGCAACCCTCCAGGGCCTCCTGTTATGTTTAGACTCAGGTCCAAGTGCCTGAGTGGTGGTCATCTCAGCCTATGTGGTGGGCAGCCCCCACAACGGCTCCCAGCGTTCCCACTTCCTAGGCACACATCCTATGTAATCCCCGCTCCTCTATGAGAATGGACTTTGCGGCTGGCTTCTAACCAATAGAATAGGGCTGAGTGATGGGATGTCACTTCCACGGTCAGCTTAATGAAAAGTCTGTGACTTCTGTGTGGTTCTGTCTCTCCTGTGTTCATTCTATCTCTCTGTCTCTGTCTCTCTCTCTCTGTCTTTGTCTCTCTCTGTCTCTGTGTCTCTGGCTGTCTGTATCTCTCTTGGTCTCTCCCTGTCTCTCTGTCTCTCTCTTTGTCTCCCTGTCTCTGTCTGTGTCTACTCTCTTTGTCTCTCCTCCCCATCTTTCTATCTCTGTGTGTCACTGTCTCTCTTTCTCTCCCTCTTTCTGTCTCTCTGATCCACTATTCAGGAGAAGCCATATCAGATATTATGAGCTTCCTTCCCTATGACACCCCCTAATGCAAAGAACTGGCAGAGGGTCCCGGCCCACAGACAGAAAAGGCCTGAAACCCCCCATCCAAACTGAATCCTACCACTGCCCCGATACTTGTGAATGATCTCCGAGATGGCTCCTGCCTCTATCGAGCTTCAGTTGAGAACACAGCCCCAGCCTCCTGCTAGACCTTGACGGGGAGCCTCCCAGCTGACCTGAGCCTGGACCCTGGTAGAGACACTGTCAGATGCTCAATGATAGGTCTCGTAAGTGCTAAGTGAGGCTAATGCTGTCACCCAGCATAGACAGCTAGTACCTCCTTCCAGGCCTGGGTCTGGCCCTGCCATCCTCTCTCCTTCACTTCTCTCCTCCCCAGCTCACTCTAGCCACACTGGCTCTTTTCTCACCTCCTCTCTCGTCAAATCCTCTTCTGCCTCCAAGTCTCTGTGCCTTTGAGCTTCCCCCCAGCACGCTGTTTGCAGACAGATGCAGGGCTGGCTCCTCTTGTCCTTCTGCTCAGGGCACAAATGTCCCCAGGGAGGCCCTTTACACCCACCTAGGGGCTCCAGGCCCTCCCTCCTCCAGCACCCTGCTTCGTTGCTCTGTAGCACCTTCTCTTCTTTTTCACATGGATTTGTTCATGATTTTGTCCTTTCCACCTCCAGGCTGTGAGCTCCTGGAGGACAGAGACCATGTGGGTGCTTTCAGCACTGCCCTCAGGACTAACATGGGCCCTGCTCAGGGTGAGTGCTGGGGCCACAGTAGCTGAAAGAATCATGAAAGGATCTCAGAGTCCCCTCCCGCCTCTGAGCAGCTCCCATTGTGGACGTGGATGCCAGTAATCAAAGGTGCCTGTTGCTTTGGACAGGGGAACACCCAGAACGAGGCCTGGGCGTCCCTTCCCTGCTCCACTTGCTGCATTGAGCATGAGTGGACACAGGACACCCCTGGTGGTCAGCCCCAGCCTTGCAGCCCCAGGCAGGAAAGCAGAAAGCAAAACACACACCTTTCTTTGTTTGGGGTCCTCAAGGCAGTGGTTCCACCAGGGCCGAGGACGCAAAGGAGCAGGACCTGTGGGATCCAGGAGGGACGTGAGGGACCTCAGAAGCCTCTCTTGCTCCCCGCTTTCCCTCCACTGGCCCTGGCGTGTCCCGTTGACTCACAAGGCCTCCTCGCCCCAGCCAGGGCAATGACTCCACCTCACTTCCAAAGGAGGCCCTCGAGGCTCCGACAAGGATGGCCTTGTCCCTGGTCCCCAGACAAGTCGACCAGTGCTCTGCCATGTTCTGCACTGCCCAGGGCCCCAGTCCCCAAGCTCTCAGGCTGCCTTCTGCTCAGCAAGACCTCGAGGGAATGGAATACATTTTACAAGGACTCAGAGAACAGTGGGTCATGGATGGAGAACGAAGGTCAATAGACTCTTCTACAAGCCTGTGGGACCCTTAGAGTCACCCCATCTATGCACCCCAATTTACAGAGGTGTAAGATCTAGCCTTCTCTGCTGTATCCCCTCCCCCCTATGGGGTCACATCCTAGTTCCCGGTGCCCAGAGTGGTGGCCACAGGACGCCAGACCTGGTTCTCTACAGGCTGCTCTAGGGATGGCCCCAACCCCTGCATCCCCCTGTGTACCTTGGGGACCCCCTGCCCACCAGTCTGGCATCTCTCCCCTTCATGCTATGGGCCTGGGCATGTTGTTAGGGGACCGGATGCCCATGCCCCATGGCAGAGCTGCCTCCAACCTCTTTCTTCCTTCCTCCTGTCACCTCCCCAGTGAGCACTTCCCTTCTGAGACCGGGCTGGGCATTCAGAGTGTGTGTGTATGCTTGTGTGTGTGAGTGTGTCCACGTGGGGATGCGTATAGCAAAGGGCCCTACATGGGAGGGCGTTGGCAGGGGTCCCCCAGGGGATTAGGGGCTCTCATTCCCAAAGCAAACCCCTTGGAAGTGCTGAGGCTGGCCTAAGAGCTTGGAATGGTCTCTTCCCCTCTGGACTCTGCCCACCTTGAGACCCCAGGGCCTGTCCCTGCTTCTCCTGGCCTCAGTTTCCCAACTGTCCTGTGAGGGTTGGACACGGAGCAACATCAGCCCCGATGAGCATGGACATGGCCCGGGATCTCCGCCCACATGAGTGTGGCAGGGATACCCTCACGGTCTCACAGGCCTCTCTCCTGTGCGGCAACCAGGCCTCCTGTCCATGGTCAGGCACACAGAGGGGCCCTGCAGACAGCACTTCTGGGTGACACAGCTCGCAGCACACACGTGTAACACAACGGTCCCTTGACATGGCTGCTTTCGTCTGTCCCCTCCCCAGCCAACTGCTCGGTGACCCTCACACCCCCCACGTCGCAGGAACACGCCACAGAAGCCAGGTGGGCCACACGGTGCACAGTTGGGTAGGTTGGACATCTGGGGACGTGAGGGTCACTGAATATACACCGACTTCACTGTCCTGGTCCACAGACTCCATCCCAGGGTCCAGCTCCATGCATGGCTGGTCCTGCAGACACGAAGACAGTGGTGGACACAGACCCTGGGCAGGGAGAAGGCCAGGCTGCCCTTTTCCCTCCTCCTCTACACCCCCTCCCTGCCACATGAGGTCCAGCCAGTCCCTGCCTGCAGCCCTGGCGGGTGTAGGAGGAGCTGAAGGGAGCCCAGCTGGGCAACTATTGGAGGGAGTTACTGTTATTAGGGAGCCCACTGGGTGCTGAGTGATTGCACCCCATTTTACAGATGACCAGTGGTCCCAGCATTCAAGGTCACTCTGCTCTAAGTGACCAAGTCCAGACGTGAACAGGGGACTAGAAATCCTTGATTTTCACCAGCATTGAGCCCAGCATTGACCATCGAGGCCTTGTCCTGCGTTGGGGCTCCCCCAGCCAGGCGACCTCCTGAGTCCAAGCACTTTGGGCAGCTTCGTCTCCCTGCTTGAATCCCAACACACTCTCCTGAGGTCAGAGTCACTGACCCCATTTTTCATGGAGGAAACTGAGGCTCCGAGAAGACACCACATGACCTTGCCTGTCACAGGGCTGTGAGGTGACCCAGCTGTGGGTTTGACCCCAGGTCAATCTGACCCTAAAGGCTCTGCTAGCACAGGAGCCTGAGGAGGTGGCCTGTGAGCCCAGCACAGAGGTGAGTCCATCCTGGATGGGGGCTCGGGGGAGGGGCACTGCAGACTAGGAGCTCTGAAGGGGGCAGGGGCTTGGCAGGGTCCTTGGGGAGGAAGGCTTTAGGGAGGGTGGGGTGCGGTGAGGGGTGCACTCTGGGGACGGTGTCTGGACCAGATCACACAGGGCCGTGACTCAGGCAAGGAGTCGGGCTTCACTACAGGTTGGTTGGACTTGAACGAGCAGTCTCATCAGAGCCTCAGGCGGTTAGATCCTAGATTTGGAGGGAGCTCGGTGGGCACCTTATCCACCTCCACTCAAGCCCAGATCCCCAAGAACCAACAGGATGAGAAGGCTGCCTCCATTTCTTCCCATGTACAGTGGGCACTGTGGCGGTTGCCTACCTCCTGCCTGGGCTGGGCCTGCTGCCTGGAGGGCCCAGAGAGGGCTTCTTGTCAAAGTAGCCATTCAGGACAGGTCTGTGCTCAGAGAGCTCTGAGTGATGGGACCAAGGGCACGTCCCACCAGTGGGCTAAACAAGACGCTCCTGTCCACGTTGCTGTTGTTTACTCCAGGTGGACAGGGATGATGCAGCATCGCCCACCGTGTGGATGGAGAGGGCCAGCGAGGAGCTATGGTTGAAGAGCCTGAGACACGACGCTTGTGTGTGACCAAAGCTGCCATGGGTGTGGTGGAGGCTGAGGAGGAGGAAGTGCTGCTGGAGGCCAAGATGAAACCAGAGACCATCGGGGACCAGGGGGCGGTTGATTTCCATCACTGTGGGGGTGGCATGATCAGCAGAGTCTCTGGACCCGGCAGGACACCCCAGGCCGGCATCCAGCTCCTGGGGTTCTTGGCCCCTTTGTAGGTGTCACTGGGGAACACTGGTCCCAGGCAAGAAGGGACTGGGAGTGGGCTGTCAGGGAGAATGGGGAGGGCAGCCACCTTCTTTTCCTTGCCATCAGGGACCTCTGGCTCAAAACTCATGTTGCTCTCCTCCACCTTGGAGCTGGAGGAACCAGCCAAGTGCTCGCTGAGCATTGGACAATGTCCCTGCCACTGAGGTCCTGGCCCCACCTGAGGTGTCCCAGCACTTGGAGTGGGAGCCGTGCCTGGTCCTGAAGCCTGTGTTGGGGCCTGTTGGCTTGGAGGCTGGACGGAAGGGCTGCATTTGCAGAGGTCACGCCCCCTGGGTGAGTGGGGACCCTGGGACACCTGAAGTCACAGATGCAAGTGACCCGCACCTGGGAAGGTGTGAGGGAGGTGCACAGAGGGCAGTGCCTCAGTGGCAGGCAGAGCTTCATGCCCATGGGCAGCACTCCTTGGCAAAGATCAGCTAGTCCTTTGGACCCTAGAGGGCAGAAGGCACCTAAGGCTCCCAGTGTTCCACGGGAGGCCAGGACAGCCTGCTGACTGGCAGGCATCAGGCCTGCAGCACGAGAGGTTCAGGGTGAAACTGCTCCTGGGTAGCCTGGGCCAGCTGGTTGGACAGAAAAGATGGCCACCTGGTTTTTGTCACTCTAGTCTGTACGTGCTCATCTCCCCAGCTAGCCAGACCCTGGGGAGGGTGGTCCTGTGGCTAAACAGCACTAGGGACTGAGGAGAAGGTGCCCTTGGCAATATCGAGTCCCTCTTCTTCATGTGAAGCAGGGTTGAGCTGGCTCCATGCCTGACCTCACCCCCTTGGTGACGGCGGGCTTCCTCAGGTCAAAGTCATACTAGGCATCGGGTTCATGGCACTGAACACATTGGCATCCTCAGGGGTCTTCAGCATGGGGGGGAGGGGCCAAAGGAGGGTTGGCTGTGCTCAGGACAGCCACACCAGGGCCAGGGAAATGCACAGAGACAGGAAGCAGCTCAGTGCTTGTCAGGGGGTGGGGGAGTGGATATGGGGGCATGGCTGCTTCATGGGTACAGGGGTTCTGGTGGGGTGAAGCAATGATCTGGAACTAGATAACGGTGACGGTACACAGCATTGAGGATGTAGTTAATGGCCGGCCCTGAATTGTACAACTTTAAGTGATGAAAACATTAAACTTTATTGAATCTAAATTGGAACACATAAAACATAAGAAATCATAAAACATAGAAAAGGGAAAGACATCTCTGGGTGGGGTCTGGAGCCGGCCGGGCCTTAGTTGCTGGCGATGTGGGTGGTGCTGCAGCTGCCCTAGTGCCGGAGCCACTGCTGTGGCTGATGCTGGAGATCCCCCCAGCTCTGGCTGTGCCACTGGCTCAGGAGCTGGACCTGAGCTGGGGCTAGAGCTGGGTCTGTCTCAGGCGGTGGTGCCTGACCTGCTTCTAGAATTGGCTCCGGTCCTGAGACTGACTCTAGCTCTGCCTTATTGACAGATGTGGTGCGGGAGCGAGTGATGGGAATGGCTGCGGCTCTGGAGCTGGTGGAGTGTGGGAGCTGGAGGAGCTCTAGTTCTGGAGCTGGCTGCAACTGAGCTCTGGAGCTGCTGCCAGAGCTCTCACTAGTCCACAGCTGGAGCAGGATCTGCTTCTATGTGGCTCTAACTTTGTAGGTTGAGGTAACTCTGGCTCTGCTGCTGGTGACCGAGCCTTCTCTAGCTCCACAGCTGGTAAACAACGTGTCCTGACCTTTAGATGGTATCAGCGACATCACCAACCCATCATGAGCTGTCCATCAGATGGTGGGAGCACTCCAGCAAATAGCATCTATTACATTAGTGTTATTTCATCTCAGTTCCAGTTACATATTTATTTATTTATTTATTTATTTTATTTATTTTTTTTTTTGTGAGGAGATCAGCCCTGTGCTAACATCCGCCAATCCTCCTCTTTTTTTTGCCGAGGAAGACGGCCCTGGGCTAACATCTGTGCCCATCCTCCTCCACTTTATATGGGACGCCGCCACAGCATGGCTTGCCAAAGCAGTGCGTCGGTGCATGCCCGGGATCCAAACCAGCGAACCCCGGGCCGCCGCAGCGGAGCGCATGCACCCAACCGCTTGCGCCACCGGGCGGGCCCCCAGTTACATATTTATTTTAAATATACTTAGAAGGAGAATGGGATAACAGAAACCATTTACTCTTTGCTGAGATTTAACAGAGCACACCTTATTGATGTCGTTTTTTTAAGAAATATTACACAGTGGAAGACACCATTCTCCTTCCTCTCTCTTTCCTCCCCAAAGGTAACTACTGGCTTGAAGTTAATATATGTATTCTATACACATTTTCTCTTGCAAAAAACAGTTGTCCCCAATTTGCTGAGATTTTTTTATGTGTCTATCAAAGATATGCTTCTGAGCAGATGCTGTTAAAAACTCTGTCCTTTCAAAGTAAAGATGACAAGTCAACCATTAGTTGAGAAACTACCTGCTTTTTAGACATCATTTTTAAAAGAGAGGTTTGAAAATATCTTCATCATGTTACCATTGATCCTCCCTATTTGGAAGAGTTACATTCTATTAATTTTTAGCAAACACTGCATGAGCCAGACTGAACCAGTGCTCCTAGGGGAAGGACAAGGTTAGGTTTCTGCAGTCTTTGGTCGTGACATGTTTGGGAACCTGTCAACGCATAGCCTTGTTTTATGTTTGTCTCTTTTGAAAAGACCTTATTTAGTATGGACTGTAGACACATTATTTGAACTCCCAGCCAATCTCACTATCCATAACCCATGCCTGGAGGAAGCTCATCTAACGCAAGTGTTTTCTACATATGGCCCATCACAGGCTGCTTGTGCTTAGGAACGCTACACAGCACTTCAGCACTATGTTTGCGGATCATTACAAAGAGGAAAAACAGCAGCAAGAAGCAAAAAAGGTGAAAAACGTACCATTTAATAGACCAGGAAAAGGACACTTGTTGACCTGAGAGCTGAAACAAGAGTGTCACCTTGTTCTACCTCAGCTGGGAACGTGCGCCTCAGGCAACTCCCACTTTCTGCCACTCTGCACCCGTCCAGGAATTACCAGGGAAAACACAGTGTGTGCTGGGTTTGGATTCACCTGTAAATGTTAGTGACTAGCTGAATTCACGAATATCAAATTACTGAATAAGGAGGATTGACTCTGTTCTGTTGCCAAAAACAATGAGTGTGTGAAACTCATACTTCAGAACTTCAACATGGAAGGCTTTCTCATCTGCTTTAAAATCTACATGAAGAGTTTCATGGTTTTGAGCCATTTGTTAAAAATGTCAAAAACATCTTCTGATTGGTTTAAAAGAACAACTGATTGACCTCAGGAATGGCTGTGCGTACTCACCATCTCTGATTTCTCTCATTCTCTCTTGAACCCATTCCAATAAACCCCCACCACCCCACTACAACACTTTTTTCCACGGTCACAGGTGACCACCACATTGCTAAATCCTACAGTCATTTGTCAGTCTGTGATTTACTTGATCTACCAGCACTTGACATAACTATTCACTATGTATGTTAATAAAGTCTGGTAATAGCCAATAAATTATTTTGGGACAATCAGATATTCATTTGACAAAATATTAATAAATATTCTATTTGGTCTCACACCACTCCTTAAAAATCAACTCCAAATCTGAATATAATAAACAATAAAAGTTGAATGAATATTAAAAGTATTAGATTGTTTTAAAAAGATTATAGAACATCTTTATATCTTGGATAATAGACAGTCTTGTTAAACGAGACTCAGAAAGCAGAACTCTAGTCGACAAGATTCATAAAACTAACTACAGCAAAATACAACTTTGTAAGACCAAAGGCACCGTAAATTAAGTAAAAAAACAGAAGAAAACACTCCAACATGTAATCAAGGGTTTCTCTGCAGACTATATGAAGAACTCCTGTAAACTAATGAGAGACAAACCATCCAGTGGAAGTGTGGCAAAGGACACGAACAGCCAAACAATTCTCAGTGGAGGAAATATGAAATGCCAGTAACCAAGAAGTGTTCAACCTTCCCAGAGATGACAGAAATACAAAATAAATCAAGAAAGAGACATGCCTTAGATATCAGATTGACAAACACTTACAAAGTTTGTTTCAGGTGTTGGTTACATGGAAAAATGAATCCACTCATACAGTACTGAAGCACAACTTTTGGAGAACAAATTGAAAATACCTGTTGAATTTCTCAAATGAGCATTTTCTATGACTCAGCAGTTCTGTTTATTAGTATCTGACCAGGAGAGACCTTCACACAGATGCAAAAAGAAACATGTATAAGAATATTCTTCATAATATTGTAATAGCAAAAAATGGGGACAACCCAAACGTGCACCAAAGGAAGAATGGTTCAACAAGACGTCGTTTATTCATAGTAACATGTCAGAGTGACAAAGAATGGAGTAGATCCAAGCAAATTGTTACAGAAGTATCTCCCATATAGTTTTGGGTGAAAAGAGGAGGCTGCAGAATGAGGTGCATATTATACCATTTTCTTTAAACACACAAAACAAAAAGAAAAGAATATTTTTTCTACAGTGACAGATGTATGTGGGGCTGTGGTTAAAGGAGCCTTTAGCTTGATCCATATATAACTTTTAATTAATTAATGTTTTACAAAGGTACTGCTTCATATATTATTTGTATAATGAAAAATTAAAATACATAAGACTAATTAAGTTCATTCTTTCCTACTAGAGAATTTCAGCTACCCCAAAGTAACTAAGAAATCAGAACGTCCACAGGAAATTGTCAGCATAGGTGGGGGACAATTGAGCTTGGCTAACATGAGCAGACATTTTTCATACATTAGGGGAGCTGATATTTTGCTGTAGGACCATCTTTGCCATGCAAACCTTGGGACAAAAGTGCAAGTATTTGCCAGGATACAGCCAAGATATAAAACCAACCAGGTCTTGAAAATAAAACGGAAAAGCCCAGTTGTCACTCTAAATCTACCTCTTCATTGGCCAAAACCAGCTTTGAAGCTGTTTTAGCCTGTTTCTCCACGAACAAGAGCCACAAAATTGACGGGCCAGCATCACCACCTCATGGCTCTGCTTCTCATCGCAGGGTCCATCACCATACCCTTTGGCCCCCAAATCTCAAACCAAGAGTTCTGTCTTTTGGATAGCCCTTCAAAGTTAAATGTTTTAGAAATACAAGAGACCCAAGTAGGGTTATGGATTTTTTAATTTTGACAAGTCAAGATTTTTTAAGAGACTGCTGTCTATCATCATTGCCAGTTTGCAAAAGAACAGCTATTTAAAACCAAGAAATCAGAAAGGCCATAAACTCATATCAGAAGACAGTCCTGCTTATCAAAGAACAGTTGAAAGTGGTATACACATTTCATAAATACGTAAATATCCCATAACTATATTAATAATTGTGATCATTAGTTAGGCTGTTAAATAGGTCAACTTGACCAGGTCATGAGGTGCCCAGATCGCTGGCTAAACGTTATTTCTGAGGGTGTCTGTAAAAGTGTTTCTGGAAGAGATTAGCAGTTGAACTAGTGGGCTGAGTAAAGCAGATTGCCCTCCCTGTTGTGTGTGGGCCTCATCCAACCCACTGAGGGCCTGAATAGAACAAAAATGCCGAGGAAAGTTGAATTCTCTGTCTCTCTCTCTCTCTCTCTGCCTGAAGGTTTGAGCTGGGACATCAGTCTTCTCCCGCCCTTGAACTGGAACTTATACCATTGTTGTTCCTGATTCTCAGGCCTGTGGACTCAGACTGAAACTACACCGCCAGCCTTCCTGAGTCTCCAGCTTGCAGACGGAAGATCATGGCACTCCTATGTCTCCTAGTGGTTCTGTTTCTCTGGAGAACGCTGATTAACACAATCATATTTACATACTTCTCCTTTATCAATCTGTGTCTCAGCTTTATCAATAAAGGCAGAGCTGGAGACAAGGTCTTGTACATAGATACTTAATTTGGATAGTGTGAGAGAGCAGGGAGAGGTCATGAGTAATACTGTCCTTCTCATGGAGAGGCAGCCTTCCTTTGATCCTCATTGGTCAGACTGGCCAGACGGCTCTGTCAGGTTCCAGGCACCCCCAGGAAACCACTGCTTGTCTGTCCTCACTCCTCCTTGTACATGGCCTGAAAATTGGCTCAGAGAACTTATGCAATTCACCAGAGATAGACTCAAGTTGGCCTGGCAGAAGAGGCATTGAAAAACAGGCTGACACATGTTCTGGTTCCTTTCACATCAGATTTTATTCTTCCCTTTACTCACTTATTCTTTCAATAAAAAATGTATCAATATCTACCATGTCTTAATAATGATAGCAACATTTATTGAGCGCTTACTATATGCCTGGTACTGTTACTGCTTTATAGGTATTATTTCATTTAATCCTCACAACAGTGTTATGAGGTAAGTGCTTTTAGTATCCCCCATTTTACAGATGAAGAACAAAACACAGAGAAGTTAAATAATGTGCTTGAGGCCACACAGTCAAGAAATGGTGGCGCTCAAATATGACTCGGGAGTTTGGGCTCCTTCCTAACTGCCAGATGTCAACTGTGTTTCAGCTGCTCTGCTTCCAGGTTTCAGGCTCGTGGTGGGGCATAGAGAGAAAGAGAATGCACACCGGGAGACAGGTGGGTGCCAACCCAACCCAACACAGTAAGTCGGATGGAAGTGGGCACCCAGGTGCCATCGGAGCATGGAGGGGTACTCTCACCCCAGAAGTTGGGGCCACTGAGCTGACTCTTGAATGACAGAAAGTGGAGATGGGGCGATGTAAGTTGGGGAGGAGTCCAGGCAGCAGAAATAACAGAAGAATACCACTGGGAACACCACAGAAGTGTAACGGTTTCAAATTTCAGTGCACACGCTGAGGTTGCAAACCATGCCATTGCCTTTTTTCTTTGGGACCTTAAAATCTATTAGGATCCCCCATTCTCTAGGTGTCAGAAATAATCTCCTTCAATTCAGAGGCTGAGTCCACCCTGGCCCTGGGACCGTGTCCTCAACTGGGGGCTTCTGTGGAGCCATGGTATGTATCTGCATGGAGGACAAAGGTGGAGAAACCATCGTTACTCATCATCAGTCCACATGTTTCTGCTGACACTGCCCACAAGGGGTCCTTGACACAGAATACCGACTTGCTTAGTAAGCCTGTCTTATCTCCTGCTTCCTTGACCTTCTGGCTTCCTTCGGTAATGGCTCTCTCTCTGCTCTCCTTCACTGACAAGCTTCTCCAAAGACTCTCATCACCATGTCTACACTTCTTCCCCTCCCAGTCTTCATTCACTATTCAACACACAGTGATGTGTATTCTGTTCCTACAACACACCCAAAATATTCTGCTAAGATCGCCACTGGGCTCCACGTTGCTAAATCCAATAGATGCTCTTCTCTTCATCTTAGCTGATTTCCTGGCTATATTCAACTTTCATGACCCGACACTTTCCTACTTTTCTTTCTACAACGTTGACCACCTCCAAAAGTCATCCCTGATTTTTCTCTCATCTCCTTGATTTTACCTCTCCCCAAACATTTAATCTATCAACAAGTTCTATCAATTGTATTGACAAAAATTACACATCAAGTCTATCCACTTCTCTGCAGTTCCGCTGCTAACACAGTGGCATATGCTACAATTCTCTCTCCCCTGGATGAGTGAAACAGCCTCTTCACTCATCTCTCTGCTTCCACACTTGCCTCCAACAATCCAGTCTCTGCACAGTAGACGTGGCATCCTCAATTCTGTGCAACATCTCATCATGTCTGGCTCCAGGAAAATTCAGTTATGTTTTTCTTATGAATATCTTTGGTTTTGTAAGATATCCTTGATGTTTTCTGGCATATAGTTTTATTTATCTTCATTTTTACTGTCAAAAGACACATATAATCACACACACACACAGAAACTCTCATTAAGGGCCTATTACTTGTAAATCATTAGCTTGATATAGTGAGACATAAAAAGTAACCTCATTCTTTTAAAAAGTAACTTGATAACAGGGACTCTGGCTTAAGGAGCTCATGAATTGGTTGGAGAAAAAAATAAAACAATGAAAATGTAAGCAAAGAGAAAAAGGTGTAAACAACAGTCCACCATAAAATATCATCACAAGATGGCACAAGATTAGTTGCCAAATTAAATATGAACAAATTATTTGCTACAGAAATTCACAGGAAGGAAAATACTGGAAGTTGGACTGGAAAGAAAAAACTTCAGGGAAGACAGAAAATAAATTTGAATTGGCCCCTGAAGAATGAGTAGGATTTATAAAAGCACAAAGAATTAAAAAGTCATAAAAGCTCAAGTAAACTAGTTTTGCTAAAGAAGAAAGTATGGTTTACTGAGTCATCAGAAAGAAGGCTCACAACAGAATGAGGTCAGCTCAGCGAGGACCACGACTGCCAGGGTGAGAAGTCTGATTTTATAGGCAATGAGAGCCACTTAAGCATTTGATGTAGGGCTTCCCATGATCAATGTGGTACTTTAGGAAGATTATTCTGGCATGGTGTGAGACTGAAGGATGAGAGGAAGCTGTCACTAATCCACTCAGCCTCCCTATAGGGAGCTCTCATTTTTTTTTTACATAAGCTTTGTGAACAGTTATCCTCCAACAAGTTTCTGGATGAGCATCTCCAGGATGGTCATGGCTGCACATATCTTGTTTAATTGGAAGAGACCACAGATAACTAAATCACAGGCTGACACATTTATGATGAGACTGAAGAAGACAAGTCTTTACTCAGCCTGTGTCCACTGGGAAAGCAGGAGGTGCCCTCCACTCTGCTCCCTCCTCCCTTACATCCAGACAAAACACCAGCATCTCCAGGCCACCTCCCTTTGTTCCAGTCAGGTTCATCTGATGCTGTTCCTTACCTTCTCCTTATATCTGATGTCACTGCTCATGCTATTAGGTCCTAAGACTTTGGGACTTCAGCTCCTTTGGCCTTGCCTTTCTTTGGCTATGACAGCAATGGTCATCTCTTTACAGCTGAGACAAAGACCAATTATTTGCATCTTGGTCTCTCCTCTTTACCTTTTAGGGCTTCATCCTCTGGGGCAGATGCTACAGAAAGAAGAACGCCAAAATGCTTTTGCTATGTGATGACAATAAGTTATTTCTACTCTTCAAAGCCCTGTAGATCTATGGGCAGGTCTGTGCATTCCGTAGAACAATATCTTGAGAATGAAGCTCAAAATGCACTCACTCCCATTCTGTGCCAGGCATAAAATATACCCGCCAGCAGAAAACTAGGGGATTGCAACTCCAACACTTCAGTCTCAGACTTACCTTTAGTTTATTAAACACTTTAAAGGATAGAACAGTTAATGATGTATCTTCCTGCTCAAATATTATCAATATCTCCTAAGATTTCCAAATAAAATCCTTTGGGAGGAAAGAAACTAATACTTTGGGGGATGTCTTAAGTACCAAGCCCTCTTCTAAGCAGTTTTCATACATTATTTATTTCATCTTCTAAACAACACTTTTAGGTGGGTACTATCCCCGTTTTACTGAGGAGGAAACTAATGTTGAAGAAGGTTAAGTAATTTGGCCAAGGTAACACAGAATGTAAGGAGTGGATTCAACCTAGCCCCATCTTCACTGTACCACCCGGCCCACTCTGCCTTCACATGGCATTCAGGCTCCGAAGAGTGTGGCCCCAAACTGCCTCTCCAATCTAGTACACATTTTCCCATCTTTTATTTTGTTATATATAAATCACAGTTGTTTGTCCAATCTAATTTCATGATTTCAAAAACATAACATCATAGAAAACCAACCAGCAGCAGTTCTAAGCTGAAATACACATACTTTACAACCTAGCAATTCTACTCCTAGGTAAATACCAAGAGAAACATGCACATATGTTCATCAAAGACAGGTACAGTACTCAGAGCAGCACTACTCACACGAGTCAAAAACAAAAACATGGGCATAACCCAAATATCTATCTACAACAGAAGGGACAGATATTTCTACAAGGAAAATATAAATAGCAATGAGAACAAACCGTAGCCATACACACGTATGAATCTCACAAACATAATGCTGTGTGAAAGAAGCCGGGCACGAAAAAGTATATGCTCTATGATTCCATTTATATGAAGTTCAGAAACAGGCAAAACTTATCTGTCCCACTGGAAGCTGGGACAGAGGTCATCTGCCCCCAGGTGGAGGGGAGCAGATATGACTGAAGAGAGATGACGCCTCAGCACAAATCAAGGTGGTTGCACCAAACTATATTAGAGTCATCGTAGTCTTCACAGGCATGACCTTACGCTGGGGGAAAAAAAAAAGCCAGTTTTACTAAAGAACATTCTTTTTTTGTTGCGAGGAAGATCAGCCCCGGGCTAACATCCGTGCCCATCTTCCTCTACTTTATATGGGATGCTGCCACAGCATGGCTCGACAAGCAGTGCGTCGGTGCGTGCCGGGATCCAAACTGGCAAACCCCGGGCCGCCGCAGCGGAGCGCGCTCACTTAACCGCTTGCGCCCAGGGCCGGCCCGTAAAGAACGTTCTTGATGGAGCAGTAATATTATTTTTTTTTTAATTTTATTTATTTTTCCCCCAAAGCCCCAGTAGATAGTTGTATGTCATAGTTGCACATCCTTCTAGTTGCTGTATGTGGGACGCGGCCTCAGCATGGCCGGAGAAGTGGTGCCTCAGTGCGCGCCCGGGATCCGAACCCGGGTCGCCAGTAGCGGAGCACGCGCACTTAACCGCTATGCTACGGGGCCGGCCCGTATGTTATTAACTTTATTAAATCTTGACCTTGAATATACCTCTTTTTAATATTTTGATATAATACGTAGTATGTGATGAAATGGGAAGTAGACGGGAAGCACTTCTGTTACGCACTGAAGGACAATGGCTGTCTTGAAGAGAAGCACTTGTGTGACAATCTGAGCTGACCTAGCCACTCTTGATAGAACGTCATTTTTACTTAAAAGAACGACTGACAAACTGAGATTATTCAGTTTTGGGTATTTGGCACACATTTTCTCAAAAATTACCTCCAAGAGCCTATCACTTCAAGGAAAACAACTGACAGTATTTGTTGACAATGACAAAATTCAAGCTCTCAGCCAAAATTATGGAAAACTTACACTTGATACAAAGAGCTTGACAGCTTTCCACTATGTAAGACTTTTCTGATAGGTCGGGGGTAGTGTTAAGCACTGTATGGTATTTTGTTTTGTTTTGTTTTGTTTTCGTATAATGAAATGTGTCAACACTTGGAAGATCTGCAGAACTCAATGAGCAGAGGTCTAGAATAGTAAATCCTTAGAGACGGAACAGTGGTTGCTTGGGGCTGGGTCAAGTGATGGAGCAGGAATGGGGAGAGATGCTAATGTGCTCGGGGTTTCATTTTGCGGTGTTGAAAATGTTCTAAAATTAGACTGTAGTGATGGTTATAAAACTGTAAATATGCTAAAAACTACTGCACTGTGTACTTTAAGTGGGTGAATCGTATGGTATGTGACATATATCTCAAAAAAGTTATAAAATAAAAACTCTACCACCGTAATAACATTGTAACATCTGGAGTTTATTTTTAAAAAAACAGGTTGTCAACCCAAAGGCCATGGTTTGCTGACCCCTGTTTTATTGTACAATGTACCATCATCTTTGAGTTTATCATTCTAGAACATCTCTGGTGTCCAGTATTTCAAAGTCTATCTTTAATCTACTATTTTTTTATTCTCCCAACATGCCCTCCTTTTATCTGTGCAGCAAAAAAATGTTCTTTAAAGTGAGAATTGCCTCTATTAGTAAAACAAGCTTACTTCTAACCAACACTCCACAATCAACACACACAACAACAACAATAAAAGATATCAGCTGAGGCTATAGTCATCTGAAGACTTGATTGAGGCTGAAGGAACTGCTTCTAAAATCACTCATGTGGCTGTTGGCACGAGGCCTCGGTTCTTCACCTCAAGGATTTCTCCATCTGTTGCCTGAGTTTCCTCATGACATGTCAGCTGACTTCCTCCTGAGCAAGAAATCCAAGAGAGAGCAAGGAAGACACCTCAGTGCCTTTTCTGACCCAGTTTCTGAAATGTACAACATCACTTTCACTTTCTTCTATTTGTTAGGAGTGAGTAGTCAAGTTTTGCCCACACTCAAGGAGAGGGGAATTAGGCTCCACCTTTTGAAGGGAAGAATATCAAAGAATTTGTGGACATATCTTAAAACCACCATAGCCACCTTGGCAGTATACAAACAGGCTCTCATCTTCTCTGTGGGAAGGCAGAGAAACTGGGGACCAGGCCCAAGACTCAATGGTCAGAACAGCCAAACTCCAAAGAGGGATAAATTCCCAACAAAGGTAGGTCTGCTGTACCAAGGTCAGGGCCCAGTTGGGAAAAAGATGGATGGAGTTATCTAGATTGATGTCCCTGAATATCCTGAATCCCCAGATTCCCCTGAACCCTCTGAGCCTCCAAAGGTAGCCCACTCCTTTCCATTATGCACTAACCTCCTGTCTCCCACTTGCTTGGAGATGATGCAGAGGCTGCTTCCCCACAAGACAATGTTCACCCACCCACCTCCATCTCAGTGGGGTGTGGATATTCAGGATCTGCCCTTCCTGGCCACCAGGACTTTAATCCCTACAACTGTGATTTAATCTCAAAATTAGGATTAAGTCACAACATAACCCAGCTGCTGACACATTGAGGCTGACAAGGGAGCAAAGGGACTATGCCCCAGGGAGCTACAAAACCTACCCAGCATGGACCAGCATAAGTCAGGAGAGCGTGTGTGAGACTGGAGTCTAGGGTGTTTGATCAAGAGGACTGGAACATAAGTTGAATAAGGGAGAGTCGATCCATTTGCAAGCTCTTTCCTAGGATCCAGGATTCAACACTTACTCATCAAGAAAATGAATAGGCAAGCTACAGATTGGGGAAAATATTCTCAACACATGTATCTGACAAAAGACTTGTGTCAAGAATATATAAAGAACTTCTACAACTCAATAATAAACAGACAATCCAACTTTTTTAAAAGGACAAAAAACTTGAGTAGACAGTGAACAAAGAAGAAATGGCCAGTGAACACATGAAAAAGTTCTCAACATCATAAGTCATCAGTAAAATGCAAATTAACCCCATGAGATACTTCCACACACCCATTAGGATGGTTAAAATGAAAAAGACCGACAACACCAAGTGTTGGTGAAGATGAGAAACAACTGGAACTCTCATATTTTGGTGTGTAAAATGGTACAATCACTTTAAAAAACTGTTAGGCAGTTTCTTAACTGAAAACCAGCAATTCCACTCCTAGGTATACAACCAAGAGCAACAAAAATTTAGGTCCACAAAAAGCCTTGTACAAGAATGCTTGTAGGAGTTTCATTCACAGTACTGCCAAAATTGAAAACAGCTCAGGCGTCCATCAATAGAAGAGATAAACTGTGGTATGGTCATATAACAGAAAACTACTTTGCAATAAAATGGATTGAATTATTAATAATCATAATTTGCCTTTTTATTCATATATCACATAGTGATTAAATCTCAACCTCTTTGAATCCATTCCCTCATCCATAAAATGCAGCACCTTCCTTGCTCACTCTACAGGACTGTCATGAGGACCAAATTGGTTAAAGTTGGTGAAAGCTCTTGAACTATGTGCTTCCCCTTGGAAATATGGTACAGTGGTATAGTCCTAGTTCTAGAATGCTTTAGACTTGCAGTCAAGGAGTTGTTATTTGTGCACTTATCTTACAGTCACATGTCATCATGCCTTGAGGGCAGTAACTTTTACAATTGGCTTTCTTTCACTGGTATTTTGCCTTATTTAAAAAAATATGTTCCCAACAATTTATCACAAATGGTCAAGCAGATTGCACACGGAACACCCAAATACCCACCACCCACATTCTACAATTGCTAACATTTTGCTATATTGCTTTCATCACTTATTTATGCAGATATCCTTCCATCAATCACTGCATGATGGGTCAGTTTATTTTTTATGGTATTTCCTTCTCTTCTCCCTTCTTGACCACATCCTTGATTCTTACCTCTTTGAAGCGTTTCTTTGGCAACCCTGCCTGAAAGTAAGATTTCCAATCTCTGGGAAATATAGTCATTTTACACTGATTATGTCTGCCATGTATGGTTACTATTTCATGTACTTACATCTTATTTCTCCACATCAGTGGTTCTGAACCAGGGGTGATTTGTGCCCCCCAGGGGACATTTGGTAATATCTGGTGATATTTTGGTTTGTCATGATGTCAGGGTGAGGTTCTGGCATCTGGATACCAGGTTTGCTGCTAATCATTTTATAATAGACAAGGCAGTCCCCACAACAATGAATGAACCAGCCCCAAATATCAATATTGCCAAAGTCAAGAAACCATGCACTAGATAAGTTATAAGTCCTCCAGCTTAGCAGCTGAAGGACAAGTGCCCATTGAAATACAAACCTGGAAAATACCCAAAAAGAATGTTAAATATGTGGTTAGACTGAGAGTGACCAGTCGCAATCTTTCCACACATGATTTCATTATTCTAGGACACAAGTTACTTTATTCAATAACACTCTGTGGAAACTTCATGACTCCTGGCCTGTGTAGGTTCTGAAACGGTCTTATTTTCATTGTGGTCCATGAATTTTTTTTGCAGAGACAACCCATTTTGAAACACATTCATCCAAGCAGATGCCTTGTGAGGAAGAGTGACTGGTGTGGGCTTACCCATAAACTGTGTCTCTACCCTCCGTTTCCGCTCTGTGCTTTGTTTCTGAGCTGCACCGTATGCTGCTGATTGAACACCCTGAAGACGCAGAGTTAGCACCACAGCCGTTTCTTCTTTGTCTCGGGCAGTTCGATAGGCAGTAACGTTTGCGAGGAGATCAAAAGAATTAGCTATCCCTTGCCATAAAATATAGAAAATGTCACTAAGGAAAATGGAAAGAGATGCCTGAAACTGAATATTCTGTGCCCAAGACCTTTCTCTAGAGATTTGGAACTAAAGAAACACCTTCCTTGGGGATGCTTGTCTTCCTACATATCGAGACGATGGGTGCATTGCAACAGAATGCTTGGGAAATCAACGCAATTGTTCAAACCTAGTAGGAAGTAACTGTTCTCCTGTTATCGGGTCGCTTCTCGAAAAACTATGGATGAATACAGCTCTGCCTTCCTGTCCCACATTCTGTCCTTTCTGTCATTATTTTTCATGTATGTGTTGCTTTTCTTGTTCACGGTCTCCCTGTTCTGCTGTCTGCTATTCTCTTACCGTAAATATTCATTGTTAACCAATTGAGTAAAACAACAACTATATTAAAAAATAGTAAAATGAATAGAGTTAATCAATATGGTAAAAGAATCTGGTGAAATATCAGAGACTTCATGTATTGGGCCAGAAAAGAACATCTGTTTTCACCTGTTTACCTACTGAATTAAGCCAAATACATATACGTCTGTGGGCTTCTAGACTGAGGAACTTTTAGGGGGTGGGTGGAAGGAGAGAGAAGCGTAGTATCCTCAGTGCAGACTCACAGGCCCTCTTTTGGAAATAGTTTTAACTATTAAAATCTCTCCGAACCTCCCGTTCTCCTAGTGATTTGGATACTTATTCTGTATGTGCTCCCTTTTCCTTCGAAAATGAACTAGGATTCCAGTGATCTGGCCTGCTAGCCAGATGATTGAGAGGAAACCCTGGGAGCCATTTGTGATGGTTCTCAACCACCTTTGTATATTAGAATCATTTTACAAGTTAAACTATATAGACAATAGGGCTCTAACCTCAGAGATTCTGATTCATCAGAGACCCAGGTATAAGTACATTTTGTACAGCCTTCCAAGTGTTTCTAATGTATGGTCAAGTTTGAGAATCACCAAGCATGAAAAGATATTAAAATATTAGAAAGGATTTCAAACCTTTAAAGAGAGTGTTGCATTCCCATTTCCACACCTATTTTAGAGCCTCACTAAGTCAGAGCAAATCCATTTATTGTTATTCTGATAATTTGTGAAAGTCAGCTAGTAAAACACACACTAGAATGGCAATTTGGACATTTTCTTCATACCACAGAGATCTGGGCTTCATAGAAATATGTGTATTTAACTTGGGCAGACAAGACTTTGAGTGGCTGATAGTTCATGTGACCATGATGTTGACTTAAAGCTAATTATGCATTTATAGATTGTGAGTACAATTTGCCAGTAGTTTTCTCAGAACAAGTCAATATGTAAAAATCAAAATCAGTTATAAGAGATTTAGTATCTGAATTGACCACTTGAGGGATATTTTCTGGCATTCAACACATTTAGTATTAAAGAAAGGCATGCTCAACTGAGATTCAGAAAAAAAGGAAAATTTTTAATGCCATGACCTATGAGTTATTAAAAGATATAAAGCTGCATTAATTAAAAATGTTGTTCCTGTTAGGGAAATAAGAAAATAGGTGAAACGAAGAGAGCAGAGAGTGTAAGAACTAAATTCATGTGTGTGGGATGCCCAGCTCCAGGGCTGCAATAGGGCTAATGGTCAGTTCCCCACCCAATTCACAAAAAAATTGCAAAATAGTACACAGAATTTCTATACACACCGCACCATGTTTTAGTTATCACATTGCATTTTGAAAAGTAGCATTTTACATTAGCGGGTATCTAACGAATAAATAGAGCTGGTACATTTAGGTTCTTATTTGGAAAAATATCTACCACACAACATATTGAAAAATGTTGCGAGAGTCTTAAGTATATTCTATGTCTGCCCCTTCTCATGCCCAGTTCACAAGATGATGACGGTATGAAACTCACTTGGACTTCACAGTCTCTGGAAAATTTATTTTTGCCAAGTTGAGAAGAATTAGGGTTGATTTCTAAGAATGAAAAATAGAAGAGAAGCTGGAGAGAGTTACTTCCTCAAGGTCAGGAACTATTTGACCTTACAAGATGAAAACACGTCTCCCCATTTTTCTTCTCACATTCCTGTAGCATCAAGTATCTAAACGTGAGACAGGATCAAGTTTTCTAAAAAAAAAAAAAAAATGTTTTGGAGACCCAGGGAAACAGAGTAACATTAATGAAGAATGTTTACCTTCAAATGTTCCTGAATATTTCTCTCAAACTCCTTATACCATCTCTATAGACTATTCCCTATACTAGCCACGGTCCCTGTTTTATTATATAAAACAGTGTAACCTATCACCAGCATTGGTGGGCAAGAATTCTTGACATGATTTTTATGGCGTGTCCCCTGCCACCTTTTTTGACTACTGTTGTAGGTTGGGCTAAGGCAGTGGTTCTCAAACTCTGGTGTGCATCAGCACTGCCTGGAGGGCTTGTTCAAACACGCTGCTGGGTCCCATCCCCACAGATTTCAATTCAGTAGGTCTGGGCTGGGGCCTGAAAATTTGCATTCCTGACAAATTCCCAAACATTCCACTCTCCTGGCTGACACGGATGCTTCTGCTTCTGAAGCAAAGACAACTCTTACCCAACTTCATTAGTCTCTTCTCCTACCTGAAAGTGAAAATATCCAGTTATCAACTTGCACTCATTTCCTGACAGGACCATTTACAGAAGAAACCCTTGCTTCCTTAGCTTTTCTCAAAGCCATGTGACATAAGGCCAGACCCATCAATAAGCCCCTTCTAGCATCTTCTTACTGAGACACCGAAGCTTCCCAATGGGAGGTGCACTTTGCTGCAGCACATTAATAAACCTAACACTTTGGACATCATATGCATTCCTGGTGGTCCGCAGGCACTGGGATTTATCACTACTTACCCGTGCGTTCTTCCTCTTCATGTGTGAAGTTTGACTTTCCCTTACTTGGAGCCAAACCAGGTTGAGGGGTACGAAGGCAGCTTGCAATTGGATAGGTCCAATAATTTTGGGGTGGTCAGTCAGTGGCATTCATCCTCATCTGTGGAATGGAGCAAACAGTTCATAATCAAACCAGCTGAATGTATACGCTCCACCTATCCATTGGCAGTGGTGCCCAAGACGTTTCTGTGGACTGACAGCATCAGAAATATTTAGAGATAATTGTTGAAAATATAAATCCCGAAGTAAATCTCAGACCCAGTCAAACGAATTTCAGAGAAGTTGGGACTCAGAATCTGATGTTTTCAGAAAAACGCTGGGTGATTTCATTCAGCATACAGGTTTGGGAGCCACTGATAAGGACAGCTGGACTGAAGAGATAAGAGATTTTCCTAAGATATTAAGAGCTTAAAAATTATCCGAGTGTATGTTCTTTGGGAGAATTCTTAGCAGTAACAGCCTGCTGTGCACAGAGGCAATAATTCTCCAGTATCATAGAGATAATCAAAATGGGAATAGAAGACTAACCTGTTCATACAATGTCCACATCTAGGACAGGGACTGGATAAATGGGAAAAGTCAACTGTTATGCTGTTACGATTCCCATTTGTTTCCTGGGTTTTAATTTGATAATGTGCACAGGCTTCTCTACCTGCTTAGTAACGTTTCCAACTATGGATGGCCTTGGGCTTTGATTGAAAACCCTGGTCTATTAGGCTGTTATTGCAGAATGAGTTAAGACTCTAAGGTGTGGACTACTTTCAACATTCACTGTTATTTTTTTAAAGCAACCAATAAAAGAGAAAAATCAATTGTAGGCCTGGTGTCACATTTCGGTTCTATGACCTGTTTTCTTCCTGGCATCTTTGCTCACTTCGGTAGGTTTTCTCTAGAATTTCACGTCATAGTCTAAGGAACTGGTTCAATTTTGCTGCAACTAACTCTGTTCTGATTTTTGAAGGCTGTTACTCTGTTTGGACTTACCGTTGCAATCTTCTGTGCCGTTTGTACAATTCTCCCTTCCAGGACATGATATAAATCCTGTGTCAGTGGTAGATGGATAACCCTTTGTGATGTTATTGCACGTTGCATTTGGGGGACAAGTAGTGGAGACATTTTCACAGTCACAACAACCGTTAGAGTGGAGGAGAGGATAGGAACTCTGTTTAGACCCTGGGCTGCCTCAAGTCAACTTGAGTCTTGGTTACTTGAATCCTTTTATGTGCTGAGTGTGACACTCGGCAAGTGGTACTCACTTTGTAAACATTTGTTCAATGGATGATCAATGAACATGATTGGTGTTGCCAGCTTATGTTATTAGAAAAAAAAAATTTTCTTTCAGCAGGGACTCAAACTCTTTTGGAAAACATTGGAGCAATCCTCTTGAACTGTCCTACTCAAGGTGTGGTCTCTGGACCAGCAGCATCAGCATCACCCGGGAGCTTGTTACAAATGCAAATTTCCTGGCTCCACCCCAGCCCTACTGAATCTAAGTCTGGGTCCTGGGCTAGGAATCTGTTTGAACAAGCTCCCCAGGGGATGACGATGATGCTCAGGCTTGAGAACCTCTGCATCTCG